>NC_041401.2:26007789-26329039 GCF_900747795.2 Erpetoichthys calabaricus
TTTGAATAAAGTTTGAACGGTTTCTGTTGTCATATTAGACTGCCCAGCTTATACTTATGAAGGGGGACCCAAAAAATTGATTAATAGCACAGGAGTAGGGCATAGTTATTGACTGTGCTGCAAAGATGTTGTATGCCCAAAGTCTTATTAATCATTCTGCCAAGTGGCATTGTGCGAAGTTGATCGAGTGCTTATTTCTGACATTTGTTCTACAATCATGGCAATTTTTTTTTCCCCGAAGCTGAATAAAAGTTTTGAAAACAATCACGTCATACTGAACATCAAAACACCGATGGTTGCATTTTTTGCATATTGATGGACTTGTTAATAAAGAGTTACCCCATGAACAGACTGTTAATCAGCAACATTACCCTGAAGTTCTGAGGGGTCTGTGGGAAAACATCAGGAGAAAAATGTCTAGCAGTGGCACATTTTGCACAAAGACAGCAGACCTGTACACACCGCTGCACCATGACAGCTCATCTGCAGACACCGCATTGTCAGTTAAAGAGGTTTTGACCAAACACAATGCGGTTGCTGCTTTGCACTCCCTGTATTCACCAGACCTCACATTCTGTGATTTCTTTTTTGTTCGCAAAATTAAAATTGAGACTTAAGGAAAGTCTGCTACTGTGGAAGATACCAGAAAAAAAATTGCAGGAGGCTCTAGACACGGTAGCAAAAGAGGAACACTGGAAATGTTTCCAGGAACGGAAAAAGAGCTGGGACAAGTGGACTGCATCTCAAGGGGGTGGATTATGATGGTGACTAAAATGTAACTGCTGCAACTTGTTAATAATTTAAACAATTCTGCGTTTAAATTTGCGTCCTTCCTCAAAAGCTGTACAATGCCAAGGAGTAGGTGGGCAGCGAGCAGCGAGCCCTGGTGACTATATCTGACTTCATCATTTGACTTTGTGTTATAACTAACCACGGATCCCCCCGAGATACTGCTGACTGGAGTTTGTGTCTTCCTCTCTTTCATTATCAAATGAGCCTTAGATTAATGATTGTATTCATCTATTTGTATTTACTGTATTTATTGTATTTGGCTGTGTACATGTCAGTATTGAATTGCTTCACTTTACTGTGTGTTTACACTTTTAGGCATGCGCATTATGTAATTACTAATTTGTAAAGTTTGTGCTCTGAGCCTTTACAAATTGAGCAGCACTATACAAAAATTAAACAGAACTGAACTGAATAATTGGATTTGAAAAATTACTGCATGTATGAATAAATAATTGAAATAATTTTATTTATTAGACCATGTAGGCAATATTGCTACAAACATACCACCATAGTTGGCCTTCTCGTTTTCGACTCTTGCATGTTTGACTTCATGGGGGGGCTTTGCCATTCACCTCCTGGTCCCTATCGCTCTTACAATAACTAACGTGTACCTTAAAGCGGGTTGCGTGGCGAGACAACACTCCAAAGTTAAACAGAGCCAGCACTCCAGGTAGTCTATTAAGCCATCCGTAGAAATTAAAATATGAGGCAAGCTACAAAAGGAAAATATTTGGACTAAGAGGTATAGGGTTCAAGGTCAACAACTCTTATCTCTTTGATTTCAAGTATAAGAAAAGTTCTAGTCCTTGCAGAAATAAATATGGTGGTCCTCTGAAAGTTATTCTTAGTGTATGCTGTCATTTTGGTTGACCTATTCTCTGGGATTAAATGGTGCTACAGCAGCACTTTTGGAAACAAGTGTAGAAATCCAATTTTTTTCATTCTTAATGTGATTTTAAATATGGAGTCCCAGTCTCTTGTTTCAGTCACTGTCAATTAACCTAGTGCTGTTGTGTTCATACCACTCTAAAACACTCCTGTTTAGTCCGTGGGAACTGACCATTGCACAAGTTGTCATGCAGTCTTATTTAATATGAATACATCTCCCATATTTTTATTTTACAAACCCAATGTTCCTAACCGCTCTGGCAGTAATCATATTTATGGTGATAGTTCTCTCAATTCATTCATTTTCTATATGTATTAATGCATTGCAAAGCCATGCGGACCCAAAGCGCACACCAGCAACATCGTGTAGTTGGCCTTGTTGAGATGCCATTCCATCATAAGAAATGATTCTGATTCTGCCAATTTACAGTTGCCAATCAACATAATACAAATGTCTTTGCAATATGCAACAAACCAGAGCATTCACAGAGAACTCATTGGGAGAAACTCCTCACAGACAGTGACTTGGCCAGGATTTGAAACAAAGGCCCTAAAGATGCGATACAGCAGCTCTAGGACATGAATCACTGTGCCATCAGTAATATTTCCAAAGTTCTTCTTAATGTGTGGAAAACAAAAATTAATAGGGAGAAAGATATCTCTGCTCCTTCCAAATTATTTTCATGATTTTTAATTAAAACATTGTCAGAAAATGATGTACTTCTCTTAAAAAAGCAGCAGCTGAGCTGATATCCATCAATTATTTATAGAAAGCCTTTCAAGACTCAAGCATACTAATTATTTATATGTTCTCAAATCGTCATTCCATTAAAAGGATATGTGGTAAGACTGACATTGATCAGTCCACGATATCCTATGATATTGAGGACTGCTAGTGCACACTACAATAAGCAGATCCCAATGTGCATAAGATGTTAGAACTTATTTGTAGTAAGACTATGGAATGCAAATACTGCCAGCGTATAAGAAATTATAGGTGTGGGTCATAATTCCTTGTCCTCTATGCCTACTAATGGGCTGGGTAGCTTAATATGGTCCTCAGATTGGGTCTTGGCTGACAGTCATGTTAAGAGTAATTGGGGATCCCACTCAAGGGTGTAGCTGTCATTTCCATCTTTATTGAAACTTGCTAATATTTAATTCTGTTATAAATGCCCCCATGCTTCTGTTAAAGGAAAGAACAGGCAAGGTATGATTTTTAGATAAATAACACTGGCTACTGTGTTCAAGTCGCACTCAGATTAAGGCTGCGATGTTTAAAGCAGAAGTTTCCAGCTGGTAATGAAAAGAGTAAGATTTCCAGGTCACGATAATGTCATCTGATTTGTCGCAGTCCTAAAAGTATCCATATTCTGGTGAATGATGTTATAGACCCAGCTCTGGTCACCATCGCAAAAATTAGCCAAATTACTATAGAAGGTTAAAGTATTGAAGGAAAATGTCAGAAGAAAGGGGTCTTAAAGTTTAAATAAAGAAGTAACACATCTCCAGTCTGTGGCATTTTTTAAGAGATGGTTTATTATTTACTGTATTTATTTTATTTTGGATCATTTATATGTATTTTATTTCACTGTTTTTAGAATTTTTTTTTACAAGGAATCTAGATGTGTGCGTTATCTAGTGCTCCATGCAAATGACCAGCATTTATATATATATATATTTTTTTACATTTATTATATACCGTGCAGAAGTCATTTATGACCCATCTAATCACATTGATTACGCAGTAGCCGGAGTGTATAAATTCAGCCCTCAGGAATCTCAGAATAATCTCACAGCAGATAACCAAAAGACCACCTCGTGCCCTGCAGGAGCCTAGTTACAAATAACAAAACTGAAGGATTCATTTTCGATATTCTGATGTTGGATTTGTATTCTTCACTATTCTTGCCACAATCCCCTTTAACTTAGTGGTTGCTTTAATTTGACCTTCTCGTTTTCGACTCTTGCATGTCTGACTTCATGGTGGGGCTTTGCCGTTCACCTCCTGGCCCCTATTGTTCTTACAATAACTAACGTGTACCTTGAAGCGGGTTGCGTGGCGAGACAACACTCCAAAGTTAAACAGAGCCAGCACTCCAGGCAGTCTATTAAGCCATCCGTAGAAATTAAAATCTGACGAAGGCTACTAAAGGAAAATATTTGGACTAGGAGGTATAGGGTTCAAGGTCAACAACTCTTATCTCTTTGATTTCAAGTATAAAAAAAGTTCTAGTCCTTGCAGAAATAAATATGGCGGTTCTCTGAAAGTTATTCTTAGTGTATGCTGTCATTTTGGTTGACCTGTTCTCTGGAATTAAATGGTGCTACAGCAGCACTTTTGGAAACAAGTGTAGAAATGCAATGTTTTTCATTGTTAATGTGATTTTAAATATGGAGTCCCAGCCTCTTGTTTCAGTCACTGGTCAATAAACCTGGTGTTGTTGTGTTCATACCACTAAAACACACTCCTGTTTAGTCCGTGGGGACTGACCATTCCATGAGTTGTCATGCAGTCTTATTTAGTATGAATACATCTCCCATATTTTTATTTATAGTTACATTTTAACAGTTCTTTAGGGGAATCATCAAACAATGGGAGCAAAGCTTAAACAGGTAAAGAAGTTTAGGAATTCAAGATACTTACGCCATAACAATAACACTGAAATCCAACCAGTTCCATGGGTCACGCAAGAAGGTAAATTTATCTATACAGAAGCCTCTTGCGAGAATTTTTATAAGGGATTCAAATGTGTAAATTCCAGTGAATGTGTACCTAGGGAAAATTGAAGCATATGAAAACAAAAACACAGTTGCAGATGAATATGAGTTTTGCACAACCAGGTATTGCATTCCTTAGCCTATAGTGTCAGAGCGCCGCCTGCTGGAACTGCCCAGAAGCCTGTGCCCAAATAATCCAAAACAGACAAACATTTGACTTTCAGATTAAAGAAACAAAAAAAAAAAAAAAAAAAAACATTTCCACCTGTACATACAGACATGCTTATGCTTCTCCATCTTTATCAAAATAATGTTCATGCAGTATCCTTCAGAGAGTGAGAGTAGATTACATGACTGTCCACACAGTAAGCAAGCAGTAGCCATACCACCTGCACTTTAGTAGAGATGATCCACCTGAAGCTAATTGCTTGTGTTGCTGGTAGAAGAAGGGTTGGCAAGGCCAGAAGTGGGTGCCCCAGTGCAGTGACAGGGGACAATGTGCTGAAACAATGCCTTTCAGATGAGAAATAAAACAAGAGGTTCTGACTCTCTGTGGTCATAAAAGATCCCTGGGCATTTTTTGAAAAGAGTAGGGTGTTCCGTGATGATGTCCTGGCTTAATTACCCACAACAGCCCCATCCACTCTGGCCCCCTAATCATCCTCTGTCTCTCTCACCATTTCACCACCTCACAGCTAATATTTGGTGACCACACTGGAGCAATAAAGGCAGCCATCCATCCATCCAAGTGGATGTTAAACAGTGGTGGAGGCTGGAGTGGCTCCCACTGTCTCTGTAAAGCTTTCAGAGTATAAGAAGTGTAATTAGTTAATTAAGTCGGGACTTAACCTCATCTAAATGAGACCGCCTCTTTAAGTGTGCATCCCCCTACCTGAACGACTACTAATTCTGTGGCTCATTTCTGGGGTCAAAGGTCAATATCAAACTTTAGTAGTGACCAGGCAACACTGGCCTTTGGGGACTTTACACCCATCTACTCCAAATACTGAACGTTTTAGGTTTGACAGCATACAATGGGACTAACCCTATCAGGCCAGGCTCTTAGGAAACAATAAATAATAAGGTTTTTGAAAGCCAATAGTTGACTTCCTCATCAAAATAAACAATCTATGATTTAGGCATATACACTGAGAGTGTAGCAACATGGCTGGAGCCAAAATTTGTACTTGTATCTACTGTATATACAGGGATGTTCAAAATAACAAAACAACTAACAGCAAACACTATAAACAGTGCTGCTTGAAGCCCAATTAGACTTTGATAACCAGAGGGAGATCCCTCCTCAGTGTTGAAACCACGCACCCCTTCAGTTACATTAAATGGTGCCCCTCTGTGAACATTCTGCAGAATTTACAGGAGTGCATGCCTCTTAACTTTCATGAATGGCACACAAACAATATTACTAGACTTTGATAACCCTTGCCTAAGGGGTCCTCAGTGTCTGGAGGACACACACCTTCAGTTACATAATTGGTGCCCCTCTGTGTTCATAACATGGACTTTACAGAGTATGCGCCCTTTGGTATACGGAGTGCGTGCCACTAAACTTTCATAAACATTGCCTCTAATGGACTGACCAACTCCAAATTGTTTGGTGTGGGTACCCACACTAAGCAACTGCCCATGTCTCCCATACCTAAGAGTTGGGTCTATATCGATAATGAGCAGGGTCTTCGGAACAGCTGTAGTACATAGAATGCTGCCCTATAAATCCTGAACTGTGTGAAGTGAGATACTGCAGTGTGGTGCAGGATAAAGGAAATGTAGTCTACTTTGATGACAACTTCAGTGATGTTTAGATCTGGTGATTGAGCAGGCCATGGAAGGTGGTTAAGTTCTGGCACTCATAAGCCCACTCTTGAAGTAGTTTAGCAGTGTGTATAGGGAATTTATTATCCTGAAACAGGGGGAACATCATGACGGAAGTGTTTGTACCGTAAGGTGCAGCTGGTCCTATAAAATGGCCCATACTCCTTGGTCATTATTCAGATGTGTGGTATAACCGTGAAACCTGATGACGAGACCTTTGTCCATACCGTTACAAAAGGTAAGATCTCCATATTTAAGACATGGCAACAGACATTGTGGGTTGAAGGCATACTTTTTCTTTCGTTTCATTTGTTATCTTATCTGGATGGAGAAAAAAAGTGTGAACAGTGGGTCATGGTTTTGTACTCCTTATACCATGTTGCCGTCTCTGTGAGCTGACCTTGGATACAACACAAGGAGCTATGAATGGCAGGCCTGCCATAAACTGCAGTTTTGTGAATCTCAGGATGTACGGTTTTTTGTGTGGGTCACAGAGGGTGGGTCTCTGCGGCATCATGTTAGTGGGCTTCTACTTGCGATTACTATTTCTTTCTGTCGGTGCAGTGTATCCACATTTGTCATATGCTGTCATTATTTTGAAGACTGTTCCCCTTGATACATGATATAATTGTGCAGTTTTTGTGACCAAAGCACCTGAACTTTGGGCACCAACTATTTGGCTTCTTTGGAAATCTGCTAGTTGCCTCATGTTCCTTTCACTTATCAAAGTGCTGATTACCGGGCCTGTTTTATAGCTGACAAATACATTGCAGGTAACCGGCCATAAACCTAACAAGACTCACGTATGCAGCTGCATTTAGAATTGTGATTTGGTTACTTTGAAGTTAAGCTCCTTTTTTAATGTACTGCTTCTGTTATTTTGTCCACTCTTTGTATATTTCTAGCCTACCGGTGGTTAACATAAGATGGATGGCTACTGCTGCTGCAGGTGGGGCTAGCACTAACACAAAGAGCATAGGGTGTGCTTTTGTGTGTATATATATATATATATATATATATATATATATATATATATATATATATATATATATATATCTCAGTATATAGGGTGAGTCAAAATTATGTTAACATTTGAATTGCATAAACAATTTATTCACAAAACATATGTGAAGATGATATACAGGAATGTATCAACCTGTTCGTCATCATGTTCAACACACGTACCATATGTGGCACATACATTGTCCACAAAATTGTATATAAGTATATACATAGCAGTACCATTAGTTTTAACATCATTTTGACTCACCCTCTCTCTCTCTCTCTCATATATATATTATATATACATACATACATACAGTACATACAGTTCATACACTTTAAATACAGATCTTAAAAAAGTCTGCAATTAATTATCAATTCACTTATTAATCACACTTTTAAATATTTATAATCACATGCGTTAGATACATAACATAAATACAGAGTCTCTCAAAAAGATGTTCACGGCTTAGTAAATTATCTTTAAAATCCTTAGAAGCAAATTCTGCTAAGAGCAGACAAAAGCTTCAGTCTGAGAAATAATCCATGATTTGCTTCTAGGCCTGGCTAAAAAGCAAACAATACAAATTCTGCTTCGAAACATCCAGGGTATCCATTATATTTCATTATGGGTGTCATTTTATTTTTCTGTTTTAGCAACTGATACCTTGTTTTATCCACATGCCAAATATCACTTTTATGTTAGGAGGAAGCTCTTCAAAGTGAAAGCTGATGAGGAGTATTTATTACTCTCTCATAAAAAATATTACTCTTATTAAGATCGAATTACTGGTTTTTCATGACCGGAGATTCTAGCATTGAGAAACTGCATGTAGGAAAAACAAAAGGCCAATTTAAAACTTGAAAACTGTCAGAGGAAAAGGAAGGACAAAGCTTGCTGGGAAGAGAAAAGTTGAAGGAGAAAGTTTATTGTAACACGTAGTGGAGAAGAAAGAAACCTTCTAAAGGTAATTGTGTTAATAAACAGTCCAGAAATCGTGTCTTTGCAATGGTGCCTGGAGTTTGGGGTGTTGCTACGCCCCCTACTGTCCACACAATTTTTGTTCCATGCTAATTCCACCCTTTGACACATATTAAGAGCTCAAGTGCCCATAATCGTCACAAATACTGGCAAATCTTTTTAAATCAGTTTCGCTTTGTGTTTTTCTAACTTCAGAAAAATGTAGTATTTTGCCTCAAAGGATTTCAAGGACACATTTCCTGCTTCAAGATGAAGAGAATGACCAATTAACAATGAGGCTCCTCTCTCCGACCAACAGCAAACTAATCCTCGTCAGTTCCGCTAGTCACGCCGTGCCCTCAGATATTCCATTTATATTTCTTTTGTCCTGACTCTCAAACTCTGAATATCTTTGGCCATGGCTCTTAATCTGATGAATGGATCAGTCAAGTCTCCGTTTTTCAATTACCTGGGAAATGTGCCTCCTAGATTTTTTTATGTGATGCTTTATTTATTTAAATACGCTCCATTCCTAAGTCTTCCAGGACTCAGCTGACTTTTATGAGTTCTAATTAGTTTGCATTTGTTTCTGTGTATGGATTTGATCTCTGCTTCATGTTTTGGACTTTTCGCCTTCTGCATGGATTTCAAAATCATTCACTCCTTCTCTTGTAATTGTGCTCTTTGTTCTAAATTGAGCCACTGGCGGTTATTCTCATTTGAATTCTCCATTGAATTTACATCCCAGAACTCATCTGTGAATTTGTTTTTCAGCTGTTCTTACACATGTAAGCTCAAAGTTATATGTGATGCTTGGGAATGGCCCTGGGTTTATGAGTAGCCCTGAGTACTGATGTATTTTTACGGGCAGGGAGGAGCAAATGGTGTCTTCCACAATGAAACTCTTAACACACAAATACATCGATCAGCCACAACGTCAAACCCACTGACAGATGAAGTAAAGAACATTGATTATCTTGTTACAAAGGCAACTATCAAGAGGTGGGGTATATCCGGAAGCAAGTGAGCAGTCAATTCTTGAAGGTGATGTGTTGGGCAAGCATAAGGATCTGAACGACTATGACAAGGGGCTCACAGCTGGGTCAGAGCATCTCCACAATGGCAGGTCTTGTGGGGTGTTCCTGGTATGCAGTGCTTAGTATCTACCAAAGTGGTCCAAGGAAGGACAACAAGTGAACCAGCAACAGGGTTGTGAGCACCCAAGGCTCACTGATGCACGTGGGAAGCAAAAGCTAGGCTCTCTGGTTCAATCCTACAGAAGAACTACTGTAGCACAGACTGCTGAAAATTTTAAAAAGAGAAAGGTGTCAAGAACACATAGATGCATATGGGTCTGCATAGCTGCAGACTGGTCAGAGAGCCCCGTCCACCACCAAAAGCACCTACAATTGGCATGAGAGCATAAGAACTGGATCATGTAGCAATGGAAGAAGGTGCCCTGGTCTGATGAATCAAGTATTTTTGTAGATTAAGTGGATGGCTGGGTTTGTGTGCATCATTTATCTGGGGAAGTGGTGGCAGCAGGGTGTACTATGGAAAGAAGGCAATCTGGAGGAGGCAGTGTGATGCTCTGGGTGATGCTCTGCTGGAGAACCATGAGTCCTGGCATTCATGTGGATGTGAAACGTACTACCTACTTAAAAACTGATGCATACCACGTACACCCCTTCATGGCAATGATATTTCCTGATGGGCAGTGGCCTCTTTCAGCAGGATAATGTGCCCTGAGATACTGCAGAGTTGTTAAGGAATGGTTTGAGGGACTTGATAAACAATTCAAGTGTTGACTTGGCCTCCAAATGCCACAGATCTCAATCAAATCAAGAATCTGTAGGATGTGCTGGAAAAACAGGTCTGATCCATGAAGGCCCCACCTCAAAACTTACAGGACTTAAAGTATCTGCTACTAATGTCTTGGCGCCAGATTCCATGGGACACCTTCCAGAGGTCTTGAAGAGTCTATGCCCCGATGGGTCAAAGCTGTTTTCTTCTTCTTATTTCGGCTACTCCCATTAGGGGTTGCACAGCAGATCATCTGTTTCCATATCTTCCTGTCCTCTGCATCTTGCTCTGTCACACCCATCACCTGCATGTCTTCTCTCACCACATCTATAAACCTCTTAGGCATTCCTCTAATCCACTTACCTGGCAGCTCCATTCCTAGAATCCTTCTCCCAATATACTCAGCATCTGTCCTCTGCACATGTCCAAACCAATGCAATCTCAAATCTATTGAGTTTCTCTCCAAACCGTCCAACATGATCTGACCCTCTAATGTCCTCATTTCTAATCCTGTCCATCCTCGTCACACCCAATGCAAATCTTAGCATCTTTAACTCTGACATATCCTGCTCCGTCTCCTGCTTTCTGGTCAGTGCCACCGTCTCCAATCCATATAACATAGCTGGTCTCACTACCGTCCTGTAGATCTTCCCTTTCACTCTTGCTGATACCTGTCTGTCACAAATCACTCCTGACACTCTTCTCCACCCATTCCACCCTGCCTGCACTCTCTTTTTCACTTCTCTTCCACACTCCCCATTACTCTGTGCTGTTGATCCCAAGTTTTTAAACTCCTCCACCTTCGCCAACTCTACTCCCTGCATCCTCACCATTCCACTGACCTCCCTCTCATTCACACACATGTATTCTGTCTTGTTCCTACTGAGCTTCATTCCTCTCCTCTCATATCTCCACCTCTCCATGGTCTCCTCAACCTGCTCCCTACCCTCACTACAGACAACAATGTCATCAGTAAACATCATAGTCCACGTGGACTCCTGTCTAATTTCATCTGTCAACCTGTCCATCACTATTGCAAATAGGAAAGGGCTCAGAGCTGATCCCTGATGTAATCCCACCTCCACGTTGGGTCAAAGCTGTTTTGGTGGCACAATATTAGGCAGGGGATTTTAATGTTGTGGCTGATCGGTGTTAGAGGTTTGTGCATGGAATGTGAAGTTATTACGAGTTTCATGGCGTTCCATTCCCAAATGCAAAACAGTATCCTGACATTCTTGCTGTATTTGCCAAAAGAATACCACAACAACATCATCATGATGATTATTTAGGTGTAATCTGATTTTTTTTTTTAAACACATTAAATTCCTTTATTTGTTAATTGAATTTAAATATGTTCGACATGTTATTTTAGTCTCTGTTGCTGGTGTAGAGTTTAGTGGCATGACACCCTGTATGGCCTCAAGCAGCTACTGCGCATAGTTCTGATTTAACAGTAAAATGTCATTCCTAATGCATGATGAAACAATTGAACATCTTTTTGAGACCACCAGCATTTATAAAATAGTATATACTGTACAGTACTTTATGTACATTATAGAGAGAGTTAAGTGAGCAAATCCTGGGGTGACTTCAGTAAAGGTGGCAAACAAGCTTACTTTAGAAAAAGCCATTTTATAAAGAAAAGGACTCAAGAAAAGGTAAAAAAGTATCAAGTGGAAAGGCTAAAAGAATACCCTCACTAGCACAGCTTTTGCTTTATCAGACGGGCTGTCCCTGTCGCTCCCTTCCCTTAACGACTCCATTTCTATGTCTTCTTTATCTTCCCGTTAGACAGTAAAATTTGCCCGACTGGCAACTGCAGACTCTTCCTGGAATCGCTTGAAGTGTTAGGGACGACTGCTTCCAACACTGCCATTCTACACAGGCCCTAGACCACTGAGGTCTTTTTTCTTTAAAGCCACTAGTAACCATAGCAGCTTTCAGACTATCTGTACTCTACAATTCTGATCAGGTGCCTTCAGTTATCGTGAAGAAATAATACAGACTTCCTAATAGCCCACTAAAAACTCTTTTGCGCTCTGGTGGTCCCGATGAATCCCATTCTGGAGGCCTTGTCTAAATTTCTATGACCCTCAGTCAGCCCTGTCTACCCCATTTGTATGCAGAGGTGCTACCCATTCTTCAGTATAACATAAGACATTTGACAAACGAGAGGAGACCAAGCTTGTTTGTTCAGCTCATAGCTAAACCGTCCCAATATCTCACCCAGATACTTCTTAAAAGTTCTCAAGGTACTCCATAGGTCGGTTATTTGTTCCAGATTCCCACACCTCTTTGCCTAAAGAAGCGTTTCCTGGCTTCAGTCCTAAATGCTGTTCCCACTGATTTCCACTGTCCTCAAGATTCACCATTTAGTTGAAAGAATTCTGCTAGATCTACTTTAGCAATCACCTATGAGGATTTTAAAGACTTGGGTTAGGTCCTCATGGAGTCTCATCTGCTCAGACTAAACATGTCACAGTAGGATGTGTCCTGAAGTCCTGGGATACACTCAGCTGCTCTCCTCTGCATAGCTTCAAGTGCTGCTCTGTGTTTCTTATAGTGCGGTACAGATTTCTCACTCATCACACGGCTCCTGTCAAGTCCTTGATTGTGCCAACACAAAGCCCCCACACCCCTTGGCAACTCTTTACTGTGCTACACTACACACATACACCTATTATACTGTATATATCCAATTATTTCATCTGAACATATGGAACGAAAATACTAGATCAGAATAACCACCACTAGCTTGATCAGTAGAATTTCTGCAGTATTCACTTGTGGTTTGTTTGTGCCAGTAGAACCGTCACCCACAATGCTGTCAAGTTGACAGGTTGCCCACACAAATTATATAAACTTACAGTACATAGGAAAAAAATTGCTGTACTTACTCTACATTCTTTGCCCAATCTGGGGGATTACTCAAGGTCATAAACGCACAGTTGGTCAAAATGGTTAACATGATTAGCATGCTGAACAATGTGATAAAGAGTCAAGGAAAAAGTCAAAAAGCAATAACAAGTAACAGATTGATAAAAACACAGCTCCCCCATTCTTAAACCAGCAGATAACTAAACTCTATTGTAGGCTGATTTCTTAGTATATCATTATTAGTATCGGGATTGTTGTTATACAGTAATAGATTTCCCTTCTCTTAAATAATACCTTTTAGTGACTTAAATAAAGTTATAAATTATTACTGCATGCTATATATGACAGGAAACTGGGACAAGGACACAAACACAAAGGGGAAAAAAAAACAATTAACATTCTCCGTTTCTGGCTCCGGAGTGAAAACATATGCAATCCATTGCACCTGAAGTCCAGAAATAGATGAGAAAACAACCAGCATCCTTAAGCTCCACCAGGAATCAATGAAACACAGAACAAAAGAGGCCAGCTCCATTTATATAGGTGCCTGAAATAGAAGCACTCATTACTGCAGTGAAGGGCGCAGTCTTGTCTGAATCAACAAGGCATTTTGGGTTATAACCTGCTTTTCTGCTCATTTTCTTTCTCATGTATTTTTCAAGTTTGTACAGTTTGGTGTTGATTTTTTTTTCCCCTCCTCAGAAATCAGCACCATTATTCCACAGTGTCCACCAAGCCAAATTTAGAAGCGTTTCAAGTCGTGCTGCAGCGGGTTACCAAGCAACAGACAGCGCATCACAGGGGCTCACATTTCGGAATAACCAAATGCAAATGAAATTGCAGTGTACCTGCACCATGAATGAAATCAAAGCGGGAAAATGGATATTTTCTTTCTTTAACTTTACAAAAACAAAAAAACAGAAAAAAAAAAGCGACTCCTGGTCTCTACTTCTTCAATAGCAAATGAGAAATTCTGTGCTGCCTTTGAAACAATGTGTGTGTGTGTGTGTGTGTGTGTTTTCCACAGCCAGTAATTACTGTTAATTAAAGGGACCTCAAAATAGAATTTTCACAGCAGCAACAAAGAAGAATCATCATGTGAATGTTAATTGTTTACAACAATTAAAAAAAAAAAAAAATGATTGAGAACAAAATTTTATTATTATTATTATTATCTTTGCAACCTTTTATTTTAATAAAAATATTTGGAAAATGAAGCTTATTCTTTTTGTCATGATTATCCTTATTACCCATCCATTTTCTGACCTATATAATCAATTCAGAAAATAAAATCTACATACCTACAACCTTATTATTATTATTATTATTATTGGGTGGCACAGTGGTAAATGCTGCCACCTCTCAGATGCACCGTTTTTGGTTCACAGTACTTTCTTCACTCTTCCTGTGGGTTTCCCTCAAAGATTCACAGATTGGTGGAATGTTGTCTTCTTTTTTCTCTTCATCTTTTCCAGCTTCTATGTGGGGTCAATCTGCCTGATCATCCGTCTGCATACACTCAGTCCTGCACCCCCTGTCCAGTCAGGCAGGCCCTTCTCCTTCAGATCTTCTTTTACTTTATCCATCCACCTCCATTTTGGCCTTCCTCATTTTTTCTTCCCCTGAACTTCCAAGCCCATCACTTTTTTGGCCACATAATCATTGTTCCCCCCTCATCATCACATGTCCATACCACTTCAACCTACTTTTCCTACGCTTTCTTAGACATGTCTCCCAATTTTGTCGTATCTCTGATCATCTCATTTCTTATTCTGTCCTTTTTATTAACTCCACTCATCCATCTCAACATTCTCATTTCTGCCACATCACACTTCTTGTCCTGGACTCCCTTTACTGCATATGTCTCAGCTCCATATATCATCAAACCTCACCTTTAACCTTTTCCTTAATTCCTTGATCACACAATACTACTGATACTTTCTTCCAGTTGTTCTCTTCGCACCGTACTCTCTGGGTTATCTCTGTAACTAACTCTCCATCTTGGGCTGCCACTGATGTTAGATATTTAAATTTATCAACTCATTTCAATGTCTCTTTCTCTGCAGGCTCACTTCTGAATCCTGAACATCATTAAACCTCACATATTCTGTCTTCTTCTTCCTATTTATCTCCAAAATCCTTCTCCATTCTTTCAACTTCCTCTTCACTTCCTCTGTTCTGGTACTACACAAAACAATGTCACCGGCACAAAGTCTGGACCAGGGGGATTAGTCTTTGATCCCACAAGTCAGCACATCCACAAACAGATCAAAGAGTTAAGCACTTCAAGAAGACCCCTGGTGCAGACCTCCTCTAACTGAGATCTTGTCAGTTGCCCCAACACTGCTTTTAACTAGAGCCCTCAGTCCCTCTTACATGTCCAGGACAATCCTCACACACCTTCTTGGTCCTTCTTTCTCTCCAGCGCTCATCCAGACCTGAAGTGGCACTCTCCTCCAAATCAATAAACACCATATGCAGACCTTTGCCTTTCTTGCTGCTTCTCTATTAGCTGTCTCAGTGTAAAGAGTGCATTGTACACTGGGAGTGTATGGCACTATGATGAACTGATGCTTTATTTATGTTGTTTTCTGATATGCACTTTGTGTTGCTAGAATAGGCTCCAGCTCCTCCACAAGCCTAAACTGGATGGATTAAGCAGGTTTAAGGTTGGTGTGTCATTGTTTCTTACATTCATTTATTCATTCATTTTATTACCCTGCCTATTCCATTTCTGTATAAAGTCACAGAGCCCACAGGCTATCCTGTCAGTAATTAATACAAGACAGGAGCATTTACTGAAGGGGTCACCAGTTCTTCAGAGGGCAAACTCATACAAACACCTCCATACTGGGCCAAATGAGGGCTGCCAATCAACCTACTGCCTATGCATTCGTGATGTTTGGCATAAATGGAGCACTTTAAAGAAATCTGCAAGCACACAGGGAGAATTACCGTAAATACTCACGGATAAGTCGTGACTTGATTTTATCGTATAATTTCTGGTATTTTATAATGTCAGTCGAATAAGTCGAATGCGGAAAACTGACGCTATTGGTCCAAGAGATTATAATATGCTGACGCCCACCTGACAGAGTCACCATGGAGCACACGGCCTTTTTTTTCTATGTATTGTGCCTACGTGACCACACGGTAATACCTGAACTATTCCGAAGTGACGTTTACACTGTTTTGTGATTTTTGTATCTCAGACCCTCATACACCTTTATTGTAAGAGCATCCCTTATCTACGATGGGGCATTCGATCAGAAGAAAATATGAAGCTGGTTTTAAATTAAACGTCATTGAAGTAACGAAAGAAATTGGTAACTACGCTGCTGCAAAAAAACTCGATGCGTCTGAGAAACTGATGTGAGATTGGAGGAAGGAAGAAGATGTAAAAAAAAAAAATATTTAAGTGTCGCATTTTAGGAATGGGCGTATAAGTCGGGGCCGGATTTTATGTTTGCTTTTTCATACATTACTCCTAACACTCCTTGTTCTGCCATCCGTGGAAAGAAGGTTGTAAGTGCAAAAGAAGGATGATGAAATGTTAGATAACTTGTACGCTTGCATGGTTCTTCATATATAAAATGTATTTAGGGAATAATCAGTCTCCCTCACTTTCTGCAAACTTTATTGTATTGAAGATTTAATTTTAAATGGCATGACATGCGTGAGCTTGGAGGACAGCTCCAAGCTCTGTTGATGGTAGTTACCCATCAAACCAGGGAATGGCACGGTGTGATGATGCCTTCTCTCTTCCTCCCTTTGCAGAACGGAAGACTGACGGCCATTCCACCTCTGACGTCACTTCCATTGTCTGCCCTTCTGGCCCCACCCCTTCCTGCCTTGAACCCACATGACTAGCAGTTCGGCCATCTTTGAGTCATTTCACTATCGGACTCTTGTCTGTCCAGATGTCTACTTTATCTGTGTAAAAAGTAGAATTCCATCCATCCATCCATTTTCCAGCCCGCTGAATCCGAACACAGAGTCACGGGGGTCTGCTGGAGCCAATCCCAGCCAACACAGGGTACAAGGCAGGAACCAATCCTGGGCAGGGTGCCAACCCACCGCAGGACACACACAAACACACCCACACACCAAGCACACTCTAGGGCCAAATTAGAATCGGCAATCCACTTAACCGGCATGTCTTTGGACTGTGGGAGGAAACCCACGCAGACACGGGGAGAACATGCAAACTCCACGCAGGGAGGACCCGGGAAGCGAACCCAGGTCTCCTAAATGCGAGGCAGCAGCGCAGCTACCACTGCGCCACCATGCCGCCCCTTTTGATTTATTTTCATCATATACAGTCACAGAACGTTCTGTACCTCAAATCTGTGTCTGCTTGTTGTTTTTACAATGGTGCCATTTTTGCCCATCAATCTACACTCAATAATCCATAATGTCAAAGTGGAAACGTTTTTGCAGAATGGTATGCAAATGTATTAAAATCACCAACTTAAATTTCTAATTTAGACCCTTAATTCGGTATTTTGTAGAAACCTCTTAGACAGCAACTGCAACTTTGAGTCTTCTTGAGTAAGTAAGTCTCTACAAGCTCTGCACACCTGAATTTAGGCAGTTTATCCCATTCTTCATGGCAGATCCTCTCAGGCTTTGTTAGATTGGATGGGAAGCATCTATAAACTGCCATCCTGGGCAGAAATGGCAAAGCTATCCATTTAAAATTAAATCTACAATACAAAATATGAAGTGAAGGAGTCTGAAAACATTCTGAATCCACTGTACATGTAACCTGTATGCTTAAAATGCTTGTATGCTTATGTCACTCCTTATTGAATTTAGCAATAAACTTAAGTAGAAAAATCTTCCGTATGCACAATATTTTGAGCAAACACTCCTGCCTTTTTTGATGATTTAATTGACTTGCTTTTCTATATCAACATATTTAACTTTTGCTGTCATGGTCCCTCTAGACCAGTTTGTTAAACTATGAGTGGTGCCCCCGAATGGATGTATTTAATGGGAAGGATTTGTGTACGGTTTACATAGCATCTCTTGATGGGTTATTTAAGCAACAGATATTGCCCCACTATTACTGTCACCGGCAAGGTGGTACTCGCATCCTTCCCGCTATGACTGTTGACGGCAATTGCCCAAGAGAGACCCCTCACCCAGTATGACAGTCAACAGCAATTCTCCATTGTGGAACTGTGACTTTGTGTGACAATTCTCTAAGGGTGACAATCCACTATGAATGTTGGCAGCGATTCTCCAAAGGGGACCCGCTCTAAACCATGTACAATATGCTTAACTAATTGTGTAGAAACAGACAACAATAAATGAATATCAAAAGTTTGCCGAGACAGGCCCGGCCTTAGGCATAGGCGAAGTAGGCGACCGCCTAGGGCCCCGGCGTCTGGGGGGCCCCGAAACGTCTCCTTGGTCTAATTTTCACGCATTTCGCAGAGCTACCAGAGGGGCTCCGCCCCCCTCAGGGGGCCCCTGGACCCCCCTTTCGCCTAGGGCCCCATAATACCTAAGACCGGGCCTGGCCAAGAGATGGAGAAGGAGGAAATGATACACGTGCTTCCATGCCTAAAGTGTGCAAATGAATGCACCAACACCACTACGAATACACAAATCTGTATCAGCCTTTAAATTTGTATTCCATGCAGGAGTTGTCCAAATTGGAGTATCTTCTGTGTGTTTATTACTATCTACATATTGTAGTCACAATAGCTTTGTGCTATACGTTGCTTGGGAACATCCACGCGAGATTCAACGTTGTGAAATTCAAAGCGTCATCCATTAGAATGTGCAAACTCAACTCTGTCGGTGGCCAAGCTAACATTTGCACCGAGAACATCTGAACAACTGGGGTTGTAACACCTTAACCCTGTCACACCCATTACACCCATAATAAAAATAATAATAATAATAATGTCATAGTGAAAATTCATTTGTGAAACAAATAGGAACCTGAAACAAACAAATATGTATTTGAAATGAATTGACAAGTTATGCTGTCACCAAAAGTTAAGACATACCAGATCACAAGTTGCATTTGTTCATAAGATAAACCAAAAAAATAAATACAGTACATCTAAGCAATAAACAATACTTAATAGAATTCTGCAAAGGATATGAATGTACCAAAATCTTAATAGCTATTCTTCTAAGAGGATTGAAAGGACTTAAGATGTACAAGGCAGGTGTGGCGCTAAATCGGAAGATTGCCTTCCCTCTGTTCAATACTATAAAGGTCTAAAAAAGAAAAAAGTGGACACAAATTGTTAAAAACACAACAATAAATTAAAAAGAAAAAAGTATCATACAAGATGCTCACAATATTTGGCGCAGGACAAATAACAGACATGATTCTGCTTAGGTTGTGCTGCTGTCCATTTACAGGTCTGGCCTTATTGCCATATTGACTTGAATGATTTTGCACGGTGATGTTTTTAAAATATTCTCCATCAGTCGGAACCGAAACAGAGATGTGCTGTCTCAGTCACCGCTGGCAGGACTGATGGAGTAGAGTTTTAGAGGTAAAGCTGTCAAAATCCGATCTTAAACACGCTCCGAAAACGCTGCTGTTTCTTTCACCCTAATGTATAATCCATCTTCCCACTATCCTCCCATTTTCCAGCAGGAGAGGATCCTTCCCTAAAGGGCTGCCTTAAGCCATCTTCTCAGAAGCGATCTCAAAAGTATTCATAGTGACACAAATACATACAGACATGTAGGCATTTAGTTTATATGCCTGATTAAAATGCCATGCATTGTTATCCGATGGCAGAGTAAATGCTGAACTGCAAAAGGAATCACATAGAATATCTTGCTGCTTATTCTTTAGAAGAAAATGTATTGAAGCATAAAAAAAACCTCATAAAAACTAATGAAATAATTGAGTTTTTCAAATTCAACTTAACTAAAGAATCAGGTAACCATCCATCCATCCATCTATCCATCCATGATCTCTATAACTACATCTCAATTATGATCACAGAACAGAAGCACCTGGGAGTCGATATTCATAAAAATCTTACTTGGGCGTGTCGTTGGATCCCCCCCTACGGGTTCCGTCAAGGTATATGTAATAACCCACCAGGACCAGAGGGGATGCTATCGCTAACGTTGTTATCTTCTGTCTGTGCAGCTCCAAGAAACCACCCACTGAGGGCAACAGACTGCGCCCCTTCCAATTTACCATCCATTAAAGTCCCGGCTTCCCAGAAGGTGATGTCAAAAGGGCAAAAGCGACCTGTCAACTGACCCTGGCTTTGTTACCTTCATGTCAAAGTAATGAAAAGATGTCTAAGGAGCGTTCCTTTTTGTTTTATTTTTTCTTTGAATAATAACTCATTTGGCTCCCCAGATTTTCTTCCGCCAACTTGTCATTGCTGCCCCCGGCCAAAGGATATAAATAAAAAAAAAAAAAATGAAAAAAAAAAAAAAGTCCAGGCAGAACTTCTTTTTTCTCTATAAAGTCAGATTGTTTGAAGTGGACAGAAAACCAACAGCAAAACCCACTCGCCACCTTGCGTCCCAATGGCTAGTCCAGCGGCCACACCAAGCAAAACCTGAAGAAACTGGCAGGCCCACAAACAGAAAGCTGAACAGACTGTCAGTTAAGCATCTGGAAAACTGAACTGCTGATGGGATTGTGGCAGAGGGCAGCAATAAAAGCACTTTTAAAGATGTCATACTTTAGAGGCTGGGTAATCAGAACCATTTCCAACCCACCATGGACATCTGTGAAGAGAAGTGTGCCAGGACCTGTGGCAGCCATACATGCCCAAGCCATAACACCCCCACCACCATGTTTAACAGATGAGGTAGTTTGCTTTGGATCTTAGGCTGTTCCTTTTTGTCTCCACCTTTTGCCCTTGCCAGCACCCTGATCAGGTTCATCTTTATCATGTCTGTCCATAAAAAATGTTTTCAGAACACTGCAGATTCTTTTTACGTCCTTTTTTCTCAAGCTGTAATCTGGCTGTCCTGTTTTTGTGGCTCACTAGTGGTTTACATCTTGCAGTGTGGCCTCTGTGTTTCTGTTCATGAAGTCTTCTGTTGATAGTCATCTCTGACACGTCCACATCTCCCCCAAAGTCTGCTTGGGCAGACACTGGGGGCTTTTACTTTACCATAGTGAGGATTCTTCTGTCATCAGCTATGGAGGTCTTCCTTGGCCTACCAGTCCCTTTGTGATTCCTGAGCTCACCAGTGTGTTCTTTCTTCTTCATGATATTCCAGACTGTTGACATGTCATCCTAAGGTTTTACTGATGTCTCTCATGGTTTTATTCTTGATTTTCAGCCTCATAATGGCTTCTTTGACTTTCACTGGCACAGCTGTTGTTCTCCTGTTGAACATTGGCAACCACAGACTCCGAAGGATAGAAGCAAGACAAGGTGTCTTATAAAGCCATGAAACACACCTGAGGAATCACAAACACCCGTGACGCCAATAGTCACAAACATTATGGGGCCTTGAAATGGGGGGGTCCATGTGGAATAAGTGTTGTCATTTCTACACTGTTTGATTGAAATGTATGCAAAGACCCTTAAATGAAAATCTGTAATGTGCACTTCAATCACGATGTCCGAATTGTTTGATTTGTAATTTTAAACTGTGGAGCAGAGCAGTAAGTCAAGGAAAAAATAGGTCTTTGTCCCTAACATTTTGGATGGCACTCATGTTATGTGAATATATGTGTACATATTATGTATATGAATATGCAAAAAAAAACTATACAGCTGACTTTTTGGTGAGGAAGGATACAAAAAAAAAAAATAAAGTTATGAACTTTAATATATTTTTGTTGATCATGGCACTGGAGGATTGTAATGTGTTACACGTTGGTCTGACATGCAAGTGAGAATTTCACTGTGCTCTGTACACTTTATAATAATACCACTACTACTAGTCCTCCTGTAATGTTGCGTCTCTAACCTACTTTCTATATACAGGCCATGCCATCACAGACCAGCTAGCATCCCACTGAGATTAATCAGAACCTTGCCTTGTCAGAAAGCCAGAGAAGTGGATGGATATTGGGACGCAGCCTGCATGAAACCCTGGTGTGCTGGGTGACAGAAATTCTGGGACAGTGTTCCCAGACCCATACCCACACACCATACTGGGTACTGTAGTCCCATGGCGCAGCTCTGTTGGGTTCCATGGGTGCCGTTGCAGGGAGTGCCTAGTCCTACTTTATGGGTTTTCTGCTTGACCTGGAAGTGCTTCCAGGAGCAATGTGGCAGTACCAGAAGTTCTCCCTGGTCTGGTACAAAGGAGATCACTCTGCATTACCCAGGTGAGTTGGAGTCAGGGGGTACAGGATAAGACCTGTCTGCAGGAGACAGAAGGAGAAGGGGAAGAAGGAGATTCATTACTGAAATTGTGAATACAGAATTTAAATGCAAGTCCTCTTTAGTTGGACGATGAGCCCCATCTTAGTAAGGATATGTGGCTTCACCTGGAAAGCATTAGGGAAAAAGGTCTTATTTTAGGAGTGTGTTATAGACCACCCAATGCAGACAGTATTTCAATGCACATGTTTTTAATAGAATTAAAAAGTCAAGTGTACAGGGGGGTATTATAGTCATAGTGGGACAATTATCCAAATATTAACTGGGATAACCTTGCAAATAATGGAGCACAAGAGCAAGAGATTTTAGAAGTAATCAGTGACTATTTTTAACACAGTATGTTAAAGAACTAACACGGGGTGAAGTCTGTCTAGATTGTTTTTTCTAATAATCAGGATAGAACTGAGGGTGTAGAGGTGATTGAACCACTAGAGTCAAGTGACCATAATATAATACAAGGATAAGGATACGAGAAGGCAGCTACTTAAGGACACCGCCTCCCCCAAAATGCTAGATGGCAGCTCCCCTGGAGTGTAGTGGTGTCCTGGATTCCCATGGGGTATCCTGGGACTTGGACTTTGGTTTCTCAGCCCTGTTGGGTGCCGTGGGTGCCACCAGGGGGTGCTATAAAAGGACCTGGGGAGTCTTGCTTCCCTTATAGCCTGGAAGTACTAGGAAGTCATGAGGATGGAAGCCTTGAAGTACTTCCGGGCTGATTAAAGAACTTCAGTTCTCCTTCTGACCCGGAAGTGCTAGCAAGTCACGTGAGAGGAACAACAGAAGCACTTCCGGGTCGAGGTCTATATAAAGGACTGCTGAAGACCCAGCAGATGTGCCAGTGTCGGGTGAAGGTGGACAAAGCTTGCTGGGGGGTGTGGAGGAGAAAACAATGAAAGAGAGAATTGTGTTTATTGTATTTCCTGCTTGTGTTATTATGGCTGTGGCTCTTAGGGCGCTGTTTATAAGAAAAGGAAGAAATAAAATACTTCTTGGCGGTTTTAGCCTGTGTCCTGAGAGTCTGTCTGTTGGGTTTAATGGGGCAACGACGACCTCTAGCATCCACAGTTCTCAGTATTTTGGAAGAGTGTGGATGCAAAGACTAAAATTGTTAAGTTTAACTCTGGTAGACCAAATTTTGAGCAGATGTGTCAAAGTCTAAGAAGGATAGACTGGGATAAGCTTTTAAGTGTGGAGACAGTCAAGGAGCAGTGGAACAGGTTTAAAAATGTTTTACATGGAATGCAGGAGGTAACTCTGCAGAGGGTTAATAAAGTGTTGAAAAAGTTTGCAGATGATACCAAGATAGGTGAATTGGCATTGCAGAAGGACTTGGATAGCATACAGGCTTGGGCACATTTGTGGCAGATGAAATTTAATGTCAGTAAATGTAAAGAATTACACATAGGAAGTAAAAATGTTAGGTTGAAATACACAATGGGAGGTCTGAAAATCGAGAGTACACCTTATGAGAAGGAGTCATAGTGGACTCGTCACTATCAACTGCCAGACAGTGTTTAGAGGCCATTAAGAAGGCTAACAGAATGTCAGGTTATATAGCGCCTTGATGTGTGGAGTACAAGTCATCTGGAGTCTTGTGTGCAGTTTTCGTCTCCAGGCTACAAAAAGGACATAACTGCACTAAAAAAGGTCCAGAGAAGAGCGACTAGACTGATGACAGGACTACAGGGGATGAGTTATGAGGAAAGATTAAAAGAGCCGAGCCTTTACAAGAGAAGACTTGACTGAAGTGTTTAAAATTATGAAGAGAATTAGTCCAGTGGATCGAGACTGTGATTTTAAAATGAGTTCATCAAGAACACAGGGACACTGTGTGAAATTTGCCCTTAACAAGTTTCCAACTAACATTAGGAAGTTTTTTTTTTTTTTTTACGCAGAGAACCACAGACACTTGGAATAAGCAACCAAGTAGTGTGGCAGACAGCAAGATTTTAGGGACTTTCAAAATTCGACTGGATGTTATTTTAGAAGAATTAAGTGGAGAGGACTGGCGAGCTTTGTTGTGTTGAATGGCCTGTTCTGCTGGAGTAGCTGTTGCAACTGCTTCACAGATTTCCTGCTCTTTTGTCCTGATATACCTTTCTGGCGAGCAACCGGTGCAGCTGATTTCACCAAACAAAACATATCCAATATTATAGCCTTTTCTTGTAGGGACATCAATTTCTTCTATGTCTTGGGAACACTTTAAGAATCACTGTACTCATGATTATATTCTAAGTTTGTTGCACTAAATAAAATGCAAAAGTTGAGAGAAATGTTAGACAGAACAGTCACTGTATAAAGGCAAATCATGTGTGAGAGGCTGGCTGCCGAGACTAAGATGCGTGGTGTTCCCCACACAAAGTGTGTAGTTCCACAGTTTTTAATGAGCTCTAATGAACTTTATGCAAAATTTAACTTATTATAATTAATTTGTATGTATATTGATAGTAGCAAACCATACAAATATTACACTTATGACTTACTAGACCTTATTAATTTTCTTTACAATTTCTTGCCTACAAAGGTGAAATGTTTTCTGCAGCAGGTCCCAAAATTCGAAAAATATTCCATTTAATTATTAATGACAAACCCGCAAATAGCCAGATCCACAAATCGCAAACCTGCAAATCACAATGGTCAATTGTGTATATTGTATATTGATAGCTCAAGGGCTCTAGTGAATGTGATTACATGCAGAGCCAGGGATTGGCACAGTTTTCTGATCCTTTTTTTCTTTCTCCATCTGCAGACTGGGCAATTGATGGTCCTTCCATCACAAACGTTATCTCTGGTATGTGTCCTCCTGGACCTGACCCTTCCTGCCATCTACCTTCATAACCTAGAAAACCACCTACCACATTCAGTACAGTTTTGGACTCTTGTCTGAAAAGACATCTCTCCAACTAACTGTGTGTTTATTTTCCTCAAAACTTTCAAATTATACAGAGTCACCAAGTTGGTACCTCAGCTCTTTATCTGTGTTCCTTGTATCATTTTACTATGTATCTATCTATCTATATGTGTGTATGTGTGTATGTGTGTTTGCATACATACATGTTCAATGGTTTCATATATTGAGATTAATAAAGTTTATCTAATCTAATATATGCTATAACAACGTAGCAGAACTACTTAAAATTGCCTACAACTCCCAGAAGCCCCAGAAGTATTACACCATTGGGCAGATTCAGAGGGCACAGGGGTTGCTGGAAAGAAGGATAATTAAATGGTCTCTTTAAAAAGGACCCAAAAAGACGGAGAGGAAATTGCAATCGTCTGTGTGCATTTGTTTCTATGCATCACACACTACTGGATTACAACTATAACCACCATGGATTACAGTTTCTTTTGGATGTATGTGTTGTCCTATGTCTGCTTTTTGTGTGATTTTGTCTTGGTTAGATATGTCTTCGTTTCAGGGGCACTCCCAGTCATGCCAAATATTCCCACTACAACTGGAACCTGGTAGAACAAAACTTTACATTTCATTCAGAGGGCACCCCACAGGATTTTTCATTCCATATGCCATCATTATCAGCACCTGCTGTACTTTATTGTTAGTGTTAATTCTTTTACTGAGCAGTGCTTGTTGATTCGTTCGGTCTCATGTATATAGTTTATGTAAGTAATTATCGTCATCGGGGAAATGGAGAGGGCTTTTGCCTATGTGTTTTTATTTAATATCGGCCTTTTTTCTCTTCATTATTTGATTAATATATACTTTATTATTGATTGAGTCATTGAGCCTCTTATCAGTGTGTGTGTGTGCGTGTGTGTGTGTGTGTGTGTGTGCCAGGTCAAGGCTGGGTGTGTTCCTGGGGTCCCTATAATAAAATATACAAATTCCCGTCTTTGGACAGTGTGAATCTTAGCATCTTCGTGCCCACTACAATATTAACAGGTATCTTTTGTATACAGTATGTTATTTAAGCTGGCACCCAAAAACAGCTCAATGTAAAACTGAATGATAGGCACCCATTGCATATGGCACAAAGTTTTAGTAAATCCGAGAGTTTATTTATTTCAAAGACCTACACAAACTGCTTCAGGGATTCATTTTGTGGACACTCCACTGGGGCTTTTTAGCCAGGAATATTCCCAGGTGCCAAAACACTAGGAGTGTAGAGAGAATTTCTATGAACACGTGTCTTCAGCCTAGCAGAGGTCGTTTTTAAACATAAACGTGTATTTTTATGATTCCAACCTAGTACCATGTTTTACTATTATTTTTGGAGATTGAAAATGTTTATTTTTACTATTACTTTTGGGACTGAAAATATTTTAAACAAATGGCAACGACAAATCTTTTAATAATTGCTTAAATTTATGAAGATTTTTGGGTATTGGTATCTAAAATATATGTGGCTATTAACTTGTTTGATGCTTCTTTTTCTTTTCTTAAGGAGGATTATATATTTTTTAGTAAAGCATGAATAAATGTGCATAAAAACAATGAAAGTCCTCCTCTGGGCAGGTTGACAGTCCAGAAAATCTTTTTATTCCATAATTAGAAGGAAAATAAAAGTAAAACATTTTTCCAGGTTAATGGTGCACTATAACAATGTAAGGTGTACTGAATTGAAAAGGCTTCTTTACATTTCTGTCCCCTGGAAATCCCAGTGGCCGACCTGAATGACCTCCAAGAAACCCCCTCAGCACCTTCTACTTATGTTACTAAGGAGCAGCTGTGAAGCCGAAGCAGGGGGAGGTGGAGATATGCGTGTCTGATTTAACTGGGTAACTAGGGTATGCTGGAAATTGATTCTTGGGGTAGAAATCATCTGTTCTACTTTGTGGATTTTTCTTTTTGACAAATTTACTTTGCTTAAAGCGAAATATACAGATATACAGTATATGGGAGCATTACGTCATAGACAGGGAGTGAGGAGTAGCCACAAAGGCACTGGTCTTCAAACCCAAAGGTTGCTGGTTCAGTTTCTGCCTGTAAATCCCCGGTTGACCCTGACCAAGTCACTTAACCTGCCTGCGCTCCAACTATAAACAAGTACTTGTAAACAGCTGTAATGTAACCGGATCTTTTTAAGTGGATAAAGCCATTAGCCAAATGTAAAATAATAAGCAGTGAAGCAAATGCACTTACTGTCACAAGCATACTTGGTCTGTTCGATAGGGATGGGGAATAGGAGACAAAAGGAGAAATCTTACTGGTGAAACTATCATGGGGAGGGAGATTCCCAGTATGAGATTAATGCTACACCAAAGGTCACAAAATTCTGTAGCTGTGTGTTGATTAACAAATGCAAGTAGCAATTTCACTCTGTCTATTTGTCAAAAACAGCTCTGGAAGCCTATAAAATTCAATGTTGGTCTAGTATATTATGAATTAAAATATAAAAAAATAGTACAGTATCTATGGTCCAGTGAGGGGGTGGTGGTACATTGCAGGGAGCAGGAACTCTTTGAAGAGCCCTGGGATTGAACAGCTGAATGCACAATAGGAGAGAAAGTTCAGTGGGATTCCTGGCCATGTATACCTTTAAAAGTTGTATTCACTATAATAGGGGTAACACCGTCAGCGGAGGCCAGCAGGATTCCAGACATAACTATAAGGACCAAACCTTTGCTCAGGGAGCCATTAGTTGACACAAAAGCATCTTGGTTGAAGTAAAGGAGGATGTGGAAACAAAGTAAGTAGACATAGAAAGTGGTGTGTGACAGTTTCCAAGTGATGTTTCCATATGGAAATCGGCATCTGCTTATAAAAGGTGAGCATGTTATTGTGCTTGATGTTACTGTAATATATAGTCGATATATAGCTCTTCTTCTCCTTAGGTGGTTCTAAGTTAGTTTCCCCTTTCATGGTGTAGAAAAAAACAAATGGTATACTTTTCGAAAACATAAGAAAAATATTTTTAAAATTCCTTACAAAGGTCCTGTGATTATATCTGAATGTTAAATGGATAAATCAGGTTTGAGAATGTGTGTGCGTGTGTACGTATTAAGGTGTACCCTTTGGCATATATAATCATTATGATGGAATTCTGCCTTTTTCTGCCTATTACTTCATAGTAGCTGTGTAAGCCCGTGCTGTAAAAAGCCCAGGATCCTAGAAACTATTGAAATCGTCAGAAAAAAATTGAAATGTAGAGATGTCAGGTAATTGAAAGGAACTACTCTGGGAATCTCTCTCCTAGGAGGATTTGTTTTGCCGACTTGCTCGCCTCGCTTGTGTTATTAGCAGCGGGAGGAAAAGTACAGGGGGATACCATTTTGCCGATGTGCTGACCTCACTTCTGGATTAGCGGCTAAGTGAGTGACTTTCTTCGGAGGTTTAGTTTTTGCCGACATGCTGGCCTTGCCTGCGTATCCTCAGAGGTAGAGCACTTACTCCGACTCCACCTCTCACTTCCGGGACAGACAGACACAGACACTTCCACACGTAGACCTTTATATATAAGATAATCCACATTCTTTAGTCACTCAGATTGCTTGGACAAAATGGGACAGGGTCCTTCGGACTCCTCCAGTGCAACATGGTACTTGCAATGTTCCAGCCTTTAGCTGTCATACTGCATGCCCTTCACCATCTCCACTAGTCCATACTTCTCCACACTGTCAATGGGCAGTCTGTCTCTAGTCCCACCTCTCATATTCCGGTTGGATCAACCCAGCAACAAGAATTATTGTACAGTCACATGACAACAGGGTACCGGTAATATGTCAGTTTAGCACATAATGACTATATCAGGCATGAACGCTAACACACTAAGAAGTGTTGACCAATGAAATTTCCAAAAGCATTTTTCGCAGCAAATTTGTTTGGTGCACCGGTAACCTTGTTCGTCAGATGTTTTCTGGAACATCTGCTGTGTGACCAGCTTAGATAAACTTTTTTTCCCAGCCAATGTTGGATGGGACAGCCCCGCCATGTACAGAATGCTCATCCTAGTAGTGGGTGCTAAGCAGGATCAACCATTAAATTCTTTATCGCGGTATGGATTTAATAAGAACTTTTTTACTGGTATGTTAAAAAAGTTGTGGAAAACAGGCAAATATATCTTCTTATATAATATGCTACCGTGACTGTGTGTTTGTCTCTCCAGGATTTTAAAATCACCAAACCATTTGACCTATTGACCTGAAATTTGGTGCACATATACTACGTGACATCTACTATCCGCTTTTGGGGTGGTGATTGACCTCCAAGGTTATTCTTTTTATTTTTATTTTATTGTACAATCAACTCTCGGCAGTGGCCAGCAGGGTGACCGTGCGGTGCATGCATACGGGCGCCGTTTTCATCCCTACCACCTTCGCTGTCACTTCCCCTCCCTCTTCATATCTTAAATCATTCTTGAGGCAGATTGAAGACTTAAGTGCCAGCTTAAGTGAAAAATTAAGGAAAACGTACTAAGTAATTGCAACACAAACTCTGGCTTAATCAGTTTTAATGCGAAAAGATGCCGACGAAAGACGAGAAGAAACGGGCCGCTAGAGTGGAGAAAAGAAGAGCTGCTCAGGAAGTAGCAAGCGCATCAACCTCTGAGCAAACGAATGGTAAACATACAAAGAAAGTGGATGAAAATTAGGAATGCTCAAGTCAAGTGTATTCACTGTATGTTATTGTGCAGTGCACCGTTACTGGTTTAACATAAAACGCACACGCATAAGGAAACTGGAAATGTATTGGTATATTTGAGTCTTAAAGGTAATGTCTTTTTGTATGGATCTGTATGTGACCTGTGTGCAACACATGAGCCTACCTCTTTAATGGTATTACCCAGAGTGCTGATGCATACCTGAAAGACTGAAGAATCCACACACTTTAACATTGTGCTTGTTTGGTAGTAGTGGCAGTAAATGGTGAAGCACGTCAGGGAGAAATGGAATCTGTGGGGGCCAAGCCTTAGTGAATTCCTGTTCTTGATGCCACTGTCTGCAAGAAATGCTGATACTCTGATATTCAGTTCTATTAACTTTATCTCAGGGAGGCACAATGTTGCAGTGGTTAAGTACGGCCATCTCACAGCTCTGGTCACCATTGGGCCAAAATAATCAAACCAGGATAGTTTGCAAATGCTTCCCTAGCCCTCTGGGACACCTAAAAGACCACTGCACCTTTATAATCCTCTAAAATCTAGTTCAGTTTTTCTTTCCTCATTGACTTCAAAGCTTATTATAGAGTTCGGTGAAATCCTCGAACATTTCTGCAATTTCACCGAACTCTAGGTAAATTGAATTCAGCGGCTTTCGATCATCAGTAATATTAAGATCCTTATTGTTTTAATTTCTATACCTTCTGATTTTTTTTGCTAGCACTTTCTGCCTCATACATTTGCCTACTGTTACTTCAGGACTTTTGACTTCCTGTCTGCACCAATTCCACAACTCTACCTGCTCCCTCACACTACCCAGTAATTTCATTTTCCTGGCTTCTGATTTTGGTTTCACAAAAACATGTGTCAAGCATTTATATATGTACTCCTTAAGGAGGTTAGTGAGTACACATATACAGTAAACCCTTGATGCTCATTTTAAGGAAGTCACTATGCACTGGAGAAATTCAGAAGGACTGAAAAATGGCAAATATCATCCCATTACATAAAAATGGTGAACAGACGGATCCAAGCAACTATGGGCCAGTAAGCTTAACGTGTATCACAGATAAATTAATTAAAGAAATTATTAAGGGCAAGACTGAGCAACCCTTGGCAAGAATGGGAGTTTTATTGGGGTTCGGACGAGGGAGGTCATGTCTTACCAACATGCTGGAATTCTATGAGGAAGCAACGAAAGGGAATGATCTAAGTGGAGCTTATATTTATTTATTGGTTTAACTTAACCACTTAGAAAGCATTTGGTAAGGTGCCACATGAGAAGTTAGGCATCAAACTAAAAGAAGTGGGAGTTCAAGGTGTTGTGTGCATAAGGTCAGAAGGTGGTCATAAGGGTGGTCAGAAGCAGAGGGTGATGGTGCAAGGAACCTTATCAGAATTGGTTGATGTTAACAGTGGTGTCCACTGCTATTTTTAATTTATATATATAAATGATTTAGATAGGAATATAAATAACAAGCTGGTTAATTTTGCAGATGATACCAAGCTAGGGGGATTGGTTATGATCTGGAATCTGTTGACTCATTACAGAGGAACTTGGACAGCATACAGGCCTGGGCAGACTTGTCACAGATTAAATTTAATGTCAGTAAATGAGAAGTGTTACACGTAGGAAGTAAAAATGTTAGGTTTGAATACGCAATGGGAAATCTGAAAATTGAAAATACACCTTATGTACAGCTTATGTTCAGAAGATTTAGGAGTCGTAGTGGACTCAACACTATCAACTTCCCAACAGTGTTCAGAAGCCATTAAGAAGGCTAACAGAATGTTATAGCACCCTAATGTGTGGGTTACAAGTCCAAAGAGGTTCTGCTCAAGCTTTACAACGCATGGGTTAGACCTCCTCTGTATTACTGTGTATAATTTTGGTCTCCAGGCTACAAAGAGGACATAACAGCACCAGAAAAAGTCCAGAGAAGAGTAACTAGGCTGATTCCAAGACTACAATGAATGAGTTATGAGAAAAGATTAAAAGAGCTGAGCCTTTTCAGTTTAAGCAAAAGCAGATTAAGAGGAGACACGATTGAAGTGTTTAAAATTACAAAGGGGATTAGCCCAGTGAATCAAGACTGTGACTTTAAAATTAGTTCAGGAAGAACACGGGGGAATAGTTGGAAAGATGTTAAGGTTAAATTTCATACAAACATTACACGTTTTTTGTACAAACAGAGAATCAGACACATATGGAATAAATTGCCCAGTAGTCTGGTAGACAGTTGGACTTTAGGGACGTGGATTGATGTTATTTTGGAAGAGTTAACTGAGCAGGATTGGCTAGCTTTGTTGGGCTAAAGGGTTTGATCTCGTCTAGATTGGTCTAATGTTCTAAAAGCCAAATAAGTGAATTCTACCAGTGATTTTTTCTGTTAGCATCTCTGACTCATTACATCTCTTCTGTGTCCCCCACTGGCTGGCTTGGCATAGTTTTTGAAGGGCTGATGTCGATAAGTGACCAAAAGGAGACGAGGGACGGCAAAAATTGTCAACTGGCTCTGCACTGATCAGGTCAATAAATGGTCCAATAGAACGGTCTTAATAAAAGCAACTATCAAGATAAAGTAGATGGATAGATGGAGAGATAGATAGGCAGACGTTATGCCTGGGAGGTGAGGTGTTAACAAACACCTCATAGTAGCAAAAAAATTAAAAATTTAAAGCCAATTTACACAGCAAGACAAGCAGTTTGTATGAGGCAATTGCATTTCACTCGTTTACTTCTTTCCTATTCCTGTTAATTGCACCCGTTGCAAGTTCCTGCCTTAGTCCTCTCCATAAGCACTTACTTTTTCATTGATGTAATAAGGGTCCAGGTCATCCAAGGCTTCTGATACCATTCCTTTAGGGATGTCACCATAAATAAATGGCAGTGATTTTCCGGCCTCCAAATCTCTGTTTGGCTTTGGGCCATTTTCATCATCATCATCGTGACGGTCTCCTTTGGGTTTCTTGGCTTTCTCTTCTGCAATGCGCTTTTCAATAGCCTGAAGAGATTCCCGGCTAAACAGGTGGATGCTGTCTGGTCCCGGCGGTACAAGCAGTTGCGCCATCTTTTCATCCTGCAACTTCAGAGTTAACTTGTAGCCTTCTGCATAAGAAAGTGCTGCAAAAAAAAAAAAAATCTGTTACTGTTTGGTATGTACATCAAAATGATATACTGACCCAAGGTTCTTAAGCATAATAAACTCTGCGGAGCAGCAGGTAAAACATCAATAAACATTTGATGTGTTGTGAATTTCAGGCTTCTGGTAATTTTCATTAGTTGCATTACTTTATTTTACACTGTACAACATATGTCCTAACATAAATATCCTCAAACCCAACTTAATTTATTTTTTCATTGCCGTTACTTGGAAATTTGGTTTCTCATCAGGTTTTACAAAGAGACCACAATGTTACAATAAAAGCAGATCACAAAGAATGCAGCCATAAAACATAAATGTAATATATACATACATACATCTTAAAAAATGGATAGGTGTCTCGGTGTAATAAGAATAGAAGTTCAATGTCACTGTGCTCTGTACAAAAATTATTTTATATATACACTCACATATATAGACCAGGCCAAAGTTAGCACAATGGGGCTCTCAGCATTTAGAACTACTAGGCAAGCATTTGAAGAGAGAAGGTACAACTACGAAAATGGGCTTTGTATTATTTCTGTATGTTAGACATGAAATGGATTCCTCTCCTTCCCTTGTTTGGAGCCTAAGTAAGGGCCTGCACGTGGAGGAACCAGTATATAAGACTTGGACAGCAGCCAAACATTTAGAAGCCGATGGACGGATGGGTGATATCGTCATCCGTCCTGAAAAGCCTTCCAGCGCAGCGACGAAAAATGGAAGACTGTATAGATCAAGATCCCACCTTGGCATTGTCTTGCTATATAGGCTTCCCGTCTGTAATGCTGCATAAATCGTCCGTAAAGAAAGCTAAGTTATTTTCTCTTATGTGATTTTTACCGCCATATCACTATGGGAGGGACATCGCCTTGGTAGTGCTGCTGATTTGCAGTAAGAAGATTGTGGGTTCGCTTCCCGGTTCCTCCCTGTGTGGATAGCGCTTTGAGTACTGAGAAAAGCGCTATATAAATGTAATGAATTATTATTAATATCATATCTATATAGTTTTCGGTTACTTAAAACGTCGCAATTACAAATGAAACTTATTCCAACTAGGGAGCTATCGCCCCCTAAAAGGAACACTCGGTGTCTGTGATTCCATCTGGTTGCTATGTCTCTGCTATTCCAAAAGATGGAACATTCCAAACATTTTTAATAATAAAATGCACTGCATTTTTAATTCCAACAGATGGTGCATCACAAACATTAACACTGCTTTTGCGAATTCCATGCCAAGTGGCATATAATGGAGACAAGTATGCACTGCATAGTGCACTATAAACGTTAACACTGAGGCCCACATTGATTACTTCAATTCTGACCCGTCTTAGTTGGGCAGCACAGCATGTATTGTATTATACAGTGAGCACTTATGGTGAAGCATTAGATCAACCATATTACACATAAAAATTAAACCAACACTTAGAGTTGCCTAATGATTGATGCCACGATTTAAAGAAGTGGACATTTATTAAAACTGAACTTATTCAGAATTAATTGCAGCTGGGTTGAAAGGGGATTTGAACTGGCTGCTTTTTATCCTTGGTACCATGAATCTGAAATTGAGAATGTAGCGGGTGAGTTCTGTCTGACAGCATGCGCTCTCCTTTGCTTATTAAACAGGTCTCAGAGATTTGACCAAAGAGGCCTTGTTATTTTACTTCTCCACTTTACAATTTCAGTTATTCTGTTTTTGTTGCCAGCATTAAGATTTCCAATCCAGGCCAGTAGAATTTAAGTAAAGACTCAACACAAGATTTATAAAAGATTGATGTAATGGTACGACTCACACTAAGAAGACTCGGCTTTCTTAAAGAGTAGAGGCACTGCTGTCCCTTTTTGCAGATGGCTTTTGTGTTTTTGTTTAAATATCCAGTTTTAAGTCTACGATTGAACCAAATATTTATTCCTGTCAACTGTCTCCACTGGCTGGTCTTTGATGGTTGTTTCTTATGAGTCATTGGTGTTTCTACCAAAATCAATTATTAGTTTTTCAGACTTAGTAATGTTTAGGTGTAAAAAAGACTCATCACACCAGTTGGACCAGGACTACTTTCATTCTCATTAAGCTTTATATCATCAGCAGTCATCAGAAAATTTGAAGACAATCCTGTATTTTTAAAGCAATTTAATGGCATCGTGATAATAAAAGGTATCAATTACTATTACAAACATGAAAATTTGTGGGTGACCCCAAACTTTTAGAAAGTAGTAGGTACAGAACCACCATCCTGGGTCTGGTGAGGCCAACAATTCCACCACAGGATGAGGTGGGAGCGCTGATGTTAATAGTATTGTCTCTTTCCCCAGTAGCATCTGTGGTACTAGGGTGTTGTACCGTGTTAGCCATTATGAATGTAATGAAAAGTCAAGCAAAATAACAGGCACCTTTTATTGTCTAACTAAAAAGATTACGATATGCAAGCTTTCGAGGCAACTTAAGCCCCTTCTTCAGGCAAGATGTAATCTTTTAAAGATTACATCTTACCTGAAGAAGGGGCCCGAGTTGCACAGTACCATCGAAAGACTGCTGAAGAAAGGCACATAGTTTTGTGCCACTGAAAAGACTTTGCCCCTTTTGGTGCCTGCACTATGAAAACCAGGCAACCAGGTAGCCAGACATCAGACCTTGAGTGGCGAAAGTGCACAGAACATCTGAATCTCAAGCCACAAGATCCCGTGACCCATTTTTCTTTTTCATTTTTCTAATGTCAGGATCCGTTTCTGTTGAAACTAAATGGGGTGACCCAGGCTGGTGACCCACCTTCAGCCTGCCTAAGACTGTCTCTTCTCTGCTATGTTATACACACAACCAGGGGGATTTTTCTTATTGAAGTCTGTTCAGATTCCAGTTCAATATTCTGGGATTATAGTTTCGAGGACCGAAATATGAATTCGATGTACCTGTTTACATTTGAGTTTTATCATTTGAGTTGTGGGCAGCACAACAGGGCAGTGGTTAGCGCTGCTACATTATGGATTAAGGATTAAGTTTTTCCTCCCACATTGCCATAAACATGTAGGTTAGGTTAATTGACAATTCTGACTGGCTCTGTAATGGACTTGCCCGCAGCTGGTTCCTGCCGTGTCCCTGATGCTGTCAGGATTGGCCCCAAAATAAGCTACCCATAGGCCTTAACTGGACTAAGTGAGTTTGAGAATGTGTTGTTATTGTGTTACACTTTCCCTTTTTACCAATTAAGCACCTATTTATAGGTATAAAGCAAGTATTATTTAATTTTATTACTTTTCATTGGCAGGTGGCACAGTAGCGCAGTGGTAGTGCTGCTGCCTCACAGTAAGGAGGCCAGGGTTCACATTCTGGGTCCTCCCTGCATGCAGTTTGAATGTTCTCCCTGTGTCTACATGAATTTCCAGCGGTTGCTCTGGTTTCCTCCCATAGTCCAAAGACATGCAGGTTAGGTGAATTGACGATCCTAAATCGGCTCTATTGTGTGGTTGGGGTGTGTGTGTGTGTGTTTATGCCCTGTGATGGACTGGCGCCTTGTTCAGGGTTTGTTCCTGCCTTACACCCTGTGCTAACTGGGACAAGCTCCAGCAGACCCCCACGACCCTGGTCAGGGTTAAGCGGGTTAGAAAAGGACTGATTGACTTTTCCTTATCAGCTCGCTTTTGATATTTGTATTTGACTTGACATAGTTAACTCACCATTAGATGACTACAGTTGTTAAAGCCCTGCTCAAGAACTCGTTTGTCTTTGACAACTTTAGCTCAATTTCTAACCTGTCTTTCTGAAGTGAAATTCTAGAAAAAGCAGTTTTTCAGCAGTTAATGATTATTTGAACAAATCACAGTACAGAAACTGCACTCGTTAAAGTTGTAAATGATTAGCAGGTTAAGGTGCACACAGGCCACATATCTGTTCTTGTTCTCTTAGACATAAGCTCAGTACTTGACACCATAGACCACAGTAGTCTTATAAAAAAATTGCCTTAGACAATGGGTGGGCCTTTATATCAGTGTCTTAAATTGGTCACAGGTAGAAAATTCTTTCTTAGTTATAGTAATTGTAGTTCTAAGGTCCATGATATTGCATCTGGTGTACCATCTATTCTGGGCTCACTGCTGGTTTCAATCTAAATTCTTCCATTAGGCCAGATTGTCTTGAAACACAAGGTGAACTACCACGGCTATGCAGATGACACACAGCTTTACTTACAGTCAAATGAAAAAGTTTGGGAGCCCCTCTTAATTCTTTGGATTTTTGTTTATCATTGGCTGAGCTTTCAAAGCAGCAACTTCCTTTTAATATATGACATGCCTTATGGAAACAGCAGTATTTCAGCAGTGACATTAAGTTTATTGGATTAACAGAAAATATGCATCATAACATAATTAGACAGGTGCATAAATTTGGGTATCCCAACAGAGATATGACATCAATACTTAGTGGAGCTTCCTTTTGCAAATATAACAGCTTCTAGACGCCTCCTATAGCCTTTGATGTCTGGATTCTGGATCAAGGTCTTTTTGACTATTCTTCCATACAAAGTCTTTCCAGTTCAGTTAAATTTGAAGGCTGCCGAGCATGGACAGCCTGCTTCAAATCATCCCATAGATTTTTGATGATATTCAAGTCAGGGGACTGTGACGCCCATTCCAGAAAATTGTATTTCTCCCTCTGCATGAATGCCTTTGTAGATTTCGAACTGTGTTTTGGGTCATTGTCTTGTTGGAATATCCAACCCCTGCGTAACTTCAACTTTGTGACTGATGCTTGAACATTATCCTGAAGAATTTGTTGATATTGGGTTGAATTCATCCGACCCTTGATTTTAACAAGGGCCCCAGTCCATGAACTAGCCACACATCCCCACAGCATGATGGAACCTCCTCCAAATTTGACAGTAGGTAGCAGGTATTTTTCTTGGAATGCGGTGTTCTTCTTCCGCCATGCAAAGCGCTTTTTGTTATGACCAAATAACTCAATTTTTGTTTCATCAGTCCAAAGTACTTTGTTCCAAAATGAATCTGGCTTGTCTAAAACGATGTACAGATACACCACCTGCAGCCATTTGTTCTTGAGGGTCTTTGGAGGTGATCTGTGGGTTGTCTGTAACCATTCTCACAATCCTGCACATATGCCGCTCCTGTATTTTTCTTGGCCTGCCAGACCCGCTGGATTTAACAGCAACTGTGCCTGTGGCCTTCCATTTCCTGATTCCATTCCTTTCAGTTGAAACTGACAGTTTAAACCTCTGAGATAGCTTTTTGTAGCCTTCCCCTAAACCATGAGACTGAACAATCTTTGTGTTCAAATCTTTTGAGAGTTGCTTTGAGGATCCCATGCTGTCACTCTTCAGAGGAGAGCCAAAGGGAAGCACAACTTGCAATTGACCACCTTAACCCTTTAACCACCAACTCCCTAAATATTCCCCATGCCAGGAGAAATCTGAACAATTTTCGTTTTTTTACTTTACATTTATTCAAGCAGTATTTACCTGCTGAAATACCTGCTGAAATGTTTCAAATAAATGGTCAATCAAAGGACGTAGCTTGAACAAGCGGTCACGGTTTGGATCTTTCTTATCTGGCTCAGATAACGGGCAGCAGTCCAGTTGAGATGCTGGGGATACACCCACTCATCGCTATCATCCGATGCGTCGTCATTCACAGTATCATGCAGCGCATGTTGCTGATCATCATTGTCGCTAAAATCTTCTTCAGAACTGCTACAATCATGATCAGAATTATTTTCCAAAATCGCCTGCAAAATCTCACTTGAAGTCAGTTTACGTTTCGCCATATTCACAGCTTTCACTTTCGAATCACATCACGTGAGCGGCCAATACAAGCGCAGAGTTGTCGAAATACAACGTAGTAATAATACCCACGCCAAACTGTCAGTTATACTATGCGCCAGGCATTCACATAACCATAGGCAAATGTGCCGGATAATTCCGGCAGTAAGGCATCAGCAATAACGCTACGATGCCGGATATATCCGGCAGAGGGCGGTTAAGGGGTTAAATACCTTTTCTCATGATTGGACACACCTGTCTATGAAATCCAAGACTTAACAAGCTAATCCAACAAATTTGGTGTTGCAAGTAATCAGTATTGAGCAGTTACATGCATTCAAATCAACAAAATGACAAGGGGACCCACATTTTTGCACAGCCAGTTTTTCACGTTTGATTTAAATTTCATACAATTAAATACTGCTTCACTAAAAATCTTTGTTCGGAAAACACCCCAGTTCTCAGATGTTCCTAGGAAATGAAAGACATACCACTGTTATCTTTTTTGTTGAAAGTATGCATCCATCCATCCATTATCCATAGCTTATCCGAGGTCGAGTCGCGGGGGCAGCAGCCTAAGCAGGGAAGCCCAGACTTCCCTCTCCCCGGCCACCTCCTCCAGCTCCTCTGGGAGGACCCCGAGGCGTTCCAGGGCCAGCCAGGAGATATAATCCCTCCAGCATGTCCTGGGTCTGCCCCGTGGCCTTCTCCCAGTGGGGCATGCCCAGAACACCCCCCCCCCCCCCCCCAGGGAGGCGTCCAGGGGGCATCCTAACCAGATGCCTGAACCACCTCAACTGACTCCTCTCGATGCGGAGGAGCAGCGACTCTACTCCGAGTCTCTCCCGGATAACTGAACTCCTCACCCTATCTCTAAGGGAAAGTCCAGCCATCCTGTGGAGAAAACTAATTTTGGTCGCTTGTATCCGCGATCTTGCTCTTTCGGTCACTACCCAAAATTCGTGGCCATAGGTGAGGGTAGGAACGTAGATCAACTGGTAAATCAACAGCCTCGCCTTTTGGCTCAGCTCCCTCTTCACCATGACGGACCATTGCAGAGCCCGCATTACTGTGGATGCCACACCGATCCGTCTGTCAACCTCCCGCTCCATTCTTCCCTCACTCATGAACAAGACCCCGAGATACCTGAACTCCTCCACTTAAAGCAGTACTGTGCTCCCATCCCGGAGAGAGCATTCCACCCTTTTCCGGCTGAGAATCATGGCCTCGGATTTAGATGTGCTGATTCTCATCCCCGCTACTTCGCACTCGGAGGTCACTGTCCGATGAAGCCAACAGAACCACATCATCTGCAAATAGCAGAGACGAGATTCTGAGGTCACCGAACAAGACCCCCTTCTCCTCCTTGGCTGCGCCTAGAAATTCTGTCCATATAACTTATGAACAGAATCGGTGATAAAGGGCAGCCCTGGCGGAGTCCAACCTCAACAGGAAACGAGTCCGACTTATTACCAGCAATGCGGACCAAGCTCCTGCTCCTCCTGTACAGGGACTGGATGGCTCGTAACAACGAGCCTTGTACCCCGTACTCTTGGAGCACACCCCACAGGATGCTTTGAGGGACAAGGTAGAATGCTTTCTCCAAATACACAAAACACATGTGGACTGGTTGGGCAAACTCCCATGCCCCCTCCAAGATCCTGGCCAGGGTGTAGAGCTGGTCCAGTGTTCCACGGCTGGGACGGAATCCGCATTGTTCCTCTTGAATCCGAGATTCGACCATCGACCGAACTCTCTTCTCCAGCACCCCTGAATAGACGTTACCGGGTAGGCTGAGGAGTGTGATCCCCCTATAGTTGGAGCACATCCTCTGGTCACCCTTCTTAAAAAGGGGAACCACCACCCCGGTTTGCCAATCCAGAGGCACTGCCCCTGATGTCCATGCGATGTTGCAGAGATGTGTCAATCAGGACAGCCCTACAACATCCAGAGCCTTGAGGAACCCGGGGTGAACCTCGCACACTCCAGGGGCCCTGCCACCTCGGAGCTTTTTAACTAACTCGGCAACCTCAGCCCCTCTTATGGACGGGCCCCCCCCCGGAGTCCTCCAGCTCTGCTTCCTCTAAGGAAGACATGCTGGTGGGATTGAGAAAATCCTCGAAGTATTCCTTCCATCGGTCAATAACATCTACAGTTGAAGTCAGCAGGGCCCCATCTCCACTGTACACAGTGTTGGTGGAGCACCGCTTTCCCCTCCTGAGGTGCCTGAACCTTCTCAGTGCCAAGCGAAAGTCGTTTTCCATGGCTTCCCCAAACTCCTCCCATGCCAGAGTTTTTGCCTCTGCAACAGCCGATGCCGCCACACGCTTGGCCCGCCGGTACCCCTCAGCTGCCTCTGGAGTCCCACTGGTCAACCAGACCCGATAGGACTCTTTCTCCAGCTTGATGGCCTCTCGAACTTTAGGTGTCCACCACCGGGTTCGTGGATTGCTGCCACAAGAGGCCACGAGAGGCACCGACAACGTTACGGCCACAGCTCCGTTCTGCTGCTTCGACAATGGAGGCTCAGTACATGGCCCATTCAGACTCAATGTCCTTCGCCTCCCTAAGGAATGAGGTTGAAGTTCTGCCGGAGGTGGCAGTTAAAGATCTTTCTCACCGGTTCCTCCGCCAGACGTTCCCAGCAGACCCTCATTATTCGTTTGGGTCTGCCTGGTCTATCCGGCAGCCTCTCCCGCCATCTGATCCAACTTACCACCAGGTGGTGATCAGTTGACAGCTCAGCCCCTCTCTTCACCCGAGTGTCCAAGACATAAGGTCGCAGATCTGATGACACGATTACAAAGTCGATCATCAAGCTGCGATCTTGGGCATCCTGGCGCCAAGTGCACTTATGGACACCCTTATGATTGAACACGGTGTTCGTTATGGACAATCCATGACCAGCACAGAAGTTCAACAACTGAACACCACTCAAGTTTAGATCAGGGAGGCCGTTCCTCCCAATCACGCCTCTCCAGGTTTCACTGTTGTTGCCGACATGAGCGTTTAAGTCTCCCAGCAGGACGATAGAGTCTTCAGGAGCTGCACCTCGCAGCACCTCTTCCAGGGACTCCAAGAAGGCTGGGTACTCTGAACTGCTGTTCGGCGCATAAGCGCAAACAACAGTCAGAGTCCTTCCCCCAACTTGAAGGCGTAGGGAAACAACCCTCTCATCCAACAGAGAGAACCCCAACGTACAGGCCTCGAGCCGGGGGGCCATAAGCAAGCCCACCCCTGCCAGACGCCTCTCACCCACAGCAACTCCAGAGTGGAACAAAGTCCAGCCTCTCCCAAGAGGAATGGTTCCAGAGCCCGACTATATCTAGCCGGTACCTCTCAACCTCTCACACCAGTTCAGGCTCCTTCTCCGCCAGAGAGGTAACAATCCATGTCCCAAAAGCCAATTTCGGCAACCGAGGGTTGAAACGCCAGAGTTCCCGCCTTCGGTTACCACCCATATCACATTGCACCCGACCCCTATGGCCTCTCTTGCAGGTGGTGGGCCCACAAGAGAGCGGAAGCAAGTTGCTCTTTCGGTCATGGTCGAAGGTCCAGCCACCAGGTGCTCGCCAGTGAGCCCCTTCCCCGGGCCTGGCTCCAGGGTGGGGCCCCGGGTACCCTTTCCCGGGCAAGGGAAATGCTGATCCTTGTTTTAAGTCCATTAGGGGTCTCAGGGTCGAGTTAGTCTGGATCTTCACCTCAGACCTCTTTGCCTTGGGAAGCCCTACTAGGAGCATGTAGTAAATTATTATGAAGGCTGACAGGGGTTCCCAAACATTTTCATATAATTGTATCTATAGTACCTTATTACCATGACACTCTAGCCTCTCTAATCCAATCTCTTACTCGCTCACCGACACACCAGTGCTACGCGCCAACCACTTCATATCTCTGCCGCTTGCGTTGTGAAGAGGAGGGCTGAACGCACCCCAAGGAGATGCAATCACTCCTCCGACAGCCCCTCTTAAACGGTGATACAATGGGAAACATAGATTTTTTTTTTAACCTCTTCTTTGCTCGATCAGCTGCTGGCTAGCTGCTGCTGCCGTGCCGCATGATCTGTCATATCACCTATGTCCATATTTTCGATCTGTTTTCACTTTTACCTTTTCATCAATATCGCATTAAATTTTGATTCCGCATTTGGAATTACATTGTGACAATGCAACGTATAACTGCCCGTGAGGGAATATCGTTTCTTTCTCTCTACAAGAAATGTGTCTGACATAACCATGCAGGACTTTTCCAAATCTCTTTGCATAAGCTCTTGTCTCATGGGGCTTCTGGCCCCGGGCGTGGTTACATCGCTGGGCACAAAGTCTCATCTCGCGGGATGTGAAAGTGTCTCTCTGAGACAATCACGTCTCGTTTCCTTCCAGGATTTTTTTTTTATAATAGGCAGAAATGAATGTATAGTAACTCTCTCAAGCTAAATAAGAAAAAAACAGAAATGAAGAGGTTGACACAACTGGAAATAATGAGGGTATCAGAAATAAACTTGATCCCCTACCATTAAAAGACAAGAGGGAGTTAAAGAATTTAGGTATAATCATGGACTCTGAGCCTATTGCTGGGTGATAAAATGATCTTCATATCTTTCACGAAAATACTTTTTCAATAACAATAATAAGCTTTAGGTAAAAAAGTCAATAAAACATTTTTTGCCTGTCTTATTTTTACAGAAATAGACATGACATGTGGCTATCACGCAGCATGTAGGTGAGTGAAATGCCAGAACAGCAGCCACTCGTGCTTTACTTTGCTTTATCTCACATCACCATGAAATAGATATGCGGTCATTACCAACAACGTGGTTGTGAGTTTATGAAGACACGCCGTGCCAAGATGACCCCCCAGCGAGTAAAGCCAGGGAGAAAAATGTGTGAGCTGCTCACGAAGAGATAATACCAACAAAAGGACACACACCATGAAAAGTTTGGAAGTACTTCACTTAACACAAAGCAGACTAAACGCAGATAATCCCAGTATGTATGATAAGCCAAGTGCCAACAAAGATTGGTAAAAACAACAATTTATTACTCCACCTCAAAAGATACCACCTGAGTCAATACAAAGATTGCCAGAAAGAACACTCAACTGATGTGGCTTGCAAGCATTCAAGCAGTGCTGCTGTATCAAGACAACAGTTTATTGTGTCAATGTGTACAGCCGTGACCCCGTATAACAAAGAAAGGCATCTGGACAATATGAATGCAGTCGCCCATTTCATGATGAGAAACGTAATTCCAGTGCGTGTTGTCAAAAAAAACAAGCCTTCGGGAAACTTTTGAAAGTCCTCGACTTGAGGTATCATCTTCATGGTTGATAACAGTTATCTCACGCAGCACTGCTGAAGCTTTATAATGAAAGTGGGGCAAAGTTAAAGGCTGTATTGAAAGATGCGAGATATTTTGTGACTACTCAGTTCGCTATAGGTTAAAACAAAAACCTGTAGCCACTGCGCCCTCCAGGACTAACTTTGAAGAACCCTAGTTTAAATGACCTTCTTACTGCTATGACAAATATAGTAAAATAAAAAAAAATAATTCAAGGATAAATGGTGTCTAGTGTTTATCGTTGAAATTCACCAAACTATTTTTCATAGCAAATTTCATGGGTTTCCTGGTCACCTTGTTTGCTGAATTTTTCCCAGAAAATTCACCAAGCTGCCAGCTTAGACAAACTTTTTTTTTCTCCCAGCTCCCCATGATGCTTTGCAAGGGTAGCATGATATCGCAGAGCAATAGCAGCCAAGCTGAATCGGATCTGCCACATGCATGCATACCATAAGCATACTCTACCTCACATAGTCTGGCGCCTGCCTGATCTGCTTCCTGCATGCATGAATAATTTACAGCGTACAGAGCAGGGCCGTCTAAACGCAAGGGCATGCTCGTCATGAGTATAGGGGCCCCATGCTAATCTATGTATGTTGTGACTTGCTGAGCGGTTGTGTAGGTAGAGGCCCCAGTGCACTGTTTTGCCCAGGGGCTTAAAATGCTGTTAAGATGGCCCTGATACAGAGGCAAGTCTAGTTTCAGTCAATGTCTATATGGAGCCTGAACATTCTCACTTTGTCTCTGCATTTTTTTCTCTGGATTCTCCATTGCTCTTCCATGATCCCAAAGAGTTGCAAGTAAGATTACGTGATGAGGCTAACTTTTCCTGGTTATGAGCGTGTGTATGTGTGCTCTGTGGTGCACCGGCACATCACCCAAGCCTGCGTCCTGCCTGATACTGCCATACTACATCCACCACGGGAATAAACTGGAAATATGCAAGTCCGTTAATGAATGGATGGATATCTTATTGTGTCTATATTTCTAATACATTAAGAAAACCCATACAGTGTGCAAAATTGCAAAAAACAGGCTAAAAACGTAATGCGTGACAATGTGAGTTTACAGCAAAGCTCAGAGCAGATTTAGTCTCCTAATCACAAGAACATCCTGTATGTATCATAACTAGAGATATTTCAGGGAAGAGCATATGAGTCATTGCAGGACTGAAGAGCATCGTTACCAAAAAGGACCAGGAGCCTCATTTATAAAGATTGTATATGCACAAAAAAAAGCTTGAAAAACGCAAATGGGTTTTCCGACACAAATGTCAGGATTTATAAAAGAAAATTTAACGTGAAAGCTTGCGAATATTTACGGCAACTCTGACCAATGTGTACGCAACATTTTGGAGAAACTGAGACATGATGACACACCTGATCAAGTAGGAAAATGCAGCCAAAGCAGCTAAATGACGACTCACGCATATAATAATTCATATCACTGAGCCATTATAATAAAGTGCGATGACATAACAAATACATTCAACCTCAAAAGTGATGAATATGATGTACAGTCTCTATTTTAGTTCCTTTTTTTAATGTTGCTTTTTTACACTGAAGAACTTTTCTGATTTTTTTGGTCAGTTTATAAAACCTACCTGATGTCACTTCTCAGGTAACTGGCCCACAGATCAGCAATATCTCAGCCAAGCTTCACTCCGTTATGCCCACTGTGCCCAAAGACATTTGCTGACTGATGATGCAATATGTCCAGTTTACAAATGGTGGGCGTGCACATACATAAAACATAACATATTTTGCCAACATAAAAAGTCCATTTGCAGCAGTGTCTTGTTCTCCTAACATAATTGGAGCACTTTACCACACTCATATTGCAATAAGGGCACCTAGCGAAAATAAACCGACTTTTGTTAATCGCAAGCTCTTACAGCTACAATGGTTGCTGCCTTCTTTTCTTATATTGAAAATGGAGCATTCAGACTTTTATTTAAGGTTAGGTTTTGTCACTTTTTATTTTTCACATGGGACCTTCCAGTGACACAGTGGTTGGAACTGCTGCCTCATGGATCCAGCTTCTTGGGGGTGAATCCTGTGCTGATGGTAAACGCAGTGACCAAAGATAAGTCAGTTCAGTGGGAGCTGGGCCACAGTTTGTACTTGTTGTGGCAAGTAAATAACTTACTTCTAAAATTTTCATCCAAGAAGAAATCCTTGCATGGTTTGTTGGTAAAATTGGGGATTATTGTCTCAAATATCATTCAATGCTCTCCCATGAGTGTCTAACAGGATTCAAGTCTGGTCAAATATGGATCTGAATTTATTGTTATGGTCATTTATATTTTGTGGCGATAGATAGATAGATAGATAGATAGATAGATAGATAGATAGATAGATAGATAGATAGATAGATAGATAGATAGATAGATAGATAGATAGATAGATAGATAGATAGATAGATAGATAGATAGATAGATAGATAACTTTACTTGTCCCCAATGGAAAATTAAAACTTTACAGAAGCTCAAGAATAAAATATATACATTGTAAACGCTAGGGGTCACTGGGGGTCGCTGTTGCCCCTTCAAACCCAACAGACAGACACTCTGGACACAGGTTAAAAGCACCAAGAAGATGCTTAATATTTCTCTTCTTTAAGTAGTGCCCAAAGCACAACATCCACCACTAATACAAGTAACTATAATAACAATAAACTCAATTCTCTTTCTCTTTTCTCCTCCACTCCTTCCAGCAAGCGTCGTCTACTACCTCCTGACTCTGGCTCGCTTGCTGGGTTTTCAGCAGTCCTTTATACAGTTGATGGTCCGACCCAGAAGTGTTTCCGTCCACATGACTCACCAGCACTTCCGGGCTAATGAGAAACTCAAGTTCTCCATCTGACCCGGAAGTACTTCTGGACTCTCGTCCTTGTGACTTGATAGTACTTCTGGGATATGTAGGAAATAAGAGTCCCAAGGTCTTCTCACAGCGTCCCCTGGTGGTACCCACAGTACCCAGCAGGGCTGCGATACCGAACTCCAAAGTCCATGAAGCCCTGCGGGAATCTGGGGCACCATTAAGCTGTAAGGATGCTGCCCTCTAGTGCTTTGGGGGAGGCAGTGTCCAAACGTAGCTGCCTTCCCTCATCCTTCCATCCTCGGGGCGTCCCGGCCGGGCTGAGCTGCCAGCTGTCCCTTACAACACACACACATATATTATTATATATATTCTATTGAGCAGACGCTGTCAACCTCAGTGATACCTCTCCTAACAGGGAATAATATAACTTTATATATTTTAAAATTGCATAATGCAATTCAAGTTCAAGAAAGGTCAAGGCATATCAAGGCAAGCACTGGGTACAACACAAGAAACAGTCCTGAACAAAGCACCAGTCCATCACAGGCCCTAGCAGGAAATAAACGTTTCAAAACAGGATTAAGGAATTTGCTCCGAGTTGTTAAATGGTAGTTAGGTTTGTGTTCTAATGGTATCTGTACCTGCCAGGGCTTGAAATTTGGCATGAAATTGCTTGTGTCCTGCACACAGTTAGTAATTCCCATAAATTAAAATTTTTAATGTGCAATTTTCCCACACGTTTATTTGGTAAGCACTTTTACTTGATTGAAGAATAGCGAAAATCATTTTTTAAAATCACATTTTTGTAATTGTGCCAAATTTGATATTTAGGAATAGATTTTTTGTTTTTTTCATCAATTACGGTGTGGCAATGCTCTATCAGTGCATGTTCTCAACCTTCTTCTCCTCTTTTACAGTTTGCTGTGGTTGTTGTATGTATAAGATGTCAACTTCCTGCTGCCATTACTCTTGACCATAATGTGCAGCTGTGGACTGCAGCAATCTGCTGATTAGAGGAGTTGCACAAGCGTGCAGCAGGAGTTGAGGACACGGGGCTTGTGGTGCCTTTTGATTAAACTGTGTTTTATATAAAATTCAGCTAAACTTTGTTAAATTAAAGGCTAAAACAGTTTAAAGTATATTTCTGTGCTCCAATAATATAGAAAAGCAGGAACTTGGATTGTTTTGTGAATTCATATTCAAGTTCATTCTTTTTTATTTGACAAGCTGAAAGATACCAGTCATTTGTGTCATTTTTATAGTGGGCTGACAGCCTTTAAACTTGAATCTGAAAAGTAAAAATCAGCAACACACACACACAAACAGATTAGAAACAATGCTAAATTATGAAAATTGGTTATAGAAGGCTACCACCTCTCTGCTAGGTCTGAAAAGAAGGACACTTAAGCAAAAAAAAAAAAAAAAAAGAGGACTTTTCCTAGGAAACCACAATTCACTTTTATATTCTCTTATGACCATTTAGTAATGTATATTTAGTAAAGCAAAATATGTTCACTGGCAAACTAATAATAGTCATAGTAATTTAAGAATCCAATCCAAGTCTGAGGAGCAGGGAAGCAAGAGTCTATCCTGGAAGTACGGGCCACAATGAAGGAAAGGGTACCAGTCCATCATAGGGTCTACTCCCATACACACACACACACACATGCTGGAACCTTATAACCAAATTGGAGTACCCAGAAAAAAAAACACACAGGCACAGAGAGAACATTCAACCTTCACACACAAAATCAGGTGCTGGATTTGAATCTACTGAAGCACACTGGACCAGAAAGTGGCAGAGCTAATCAGTGTGCCCTACTGTGGCACCTAAGCAAAAAAAATTGACAGATAAATACATAGACTGATAGAAGGGATTGGCGCTCTGTAAGAGATATAGTGTCACATGTGTGAACATGGGAGACAGTCGAAGTGCTTTGGTGATGGTAATTCTCCACCGATCCAGGGGTTGGCACTGTGTAATAACAGCCTCTCTTTTCCTCCTTATGCAGAAAGGAAGACTGACAGCTCTCCTCCTCCAACATTACTTCCAGAATGTGCCACTTCCTGCCTGCACATGTCAACACCGGAGGAGACGCCATGTTTGTCAGTCAGCTGAGAGGACTCTGGCCTGAGAAAGACTCAATTTGTGTTCAACATGCTTTTTTTTTTATTATTAATTTTTTGTTCAGTTATACAGGGTTTGCTGAAAGGTGTGTAACACTTTGATGCTGTCTTGTCTTGTTGTTACAATAAATAGAACTTTATTTGTGCCCAGGGGGAGAATCTGGATTTTTACAGAATGTATTTAAATAAATAAATAAAAAGAGGTAGTGTTCCTTGGCACACTTCTGCTGAATAATTTGTCAGCTGAAAGTCCTCAGTGTTAGTGTGTCAGAAAGAGTATGTGCAGCATTGTTCAAATGGGGAGTCCAGAGTACATCCCATAATCAGCTTGATTCACACTGGCCATCATAAAGCTATAGAAGATGGGAAGAATGTCACAACCTACATTAAACTAACGCAGTCTCCGAAGATGAAAGTCTGCTCCACTCTTTTTTATGTAGTTGCCTCTGTGTTACGAGACCAGTCCAACCTGTTATTGGTGTGGAACCCTGAGTACTTATAATAATGGACCACCTGTACATCCACTCCTTGAATATTGACTGAACACAGAGGCTCTTTTGTGCAGTGAAAGTCAATAACCAATGTCTTGGTTTTGCTGATGTTATACTGCACACAATTCTTTTTGCAACAACAAACAAAGATCTCCACCTGACTCATCTCCTCTGTCTCATCTTATCAGTGCACTCCACAATGTTAAGTATATTTAAAAAAAAATCTCTAAGTTCTTAAATTAATAACATTCACACTTACAGCTTTAGACCGATTGCTTAACTGTCTTAAAGCTGCAGAAACTTCTACTCTGATGTGAAAAACAATACAAAAAATTCAGATGCGAGTGTCAGTAAGCTTTGAGCTCTAGGAACCAAGTTACCCAAACTATTCTAAAACATTTCAGTAATTATTTACCAGCTATGCTGCTGATCTTTCAGATCATAAAATAGGTCATTATGATAGCAGTTAACGAGAAGAATCCATAATTGCAAAATTACAGTATTTGAGGGTTCCTCTAGAGCAGGGGTCCTCAATTACAGTCCTGGAGGGCCGCAGTGGCTGCAGGTTTTTGCTCCAACCCAATTGCTTAAGAAGAAGCTCTTATTGCTCAAGTAACACTTCTGCTTCACTTTCGTTGTCTCGTTCGTTAAGATTTTAAGCCCTGATTGCTTACTTTAGTCTTAAACAGTTGTATTCTCGGTTTTAAATTGCTCCTAATTAGCAATAACATGCAAATGACAAAAGAGACCAGCATTTCTCAATTCAGCTTGTTACCATTTATACCTGTGTGTGTATTTATTGTGTACTATTGTGTTTAATTAAATACAGTGCAACCTCAGTTTGCGAGTAACCTGGTTTACGAGTGTTTTGCAAGACGAGCAAAAATTTTTAATAAATTTTCACTTGATAAACAAGCAAGGTCTTGCAGTACGAGTAGTATGTACTGTATACGCTGTGTCTGCTGAGTGTCATGTGATCACAACTGAGCTGATGATTCTTCTCTCTCTCTCACTGTGGGATTGTGGGCAATCGTCTCCTATTCTCCGTCTGAGTCGGCGTGCCTCACTCATATAGTCAACATCCGTACGAGCGTATACTGTTTACTACAGCATTAGCATTGTGACTGTGTGTGCACAGGCGCGCTCGTGTGTGTGTGGGTGTGTGCTCGTGTGTGTATGTGTGTGTGTGGGTGTGTGTTTATGGGTGGGTGTGTGCTCGCTCGCGCGCGCTCATGTGTGTGTGTGTGTGTTGTTCGTGTGTGCTGTGACGTGCGAGTCCCCATCTTGCACCCTAAAACACGAAGCTGAGTCTCAGTACTTTAGCAACACAAGCTTTATTCAGCTTGAAACAGCAACAGCGCGGTTATTTATACACAGACAAAGCAGTCAGGCAGGGCCCTGCACAATTATAATGTTCCTTGTTCCTTGTATCACCCATGGACGGCAGGCGCTTATAACATGTCCGTGATCTTTTCGGATTCGCTTTTACAGAGAACTGCTACAGCGCTGGGAGACTGCAATTGCTTTGGGACGCTCTTCCGCGAAGAGTTTAGAAACTCACTCACACCAGCCATGATTCTTTTCAAAGGTAAAGTGCAAGTTAATTTGTTTTATGTATTTTTACTTTATATTTTGTATTAATCTTTTTTATATGAATAGTTTTGGGTTGTGGAACAAATCATCTGAGTATCCATTATTTCTTATGGGGAAATTCACTTTGATATACGAGTGCTTTGGACTACGAGCACGTTTCCGGAACGAATTATGCTCACAAACCGAGGTTCCTCTGTAGTTGGAAGGAAAGTAAAGAGAAAATAGTGAAGGACTGAGAATTACTTGTCCATTTTTGCCTTCAAATCATTTGAATGATATCCTTAGAAAGGGGAAGAATATCTAAGATATGAGAATGAGTTATAGCACTAACAAGCCATGAAATTAAATTATTGGCAAGAATTACTTTCTAATTAAGCAACCAGGTTAAAACAAAAACCTGCAGCCACTGCGGCCATCCAGGACTGTGATTGAGGACCCCTGCTCTACAGTGTCCCTTTCTCTTTCACGATTTGGCTCAAAAACTAATCAGCACATCGTCATCTCATAACAGACTTAAGTTTTGAGTTCAGTATTTTTCCATCCAGCCATTTCAGCTCCAGACCATCCTCAAGAAACTGTGACACATACACACACAGACAGACACCCATCGTCAATATTATGGGACCCTAAAACTTCAAGATCCACCAAAAAACCGGAGACTGAAATTTTTAACGAATGGAAAGCTTTCAAGGCAGAAATTTAGAATACAAAATAGAATATGCTAAGAAATACTTTAAAATTCATAATGCATTATTCTACTGGTGTAATTTTTCCATGGCAAGTCTGTTTTTTCATCCAAAAATGAGTGGATATCGCTACATGCAATATGTATGTAAAGTTACAACAGCTGAAAGAACAAACATGTCAGCCAGTCTTTCCTACTCAAAATTGTATATACTTTTTTTTTTTAATCTCCCCAAACACAATTTCATTCCCTAGAGAGTCTGATACCCCACCATGTGTCCAATCACCCCCCAGAACCCCCCACTTCAAAAATGAATTTTGAATCCAGCAATGGGCCCAAACACACATTATGCAACCAGCAGATTTATTTCTTGTCTGAAGCACTCCTTCTGGCCTTATCCCACTTCTCCATTGTTTGCTAGTTCACTGCCCAAGCTCCTTGTAATATTATAAAATATTTAATAATAGGTGGTTTGTGCACTGACCGGTTCAAGCGCTGGAAAGAAACCTCACCCATAACCGCATACAAACTGACTGCACCTTTAGCTGAGCACCCTCTTTGAAACTGCAGCCAGGCTAATTAGCTGACATGAACTGATTTCATTCAGAACCGCAGAGCAAAGTTAATACATTTAAGCTGGGAACTAGACAAACACGTGATTGGAAAAGAACAGTCAAAGGACAAATGGGTTTCTAAAGCCTAATGAAATTTTTTTGGTAAAAAAACCAAACAATCAAATCAGTCGATTTCTGGATCGCAGGTGGCCATAACCTTTACCTGAAGGAATCAGACCTGAAAAAGAGTGCCCGTCTGTCACAATGCCCACTGACACAAATACACACACACTCACAAAGAATCAAACTGTCTATTCACACACCATCAACTGAGTTAGCACTGCCCACCACCCTCATGTATACACTTTTGATGTCCTTTCCTCCGAGTTCCATGTTGGCATGGTCATGGACACTGAGCTGTCTTTTCATGGACTCTTCATGCCAGTGAGCCCCAACAATCTACACTTTCCTGAGGGCTTATCCTCTAGCCATACTAGCCAGAATTACAGGGTGCAAGCACTGGCCAGTACTTCAACACTTACCCCTGAACATTCGAGGATGTGCCGGTAAACCTCTGTATGTGCCTTATTTATATTTTTTGGCCACTAGTTGCTTATTTAACTGTTATATAACAACAGCACACCTTCTGCAGGGTGAATGGAGGGTTCCATTAGTTCGCCATGATGACATTGTATTTGATATTGCAGATATGCCTTTTACTTGAGTCTACCAATCATGTATGCCTCTCATTTGTGATTGAAAAGTAATCTAAATTCAGAACAAATGAATTTTATTCACTTAGTTTATAAAGAAAATGTACTCATAATTAAAAAATACATTTTGTGATTACCTGAAAAATGGCAATTCAACATCCACACGTTTTACAACATTAGAACAATCTGGACGAGAACAGGTCATTCAGCCCAACATAGCTCACTGTTACTATCTTCTTAACTCTTTTAAAAAAAAAAATTTCAAGTCAAGTTTTGAAGGCCCCTAAAATCCTACTGTCTACCACATAGCTTGGTCCCTTTTTCCATTCTATATGTGAAGAAAAACTTTCTAATGTTTGTGCAAGAATTACCCTTAATAAGTTTCCAACTGTGTCCCTGTATTCTTGCTGAACTCATTTTGAAGTAACAGTCTCAATCAACTGGACTAATCCATCCATTGTCCAACCCGCTATAACCTAACACAGGGTCACGGGGGTCTGCAGGATCCAATCCCAGCCAACACAGGGCGCAAGGCAGGAACAAATCCCGGGCAGGGCGCCAGCCCACCACAGGGCACACACTAACACCAAGCACACACTAGGGACTATTTAGGATCGCCAATGCACCTAACCTGCATGTCTTTAGACAGTGGGAGGAAACCGGAGCACCCGGAGGAAACCCACGCAGACACGGGGAGAACATGCAAACTCCACGCATGGAGGACCCTGGAAGCGAACCCGGGTCTCTTTACTGTGAGGCAGCAGTGCTGCCACTGTGCCACCATGCAGCCCACTGGACTAATTCCCTTCATAATATTAAACACATCAGTCATGTCACCTCTTAATCTCCTTTTGCTTCAACTGTAAAGGCTCAGCTCTTTTAATCTTTCATCATAATTCACCCACTGTAGCCCTAGTCTAGTCACTCTTCTCTGGACCTTTTCCAGCGCTGCTATTTCCTTGTGTCCTGGAAACCAAAACTGCACACAGGACTCCAGATGAGGCCTCACCAGTGTGTTATAAAGCTTGAGTAGACATTCTGTTAGCCTTCTGAACACTGTCTGGCTGCTGATAGTGTTGAGACCACTACAACACCTAAATCCTTCTCACAATTCAATTTTCAGACCTCCCATTGTGTATTCAGATTTTACTTCCAACATGCAATACTTTAACATTTACTTATACTAAACATCTCCATACATTATGTAATTCCATTTACTTTCCAAGACTTTTTAGACTATGCATATACTTTAGTGTACAGTATGCACCCACCACTTTTTCTTCATTAAGTGTTTTGATATCACTGACATGGTCTTGGTGGATACTAACAAAATAAAATTGGTGTTTTCCAAGGCTTGCTGTTCTTTTCTGGGTGTCTTTTTGACAACTAACATTTTCAAACCCACTTAATCCAATTTAGACATGGAGGTTCTTAACCTATAGCAGCACAAGGCAGAAACTTTAGCTACAGGCTACACAAACAGGCTTGATGGACTGAATGGTCTCCTCTCATTTGTCAAATTTCTTATGTTCCATGTTCTTATGTTCTAACCACCAATGGACAGAGCGCCACTACACTGTGATGCCCAAACACCCAGAGGGCTAGTTTAAAATCACCAGTCAACCTAACATGTACACATTTGAAGATGAGGAAAGAAAACAGGAATATGCAGAGAAAGGTCCCAGCAGACACATTGAAAATGAGAAAACTGCGCACACACACACACAGCAATTGGACATGGGACGCCATACCAGGATAGTGGATTTGTGACACAGCTGTGCTAACTAGTGCCCCACCATGCTGTCAATTAAATAGAAATGCAATGCACATAAGAAACCCTCAAGAAGTCCGCACAGTTCTTAATTGAAAAGCAGAAGACAAGATGATGTGTTATTTCTCAAACCCATTATACCGAAGAGGATAAAACTGAAAAGACGGATATGTGGACACATGCTGTTAGAGACTGGGCCGAATTCTGAGGTCAAAATAATGCACTGCGCTCATTTGGAAAACTAGTTTCTGATCACATGAAATCTAACTTATTGAATGCACAGCTGTTGAGGGTATGCAATATTCACACTCAAGCTATTAGAACTGTGGTTTATTAAGAGGAGACCGATCTGCATGCTACTTTTAAAAGTACATTTTCTAAGAATGGTCAGACAAGGTAAGGTTGAAATCACGGGAGAAAAAGATGGCAAAACACCAAAGCCAAGACAAGAACCAAAACTCAAAGTCAAACGAACTATTACATTTTTGTTCATTTGGAGAGTAAGTCTTTCCATTAGCAGTTCAGATGACCCGCACAGTGTGCCTCCATCTTGAATAGTAGAAAAATGATGACATCAATGTCAAAATGTTTTCTGAAAAGCATAGAAACCACTAAAGTAATCAGCAAACAAAACACTCCAAGGAGAATCATAATTCCACAACACAAGCTGGAGACATTTCAAAAACAGCCTGAAATGTCGATTTGTACTTTAACCAGACTGTACACAGTACAGATAAATCTGACCTGTAACAATTTACATTAATTCATTCAAAAAATACAGAAACAAACAAATTAAACTAACAAACGCCAGTCCCCAGAAACATTTCTGTAATCACAGCACCGCTTGTAATATATTTTCCTAAAAAACTACACACACACACACATACACACACATATATTTACTGTACATACATACACACACACACACACACACACACACGCACACACACACACAGTATAGTGGATTCAGAAAGTATTCAGACCTTCTCACTTTCTGCACAATGAGTTGTAGATATCATTTTATATGAATACATTTGCCATTTTCCCCTTTGATCTACAGTACACTCTGTCCAATAAAGTCACCAAGTCTATCGTGGCTATCTTTCTTCCCAGCTCACCCAAGTGGGTGTTCCCAGCTGGCGTCAACTCCGACAGTTGTGATCACCATCACCCAGTTCTCCTCCCACCTTCATTGGCTCAACCAACGCACATCTTGCCAGCCCCCCGTCTTCCTATGCACTCTATTTGTACTCCCTTGATTCATGGTAGGATCCATCCAAGCCGCCACTCCTACCACACCAGTTCGATAGGGGCAACCCTCAGAGTGGCATTGGCTATGCTCTCCTACAAAGGCCAGACCATACTGCCTTATCTTCTTCAACAGTTATTTGCACACCTGAATTATGCCTTAGCGTTTCTCTTCAAACTCTCCCTCCAAACATTCTGTAATTGTTCCTCTCTTGTACCGCTTGTACTCTCCTTTTAAAACAGACTGTGGGTGCAGGTGCATAATTTTGTGCTTCGGAGTGCTAACAAGGTAATCAGGCAGACCATGCACATCTGCACATGAATGCAGGACCTGCTGACCACCTCAGTAACTCCTCACAGCTGCTCCTCCACATTACAACACAGCATACCAAACTGGTTTTTTTTCTTCTAAAGATTTGCACCGCCACGGACCTCATCTCATGACAACGGTATAAAGAAAAGTGCTCAGTTAGTTACACAGTACTTGTGATACGTCCACTTATCCAGCGGTACTATAACCAAGATCCATAGCCTTGACATTTCCTTGGGTTAAGCCGGGTAGCACAGCTGGCACTAAACACTGTAAAAGTCAGCACTGATTTAAGACGGCCTCTTGGTATAGTAGACAAAAGCAAATCATTTGATGTAACTTACTTAGACTTTCAAAAATCCTTTGATACTGTCCTACACTAAAGATTCATTTTAAAACTAGAAACTCATCTTGTCAGTGGTAACCTACAAAACTGGATCTCTCGCTGGTGAACTGGCAGGAAATAAAGAGTGAAGATACAAAGAGAATGCTCCACGTGGAATGAGGCCATTAGTGGAATTCCTTAGGGGTCTCTTCTTGGACCATTACTTTTTCTAATTTATATTAATGACAGAGATTCCAGAGTAGTTAGTAAACCAGTGAAATTAGCAGATGATCCTAAACTTGGAGTGATAGCAGATACTGAGGAAACAGCTAATTCTCATCCCAACCACAATACTCTCAGCTACAAGCCATTCCGGTGTGTTATCAGAGATCACAACCTGAGAAGGTCAAGAGGACATTAACGGCAATCATCGGAAAAGTAACACTTTGGTTCACAAACTGGGTGCCCTTCAAACCTCGACTGCTCCTTAATGTCATCTCCATGAAGATCATGAACTGGAGAGGAATCAAGATGCACTTATGGCACAGACCAGCTCCCACATTGCATACTAACACGACTTTTGCACTGCCAGGAATGGGACTTGATAGCAGCTGCCCCACCACCACATAGCCTTGCAGCACCTTCCACAACATACAGGGTTATCAGAAATGTCCCTCTATTAACTTTGCAAAAGTAAAAAATTGGTCCACTGTCCCACAGCTAGGATGGAATGCATATTTAATGTTCTATCAGACATAGTCTCTGCTACAGTAAATCAGAATAGGTTTTCCCATGAAGCCTGAAGAGTCTGATCTCCTTGTTATCTGAACACAACCTTCTCTGTCTCTTTTTAAAAATATGGACTGCCACCCCAAAGGCACTATCCACACCTTCCAAGTAACACAGAACAGTCATGTTAGCCAAAACAATGAAACTATATCCAGTGAATTAGCAGTCCTAGAAGTTTATCAAAGTGCTCCTTCTACCTCTCAGTGGTATACAGAGTTGAGATCACCGGTTCCTCACCCTTGCTGAAAGCACCCAACATGACATCCACCTACCTTTCCCTTCCTGAACTGTCAAATAGCTTACCAGAATTTACCTGTTTAAATATCATTATCCATGGCCTCACCCATCTTCAACCTCACACAGGCCTTCTTCTCAGCCACTGCCACTACCATTTTTGAACGGCAATACCTCTTATTCAAGTCTAGAGATACTTCTGATGCCACTGCATGGAAGATCCCTTTTTTATGTTGACAGCTGTTCTTAAAGCCGGTGTCCACCAACAGGCTCCTAGGGTTCCTGCCATAGAAGACACTCACAAGCTTTGAGCCACATCTCCTGGCAGCTCTCCTTCACTACTAAAGTCTTTTATGTAATCCATTCAGACCTGACATTCTTAACCTCTTCAGCCTTCTCCATATTTGGGAGATGACTTCATTCTGAACGCAGGCATCCACTAGTTATTTCTAACACCACCTGTTTTGGATCTCCATCCATCTGAGCGAGTGGTGATCAGTTGACAGCACTGCATCTCTCCTTACCCAGATGTCCAGAACATATGGCCTCCAATCATATGGCACAACTGCAAATTGATTCCTGACCTTTTAACCATAGGATACTGTGGCACCAGATACACTTATGCATTCTTGTGGTTGAACATAGTACTGTAGTTATCATGGACAGTCGCTAGCACAGAAATGCAACAACAAATGACTAGTTTCAGGTAAGATTCCTCCCAATCACGCTTCTTCAGGTAACTCCACTATTCCCCCATGTGGGCACAAATCTTAAACAGGGACTGCAGAGTCAGTAGATGGTAGCCTTTCAAGCGCTAAAAGGGCAACATACTCTGAACAACTGTTTAGTGGGTACTCAATGGTACAGTCTACGCTTTTTTCTCTCACAGTGTGGCAACCCTCTCATTCACTGTAACAAACTCCAACTGAACAGCACCCAGCCAAAGGTGGCATCCCCCACCCCTACCCAAGTCCTCACTCAAGAGGAAAATATGATGCAGGAGTGAGGCCACCCTTGATCGAGATGTTTGGTTCCAGAGTCAATACCATGCATATAGTCAAGTCATTACATCTAGCTAGTATTTTTCTGCCTTCTGCATGAGCTCTGGCTCCAACTCATTCAGTCACTTTCAGTTCTCAAGGTCTAGTTTGTCAGGGTCTGTCTCACCCGTCTTATCTGTTGCCCCAGAGACTCATACTTCACTTTATGAGCCCACATGGCAAGTCAAAACAACTTTTTTTTTTTGGAGTCAGCTCAAATGGGTTACAGGGGTCACTTGGCCACCAGCAAACATCACTTCTACACCTGGCTCCAGGAGTAGGTTCTAGTATCCCTGTTCTGGGGGCAGTTCGTGGTAGTTTTCTTGGAACCCTCATAAGAGTCAATTATGGACTCTCTGTCTTCCTGTCTGTGCACACCAGTTTATTACCAACCAGGAGCACAGATCTCCAGACAACATAGTTCTAAGGACTACTGAGGCACACAAGATCCACCCATAACCACAACACAGTCACAATCCTAGGAGAGGTCTAGTCTCAATTAAGCTACTTCTCAAAGATTAGCCATTCAAATCTATAAATCTGTAAAGGTCCCCTTTGTGTTAATATTTAGGTAATCCCCATCCCTACAGTACATCTGACAAAATTTAAGAGCCAGCTGGTCACACTTTCCTGTACGATGACTCAAGAACTCCTTCTCCTATATAAAAAAATACTTACTTTAAGAAAAAAGCTTCCATAAAAGGCACTCTACCATAAGCCGGCTCTTCACTAGTACTGTTTAGCATACCATACAGTCACAATGTCGCAGCACAGGAAGGGCCAGAGCAGACTGTACTTACAATGGAGACACAGGTCTTTTGACGTGTGCAGCAAGTGCTGGAAATATTCTACCAGACCATACACTGCAGTCTCCTGGGGAAGCAACCTGAGCTTAAAAGAAGCACAATGCCTGAACAAACTTAACAGGAAAGCCTGCGCCATTGCAGGGTGAACTCTGGACGCACTGGGAGCCGTTGTGGAAAGGAAGATGGTGGCAAAATTGGATGCCATCATGAAAAAAGTCTCTCCATGCATTCTGGGAGATGCTCTCTTGCAGCACCTTTAGCCACAGGCTCATTCCAGCACAATGTGTGCTAAGAAGCACCTCCAGGCTTTCTGTGAGATGCTATTAGGCAATGCAATGCCTCCTCCTAACATCCCAAACTAAATCCTTTAATTCAATATTGAAATTTCTGCACAATGTACATTTATTTAATGATTGATTGATTGTATTATTTGTCCCATGAGTCTATATGTTTTTATTTTTTGCTGCTATATGCATCTAAATTTCCCTGTGGGATTAATAACGTTTATCTAATCTAATCTAGAATCTTGGGAAAGCGATACACTCTTACTCCCCACCTACATGACAACCTTCTGGGTCACAAATCTCACTCTGAAAATGGCACCCTTGGTGGTCCCTTCTTCCTGAAAGTAAATTTTACAGATGCTCTCCAACTGTAGCTTTGGAGATTTCCCAGTTTAATGATTAGCAACGACAACAGCTGTCGTAAGCAGACAATGCAGAATGCTCTATTGCCTCTCAACCCTTCCTATATGTGCCTAAATAAAAAAATGCATCTCTCTTTCGGGTTATGTAACAATGTTTGTCTTTCTATTAGTGTTGTATTGGTCTAAGACATCAGTTTTAATAATAGCACACATTTTAAGCAGATATAAATTGGGAACCAAGCTATTTGGAACAAATATTTAAATGCTGAAAGATGAACACATGCTCAGTGAACACGTGCTCAGATGAACACATGCCCACCATCTCTGTTAACTACAACATGTCATCTCAAAATACCAACTTTTATAATTTCCTGCCAAGTACACAGGTGAATTAATGAAGCTAACAATAATTAATAATGAAATTGGCCTCAGACCAACTAGATTTAAATACTGGGGAACTGGGATTCAACAATAAAGCGAATAATTCAGCATCTTATTAGACTGCTCAACGTGTACTTATACGGTAATGCTGCAGAATGCCTAGAAGGAGGCGGACATCCTGCTGGCCTTGGTCATCAGAACTGGGACATTGTGTGCTGTAGCTGATTGTGAGCTCTCCATGCATTTATTTTCTCCAGAAATGCAAATGACTGCAGATTCATTTTATTTTACAATGTGTTTTAAATCATTTTGTGTATTTATGTATTTATCCATCCATCCATTTTCCAACCCGTTAAATCCGAACACAGGGTCACAGGGGTCTGCTGGAGCCAATCCCAGCCAACACAGGGCACAATGCAGGAACCAATCCAGGGCAGGGTGCCAACCAGGGCCGGATTTATATGAAAAGAGGCCCTAGGCTATTCCACTTATGACGCCCTTTCACCTTCCATTTTTAAGTTTGTAAATTACATGAGAGATAATAAAATTTTGCTAACAATTTGAATGTAGGCCCCTCTTGATCTTGAGGCCCTAGGCTGAAGCCTAGTTAGCCTATAGGAAAATCCGGCCCTGGTGCCAACCCACCGCAGGACCCCCGTGACCCTGTAGTTAGGATATAGCGGGTTGGATAATGGATGGATGTATTTAAATCCAATAATTTAGCCTTACTGCATTGGTAACTATGTACAGTATTACTGCTCTAAGCCTGGACTCATTGAAGAGTGTCATAGGAAAACAAATATCTGTCAAAAATTAAGCCTAAAACTATGGGAACATGTATATCATTTTATTTTGCTTTTAATTTATTGGTTTCTTGCAGCCCGTGATTAAACCATAATAAAAAAGGATAAAGCAGGTAAAGAAGCCACTTTAAATTTGCACAACTAATATTCTTTAATTTGCCACCATCATCACCAGGACCAGATAATATTTACCCTTAAGTTCTTAAGGAGGTCAGCGAGTACTTATATAAATCCTTGACAAATATTTTTAGGAAGTCATCATGCACTGGGGAAATTCCGAAGAACTGGAAAATGGCAAATATTGTCCCGCTACATAAAAAGGGTGAAAGGGCAGATTAGACAACTATAGAGCCAGTAAGTTTAACATGCATCACAGATGGAAAGAATAATTAAGGATAAGATTGAACAACACATGGCAAGAACAGGAGTTTTACTGAAAAATCAGCATGGGTACAGAAGAGGGAATTCAAGTTTTACCAATATGCTGGAATTCTATGAGGAAGCAACAAAAGGATACGATCAAAGTGGAGCATCCTTATATTATTTTGCTTGTGTCTGTCTGTACTCGATATAAACAACGGTTGTCACAACTACTACAGGTATATCCCTCCACAACTAAAGCGAGGAATCCATGTTCCTTGCAGAGTTTTGGTCTTAGGCTTATCTTCAAGTCTTCAGTTCTTCAAAGTGACCAATTATTGACTGTGGTATTTGACTGTTTATTCGGTGCATACTTTGTTACTGACCCGAAACCGCATTATGACACTACCATTTTACACCTCCTTATTCCTTCATTTCAACGTAAGCCTCCCGATAAAATGAAAAGGCACATACAGCATAGTTGCGACCAACAGAAACGATCTCACCTGCCTACATACTCACACCCACGCACAGAAGCAGAAACATCGACATTACACCAGACCAACCAGCACAGCCAAGATGCCTTAGATGAACAAAGACAGCGTATGACAAACCGCAGAGCGACATTATCCGAAGATCAGTGACAGCAAGTCTTGCACCTTGACAGTGAATAAAAAAGCGAATTTCACACACAACCTTTCTGAAGAGCAACAGCAAATGGACAGATAATAAGAAACATTACGATGGAAAAACTATAGGGATTCCATAACACTAACAACTCAAAACAAGATATTCCTTTTATATTACGGCATAGGCAATTCCCCATTCGTTTAGCATACTGTACAACTGTCAGCAAGTCACAACGACACACGTTTAATAACGTCAGAGTTTATTTGCCAGGCCCTGTTTTTACCCATGGCCAGTTGTACACTACATTTTCCAGAGTTACATCAAAGCTTGGGTCAAATGTACAGGTACTTGTGGATTACACACAGAGGAATATTTTCGCTGACAATAATGTTTATGCAACAAATTGCATTTTCTGACAAGTATCATAGACATCGGTATACTACTTTACCTGACGGCCACACTTCACATATACTGACTTACATGAGCTGTTGTAAGTGACTATAATAATATCCCATACTAATCAAGTGACTGTTCTAATCTTTTATATATTAAATATAATAAAAAGGATATAATATTTTACATTAAACTTTTTGCAAGCACAATTTGCTAGTATGATACAATTTATCTTGACTTTCAGAAAACATTTGATAAGATGCCACAAGAGGTTGGGCATCAAACTAAAAGAAGTGTGGTGTAGATGGGAGCAGAATTGGCTCAGACACAGGAAGGAGAGTGTTATGGTGTGAGGAACCTCATCAGAGTTGGGTGAAATTAAACCCCAATTTCACAGGAGTCAGTACTAGGACCACTGCTATTTTTAATATATATATATATATATATATATATATATATATATATATATATATATATATATAAATGATTTGGACAGCAATATAAGTAACAAGCTTGTTAAGTTTACAGATGATACCAAGCTAGGGGGATTGGCAAATAATTTGGAATCTGGAGCAGGACTTCAGAGAAGACTACCATGTCAGTTCTGCTCCTCAGCCTGGCATCTAACTCTTTGAATTTGGACTGCAGAACTGACAGACTACCCCCTATGTATGTCATTTTTTTCAACATGGACAGTGACAACTGGATCTACCGCCACTCTGGCCAAGAGCCTATTCACCACTTCAGGGAGGTCTTCCAACTGTGAACTCGAAAGACAAAACACTGTGCGAGACTCTCGGTCTCTGGAGCAAACTTGTGCTTTAACACCCCTAATGATTGAGTCCCCAGCTATCACTATCTCTCTCTTTCTGGGAACTGGTTTTGAGGTGGCCCGTTAGGGCTCTTCATCCATGCCTACCACCTCAGAATCATCAGTGGCACCGTCCAGCTGTGTAAAGACATGAAAATGGTTTGACACTTTCAATTCTAGGGTTGATGTCCCTGGACAGGGTGAACACTTTACCTTGCACCTTGTGACCGTAACCCACCGTTCTGGTCTGGAATCTAATCCTACACCACCTTAGGGGTGCATACTAGCTCTCTAAAGGACACCTGGGCCACGTCTACAAATTCTCTAATATAAAATAAGGCCAGCCAACTGCTCCTGCAGTTCAGAAACCCTGACCCTGACAAACTGAGTGAAATCGAGATTGGAAATATCTGTGTCTTTGGTGCAGCTCGAGGTACAGAGACATGTTTAAAATTTGTCACAGAAGCAAGTGAACAAAATAAATTGACAAGTAAAGTAACTAGCAGTTTTAGCTAAAAAAGAATGGATAAGAGCATAACAGAATTATAATTTCAGGAAAGAAAAAAAAAATCCCACTTCCTGGAGATTATTCAGGAAAACCAGAGGGGTGTGGAGGTTCTTTCAGTAAGTGCAATACTTCATAATCAATGTGAGCTTGCTTTTAAAATATCATAATTGGCTGGTAAACCTATGGATGTGGCATTAGCAATATCTGAGAGGAGGAATATGCTTATGTCCTGCGGTGGGTTGGCACCCTGCCCAGGATTGGTTCCTGCCTTGTGCCCTGTGTTGGCTGGGATTGGCTCCAGCAGACCCCCATGACCCTGTGTTCGGATTCAGCGGGTTGGAAAATAGATGGATGGATGGATGAAATATGCTTATTGATTTTCTTGTGGTTTTATTACAGCAGTTTGAGAATGCTGTTGGGGCACCAGGGTTAAGGCCTGTGGCAGTATGCAGGATATTAAACTTAAAACAGGGAAAATGTCAGTCAGTCAGTCATTTTCCAACCTGCTATATTCTAACACAGGGTTACGGGGGAACAAACCCCGGGCAGGGTACCAGCCCACCGCAGGGCACACACACACACACACACACACCCACACACCAAAAACAAACTAGGGACAATTTAGAATAGCCAATGCAACTAAACTTCATGTCTTTTGACTGTGGGAGGAAACTGGAGCACCTGGAGGAAACCCAAGCAGACACAGGGAGGACATGCAAAGTCCACGCAGGGAGGACCTGGGAAGGCAGCAGTGCTACCACTGTGCCACCATGCTGCCCAGGAAAATGTTTTTTTCTGTTAATTTTGCATTAAACTTCAAAACTGTGGCAGCCAATTCACACTGGAATATTCAATAAACTAAAAGGTGAATTTGCAAATGCTATAGTACAGTTGTAGTGACACTCTTGATATTCCTAATGTAAGAAAATTATTATATAGTTCACAAAGACAGTGAAACTGTACAAATGGGAATTACTTGTATAATGTGAAAAACTTTAAAAATTGTATTGTATCATTTCAGGAATGACTTCCAAATGTTACCAAACAGATACTAGAAGTTCAGAAATGAAGAACGACTCCACTAAAATCAAATGTATCAGTAGACTCTCCTGCAGTAGGGAATTCCATCTATGATGTTTAAAAATCACACTCTCTTAAAACCCATTTCATTCACTTTAGGGTCAGGAGCCTATCTTGGTTGCATCAGGTGAAAAGCAGATAATAACCTGGAGTTGAACACGAGTCCATCTCTGGGACCACACACCCAGACACACAGAGGGTCAATTCAGACTCTGAAATTGGTTACGGTAAATAAGTGGTCATTCATGGAACCCTAAAGTGCTTTTGGGAGGACGCCTTTATTAGCAAGCAAAAACTTTAAGACTTTCAAAGTGGTTTCACTTTTACTGGAAATTTTCACACGTAGTCCGTTTCCTTAGACCTACCATAAATGCTTATGCATTATATGGATATCTGATCTTAAATTGATAGACATTTTGTACATCAGTGAGGAAGAAAGTGGGACTGCTCTAGTTAGTAAATGATGCCCTTTATAATGCTTTATGTATAAAGGAAAAATTATGGTAAAAATGTTTGAACCAGTTTTCACTGAATTGGACATGTACATTGCCGTTGGTCCAATTTAAAATATCAGCTATATGGCAAATTGGCTGTAATGGAGAAGGCAGCCCAAAAACCAAACAACGACTACAATTCACATCAGGCAGCAGGCGAGCGCTGATGGTTATGTCTCAGGCAGAATCACGCCCAGCCCAGCTCGGGTTCAACTGCCTTCAGTGTGTCACCTTTGATCATTATTGATTTTTTTGTTCATGTTAATATTTCTGTTTATCACATGCATTATTCTTTGGTTTTGATTTTGCCTATGTACAGTCATATGAAAAAGTTCGGGAACCCCTCTCCGCCTGCATAATAATTGACTCTACTTTCAACAAAAAAAGATAACAGTGGTATGTCTTTCATTTCCTAGGAACATCTGAGTACTGGGGTGTTTTCCGAACGAAGATTTTGAGTGAAGCAGTATTTAGTTGTATGAAATTAAATCAAATGTGAAAAACTGGCTGTGCAAAAATGTGGGTCCCCTTGTAATTTTGCTGATTTGAATGCCGTCACTGCTCAATGCTGATTACGTACCAACACCAAATTGTTTGGATTAGCTCATTAAGCCTTGAACTTCATAGACAGGTGTGTCCAATCATGAGATATAAAGGTATTTAAGGTGGTCAATTGCAAGTTGTGCTTCCCTTTGACTCTCCTCTGAAGAGTGACAGACAGCATGGGATCCTCAAAGCAACTCTCAAAAGATCTGAAAACACAGATTGTTCAGTCTCCTGGTTTAGGGGAAGGCTACAAAAAGCTATCTCAGAGGTTTAAACTGTCAGTTTCAACTGTAAGGAATGCAATCAGGAAATGGAAGGCCACAGGCACAGTTGCTGTTAAACCCAGCAGGTCTAGCAGGCCAAGAAAAATACAGGAGCGGCATATGAGCAGGATTGTGAGAATGGTTACAGACAACCTACAGATCACCTCCAAAGACCTGCAAGAACATCTTGCTGCAGATGGTATATTTGTACATCGTTCAACAATTCAGCTCAATTTGCACAAAGAACATCTGTATGGCAGGGTGATGAGAAAGAAGCCCTTTCTGCACTCACACCACAAACAAAGTCGCTTGTTGTATGCAAATGCTCATTTAGACAAGCCAGATTCATTTTGAAACAAAGTACTTTGGACTGATGAGACAAAAATTGAGTTATTTGGTCAGAACAAAAAGCACTTTGCATGGCTGAAGAAGAACACCGCATTCCAAGAAAAACACCTGCTACCTACTGTCAAATTTGGTGAAGATTCCATCATGCTGTGGAGCCGTGTGGCTAGTTCAGGGACTGGGATCCTTGTTAAAGTCGAGGGTCAGATGAATTCAACCCAATATCAACAAATTCTTCAGGATAATGCTGAAGCATTAGTCACAAAGTTGAAGTTACGCAGGAGTTGGATATTCCAATAAGACAATGACCCAAAACACAGTTTGAAATCTACAAAGGCATTCATGCAGAGAGAGAAGTACAATGTTCTGGAATGGCCGTCACAGTCCCCTGACACGAATATCATCAAAAATCTATGGCAGTAGTTCTCAATCTGTGGGGCGGGCCCCCTAGGGGGTAGCGAAGTAACAAAAAGGGAGGTGCGAAGATGTGAAGAAAAGAAAACAAGAATCAAAAATATGAAAAATACATCTATTGAAACCAAAACAAATTAACTTAAACTACATTCTGATACTAGAAAAATAAATACAGAGTTAGATAAATGTCTATAAAAGTTAAGTAGGTATAATAAAATATGCATCTATGATATATCATTCATTAAAAAAGAACAAATTGGTATTAGTGGGCTCCTTTCAAAAAAACATTAGGGGGGGGCGCGATTAAAACTGTTATGAAAACTTGGGTCTCAAATACTTAAAGGTTGAGAAACGCTGATCTATGGGATGATTTGAAGCAGGCTGTTCATGCTCGGCAGCCATCAAATTTAACTGGAGAGATGTTGTATGAAGAATGGTCAACAATACCTCCATCCAGAATCCACGCTCATCAAAGGCTATAGGAGGACAGCGTCTAGAGGCTGTTATATTTGCAAAAGGAGGCTCCACTAAGTATTGATGTCATATCTCTGTTGGGGTGCCCAAATTTATGCCCCTGTCTAATTTTGTTATGATGCATATTGCATATTTTCTGTTAATCCAATAAATTTAATGTCACTGCTGAAATACTGCTGTTTCCATAAGGCATGTCATATATTAAAAGCAAGTTGCTACTTTGAAAGCTCAACCAATGAAAAACAAAAATCCAAAGAATTAAGAGGGGTTCCCAGACTTTTTCATATGACTAAGTATGCCTGTGTTATGTTCCATATGTGTTTTATAGGTGTGATCACCTGCCAATCCCTGCCAGGGACCACCCTCAGCCCTATAAAAGTGAGAGTTTCCACCGGTTCCTTGTGGTTCATTTTGAACGAGCTAAGTAGTGGTGAGCATTTTGAGATTTTGCTATACCTTTTATTTGGATTTTTGACCATTTTGCTCTGTTTTTTGACTTCACCATTGAATTTCTGCATTGGGACTTGGTTGCTTTTGGCACTGCCTTTTTCAGGCATTTTAAGCCTTTTGTGCTCTTTGGCAATGTACAGTGTAACAGAGCATTTTTGTGGAAAAAATCTTTTGGAAGTGTTTTTGGAAATGGCTATTGCTTTGAACAGCAAGTTTATAAGAGCTGGGGCTGATAGGAGGATGACTTTAGTAGATTTCACAAATTTTGTATCGGCTAAAGTGGGATCTCAAGACTACAGATATGTTGTTTTTTCTCATCTATTATCAATTACAGCTTTTGCCTAAGAGTATGTCCTTTTATCTCATCATAGGTTGTGTTTAGCCACAGTCCCAATTCATTCTTTTATTTTCATCTGCACTCTTCACCGAGAGATATAAGGGTCCAAAAAAGGTATATGATGATGAAGAAGCCTTAAGGAGCAGTGTTCCTTAAATTTCAACCCCTCAAATAATTTAAAACTCCAAAAACACCTTTTAGTGAGTTTGTGAAATCACATACAAAATGCTTTGTGTCAATTTTGCATAATTGCATACGCTAGGAAACTCTGCTCACCACTTCCTATTTTGTTTTGTTTTATTATGAACAGATTTGGAATATGGATGGATGGATGGATGTTCTACATAACTTACAGTGGGCGATTAGTAGTGCTGGACAAGGACACTTGTGGCCTGGTGCTTGTAGGTCAAGAGTGCAGATAGGAATTTCATTGCACTGTGTACAATAACCCTGACATGAACTGATTTTATTACACTTTTGAAAAACAACATTATTGCACACCTCCATATTGATACTAAGTGTGATTGAGATAAACCACAGCAAAACAAAACAATTTTTAGCACATGTCAAGTCACAGTTCAGAATATGCCAGAAAGAAAATGACTGCTGATCGCATTACAAACTCTTACTGCTTCTTGATGGTAGACATTTATCTTAGTCCATTTTAAGGTAGGGCAGTTATTTTGGCTTTGATGCCAATACAGCATGGTGATTTGTAGCAATATTAAAACAACATTGAATGAAATCAACTCTGTTATTTTTATAACATTATCAAATATCACCACTGGTGCCGTCTCCTCTAATAGTATGGCCAGCGATCCCCACCCTGGCCCTTCCTACTGCAGATGCTTCAGATAGTCCATGGATTCAATTATTCAACAAGCCATCTACTTTATTAATGTGGCATTAAACATCCATTTGCGAAACCACACTAAACCAGGAAAAACAAAACCTAAAGGCAGCATTTATGGTTCCAACACAGCAAAGGAGTTACAGCAATTATGGAATACAATCAGGCACAAAATGAACGGATGAGAGCAGAGAAATTGATGGAGAGGTAGTGGAGATGATGGATGGGGCCAGCCAGCTAGCATCAACTTTTAAAAAAACACAGAAATATTTGATTTCTTAGCTTACCCCATTATACAAATAAAACTGGGCAACCCCAAATGCTTTCCTAAAAAGTCAACTAACACTAACGTGCTCCTGCTCCCTCAAAACTGCTTCTTCCTAAATCCAAAAATGTAAAATATAAAAACACAATTTTGAGGGACAGTTAATTAGTTAAAACATTCCAATCGTTAGCGGGCCCAATTTATTAAACTTATTTTCCATGTTTTATTTTCCTGATAACTGCTCTTCCCTCTGTTTCCATGTTGCTTTTCACTTCTACAGTTATTCCTCTTTACAGAGCTGATGCTGCATGCAGCTGAACCCCGTTGCAGGTTCCCAAAATTGAGAAGCTACTGAGTTGGCAAGGTAGGAGTCGAATGTGCAACAATAAATTCCAAAGTTTTTATTAAAAGTTTCAATGAAAATTCATTAAAATTCAGGTAAAATTACTACACATTCAGAATAAAAGGCAGAAAAAAATGTATTCTCTTCTGTTTCTTTACAATCTTAGCTTTCTCATGTTAAACTTCACCACAGAATAGTAGTGCAACATTAATATAAAGAACGTAACTGAACTTACAAAGGCTTCACTTCAGAACATTCAGACCAAAAATAATCTGAACATTCCATTTACAAGTTATCTTGTAATGGTTAAAAGAGAACCTTCCATTAACTGTGTACTAATAAATAGGCAAACATTTTAACATAACTAAGAAAATACTTCCATCAGTTTAATATAACTGACTAACAAATGGCTCTCACAATTCCGGCAGATAATTGTTTATGCAGAGACAATTATTACAATTATTTATTAGATAAACAGCCATAACTTATTCATAAACAGTAAACGTTGTGGCGGACGGCCGGGATGCCTAGAAGGAACAGGAGAGGGACTATACCTCCCCTGGACTATGAGAGGGCAGCCGCCCTGGTTGGAATGGGGGCCACGGGAACAGAGCATGGCAGCTCAACCCTATTGGGGCTCATGGCTACCACAGGGGGCACCCGGAGGATTGGAGAGCCCTGCATGGAATTCCAGGGACACCCGGAGTGCTTCCGGGTGCTCATGTGGCACTTCCGCCACACTAGGAAGTGCTGCCGGAAGACTGTCACAGAGCACCTGAAGCACATCCGAGTGGCTATAAAAGAGGCCGCCTTCCTCGAGTAAGAGAGCTAGAATCGGGAAGAAGGAGGCAACGCTTGGGAGGAGAGATGGAAAGGCAGCAGAAGAAGTCCGGGACTGGAAAAGGGTGTTTGGTGCATGGGCACTGTGTTGTGTGCTGGACTTTATAATTAAACTGTGTGTATTTTGGAACATTCTGTGTCCGCCATAAAAACACAAATATAAGCACACAACAAACATTTAAGATTTTTCGTCTCATCTAATTGCAGACAAAGATAGTTTACAGGCCTGTCCAGTACACTGGTTCCGGTCAAATTCTTCTGACTAAAACCCTTGGCATCCAGCATTGTCTTGATAACCCGACCCATTAACCAAGAATTTCAAGGTGCAGCTTCATCTACTGTCAAACCAATGCCTCCTGGTTCTTGGAAGTGCTGACAATTATTTACTCCCTCTACTCCAAAAACATATCCACCATGTACTGAAGTTGTTTCCAGCGTCTTCATGTATACTGGTCAATTTTAGAAAAAAGTCCAGAGGTATGCTCGGTTGAGTGTTGAGTAACAGTAGATGATTGGTTGTTAATGCTACCATGTCATTTGGGTCCTTTGTGAGGGGGTCTGTTCTTGATAGATTTCACTACTCACCTTACTTTCTGAAGGATTTCATTGCCTAATATTTATTGGTTAAGTGCTGAATGTAAGACTGATATGTTTCTAATTTGTCTTTCCCATATGCCTCCATGATGGGAAGCTAATGGTAAGGATGAACATCCATTTTTAATTTCGTTTTTAAGCATCATATTGCTTATTTTGTCCTAATCAATGTTTTTGGTTGCTTCATGCTTTACGCTTTTTCAGCACCAAGTGTGTTGCTCCCATTACTTAGGTACATGATTTGAACTGGTCTGCAAATGAAGCGACATGGCATTAGTTCAGGCATCAGTGTCTAAACTGTATGCCACTTCAAGGTGTTGGTCTATACCGCTTGACTACACTCTGTCCTCTTTCAAATGGAAACTGTCCAAAATAAATCAACTCCAACACTGGTAAAACATGGCTGGTCAAGTAGTAGACGATCTTCTGGCAAATCTGCCATTGTTTGAATTGTATCTTCTACAAGTTGTGCACTTTGAAACGATTCTTCTGATAACTGGATTAGAATGAGGGATAGAGCATTCCCGACCACTGCAAGCACATAGTTATGTCCACAATGTTCACTTTCTTTGTAGATGTGCTGAAAAACTAGAGGAGCAACATGGGAATTCTTGGGAAGAACTGCAGGCTGCGTAGCTTCCTCTGGCAATAACAGCTTTCTTGAGTCTGTAGAATTCCACTTTGCAAAACTGGGTCTAGTTTGTAGATTTGGCTATTTTTTTTTTTTTTAAAACATGGTTATTTTCTGTAACACTTTAATCTTTTCTAGATAAGCTTATAATTGAGTGAGAGCATAAAAGCTCTGTTTCAGCTTTAGATAAATCTTCTAAAGACAGAGGCTTTGACTTAATTGTCGATTTATACTCCCTCATACAATCTATGATAAGTATTTTATCTTTCTCAATTGCATTCAAATTGACTGACCATAAATGCAAACGATATTCCTTTGACTTTCAAGTTCAACAGAAATTCGTTTAATCCAAGAAATCATGCCACTGCTTTCTGCAAAGTGCAGCCACTCTGAGGAGCAGTCTGGGATTTCCTTTACAGTTTCGATTTCTTCCTGAATACTTGTTGAATTTACACAGCTCAAGATTTCTGAGCATGTCCACTTCATCAGGGGCCTCATGCTTAACGCTGTGCGTAGAATTCACACTAAAACATGGCATACGGACAAAAGCGGAAATGTTCGTACGCACAAAAAAATCCAGATGCATAAATCTGTGCATTCATCAACTTCCACATTCCTCCATTACATAAATCCCGGTCAGCGTGAAAGTAACGTACGTGCACACGCCTGCTGCCCCACCTCAAACTCCTCCCAGAATTACACCTCTTTGAATATGCAAATCAATATAAATAGCCCTTAAGCTCAGCGTTCTGTGGAAAGGCAATGGCAAAAGCACAGAAGGAAATAGAAGAATTTCAGTGAATGCTAAGTGGAGGCAAGGAAAAATGTACTATTTGTTTAAACAGTGGTATAAACAACAATCGAGTGACATACTGTAGAGTGTCAGAGAAACTTGAAAGCTCAAGTTCACAAAGATGCACAGTGCCTGAAATAAAAAAGATGTTGTCAGATATCAAAGTCACCGAGAAAAGGCGAGTCGGAAGCCCACCGTCTGAGTGTCATATGAAAGCTTATTAGGGTACAGAAAAAAGAAAAAAAAAAATAGGGATACAGTGGGGAAAAAAGCTTGAAATGTCAACTTTAATCACGTAGTTTATTTTTGTCATTAAAGTAGAACATCATAAACTTCATCTTAAAATCGTTTAATTTACTAGTTTCTCAAATCCCATCGTAACTAAAGTGACATGTTAAACGCTTTGCTTTGTATGTGTTCTTCTATGTGCTCTGTGTGTGTGAATCACTACGGGCTTTCTCTTCCTCCTTCAGAACACAGAATCCATTACATTCATGATATTACAACTCTCTGAATAATTTAAATACTGAGATGTATACTTTATATCATTTTCATGATGACAGGAATTAAAGCATGTTATTAAACATGGGAACGCAGTGGCGCAGTGATGGTGACGAGCTGGCGCCCCATCCAGAGATTGTTCCTGCCTCACGCAAGATGTTTGCTGCGCCGTGCACGACCTTCGATGAAATACTTATATTGCAGCAGTACTGTCTCTCTCAAACGTACTAACCTCCAATTCCTGTCCTTCCTTTCTTTCTCCAAATACCAAATCACCACACAATCAGCTCTGTAATAGATGTTAAGCCATCTGTAAGCTTAGAACGACGATTCTTCAAAACGTTTAAGGAACATTGAAATATCTTCATAGTACATGTTTAATTATTCTATCCATCTATCCATCCAGGGTCACGCCAGCCCCAGCAAGAATACAGCGCGAGGCAGGAACAATCCGTGAGCGGGGCGCCATCTCCTCGCTAGTGCTGCAACACTGTGCCCTCACATGTTTAATTATTAACAATATTGATTATTTAAATAATGCTAACATTTTATCTGTATAATGTAATAAACATTTTGCTGCATTTCATCTTAAAAATGATATTGTCATCATATGTAAATGCACACTTTATAAAGTGGCTCAGGTTGTGCAATATTATAACTGTATCGCAAGTTTACAGTGAGGTGATTGTACAAATAAGTTCAAACTGTTCTACAAGGAACACTTGATGGACTGATTGAGTGCGTTTATAGTTTTTGGGATGAAACCGTTTCTGAACTGTGAGGTCAGTACAAGAAAGGCTCTGAAGTGTTTGCCATATGAGAGCAGTTCAAATAGCGCATGGCTGAGGCAGTGTGTGCTTGATGCTGTATGTCGATAATTCTCTTTCCAATCAGCTGTTGTAGATCTGTGATTCCCCAGTCAGATACAGTGATATAAATACTCCAAGTGGTGCAGTGTGAGTAATATGGAAAAAGATGATCCGCTGTGGCAACCCCTAATGGGAGCAGCTAAAAGAAGAAGAAGAAGGTGCAATGAGAGGAACAACACAGCTATGGTACAGTAATCACCCACTCTATCGCGGTTCAGCTATCGCGCCCCTGCTATATCGTGGAAAAATTCAATAAGTACATCCTACCTGTAGTGTACTTTGCAGCCAATTCATAACAAAGCATACAGTTTTCAGCAGACAAAGAGTTTCGTGTTACAGCACCCAGATGATTTCTTACAAAGCCCATTATTGGCTGAAAGAGGAGACTCAACCAATCAGAGAGGATTTTATTCTCTTGGGCTCTGATTAGCTGCTGCTAACGTGGTGTAATTTTGCAAGAACAGCGAGCGTGGGTCCCCGACAAATCGCGTATCGTGTAACTTGCTTGTGGTCCGACTTTTGTGAGCAAACTTTTGTGAGCTTTTCATTTGTTTAAAGCCCTACAATGGCTCCCAAGCATCCTGCATCTTGTAAGCCTTCTGGTAGCAGTGAGCCTAAGTGCCAGAGGAAGACCTTGACCATACAGGAGAAGGTAAAACGGATGATGATTATTAAGATGTTACTCATATCTTTAGCCCGACATCCGTGTATCATATGTGTATCCAAAGTGTGTTTTAATAAGTTTACATGTGTTTAAAGTGTGTGGGAGGGTATTTTAAGGCTTAAACTATAAAAAAAAATGTGGTCTTTCTATATCGTGGTTTTTCACCTATCGCGGGTGGGTCTGGAACGTAACTTCCGTGATAGGCGGGGGATCACTGTATTTGGAATAGTTTGGCCATTTCGTGGACTATTATATTGTTTCAGGTTAATTACAATCAGATGCCTTAAACTAATAAACAATATGCGGTTAATTTCAGTGTATTTGATAAAGCCGCATCAGGGATGTGGATTTAAAAAAGAAAGGGAAACCACGCTGGATTAAAAGCACTGCTTTGACGCTGGGTGCCGCCAGTTTGCAAAACCGAGCAGAGAACTTATGTACACCAGGGTTAGAGCTACCGTGAAAATGTGTGTGGCTTTACGCCAAGTTTAGGTTTTATACATTGTGATTTGAGCATGGAAACGGGATTACGCAACATTTTTGTGCATACACATCGTTTATACATGAGGCCCCAGGACTTTTTGGCCATTCATGTTCTGGTTTTAGTAGGAAGTTTGGGCCTTGAATCCATGCCTTATTTTTTATGAATTTCCCAATGGTCAATCCTCTTGATGCCTGGTCAGCTGGATTTAATGCAGATGTGATGACCCCTCTATGGTAAAGGCTGTGCTCTACTATCACAGTGCATCTGTTGTTGACAAAGATTTTGAAACTAATACTTTCATTTTGCAATGTACCATCATGCAGTGCAAAAAATTGATCCTTGCAGGAGTATTTGAAATTGACGTTTTTAGCAGCTTATTTGTTTTGACTGCAACAGTAGCTGCTGTTAGTTCTAATCTTGGTACTCTTGACTTCCCCACTTCTTCATCTCATCCAGGTTTCTCCTTTCACAGGTCTCTTAAGATATGCTGAACTGGCAGTTTAACCAGTGCTAAAAATCCAAGGGGGCCATATACTGAGCTGACCACAAATAGAATGCTACGTCTTGTGACTAGATTATTTTGCAGTTTTACCAGGCACCTTTGACCAGGCACACTCTACTAGTAGTAAATTATGGCTTAAGTCCAAGTCCTTTTGCTCCATAATTTTGTCTTCTTCAGGTACAAACAAAAGTGCTCTGCTGTTACTCACCCAGTTGGTCAGGTAAAATCCCCCTCTGAAACACGGGGTTTAAAGATCTCTTGCCAATTCTATTGCTTCTTGCAACTGACTTTAGTTAGTCATCCTTGTATACAGAAATTATGAAACACAGCACTGATTGCTTCTTTGGAAGCGGTTTCTCTTGTATCCTTGACTGTTCATTGCACAGCACAAGAAGCACAAATACGGGAAGATGTAGATGTACTGTCATTTTAACTCTTCAGATTCTTCACTCATGTTACCTTCTGGCAATCACAAGAAATGAAGAAGAGCAATGTCTTTGTCTGTAACCTTTACTTGGCAGAACACAGATATAATATCTACCTCTAATGCTATTGGCTCCTCTCTAAATCTTGTAAGGATTCCAGTGAGTGTGTTTGCCAGGGCAGGACCTTTTATTAATGATGTGTTAAAAGAAGTCCCTAAGTAAGTGGCTGTGCAAACAAAAAAAAAAAAAACTTTAGTTTTGGTTTTCTTTGGATGGCATACTCCAAGATAAGGAAGTAAGTGACAACTGATCTGTGGGTTGCTTGAAGTCAGTTAGTACTAAAGTGTCCCCACTTCCTTGAAACTCCCTCTTCCTCAATCCAAAATATTAAAACATAAAAACACAATTTTAAAGGACAGTTTAAATTAATAAAAAAACAAAGTAAAAAATAAAAAAAAATGTAAGGCACTGAAACGTTCAAAGAAATTGAAGAAAATGTGTAAGCAGGCTCAGTTCAAAGTAATGACCACCACAAATACACACCCTTAAATCTGAGGCTAAAGTCAATTGACAGCAAGTCAGGAACGTTTACTGGCCTGATTTACTTTTTGCTTCTTTAGAAACACGTTTTCAGTGTTTTATTTGCCTGATAATTTTATTCACGGTTTCTGCTCTTCCCTCTGTTTCCAAATTGCTTTTCACTTCTAGGATCATTCCCCATTGCAAAGCTGCCCCTCTGTGTAGCCATATTCTTTCCAGGTTACCAAAATCGAACAGCTACAGAGTTGGTAAGGTACGAGTCAAATGCGTAACACAAGAAATTCCACAGTCCAATAAAGTTTGTTTTAAAATGTTTAGTAATAATTCAAAAATGATAAACAGATCACAAAAAATTTTCACCCAGAATAAAAGGCAGAAAAGCTTAGCTTTCCCATGTTACATAAAAGTTGCATTACATTTCTGTGATGAACTTACACAGGCCTCACTTCAGTACGTTAAGTATGGTTTGAAACTGTTTGCCCTCTGTGTCTTACCAACTGCAAGGCAGATCATAGACTGAACTAATCTCTACTCAGAATGATAAATAATTTGAGTATTCTATTTACAAGTTACCTTGTAGGGGTTATAATAGAACCTTCCATTAACTATGCACTAATATATAGGCAAACATTTTAACATAATCTGAAAAATACTTCTATCAGTTTAACATAACCTAACTGACTAATGGTGATGAGCAAACTCCACAGTGTTTGCTTGACCTCGAGTTTGGAAAAAAAAATCACAGAAGTGTTTATAAATATCACCAAACTCAGCGAAGTCCATGAGGAAGGACTAACTGAACTAGATTTGATGGGATTATAATGGTGCAATCATCTTTAAAGTGTCCCTGAGGGCTAAAGAAACGTTTGCCAACTATACTGGACCGATGATTGTGGCAAACAAAGTGACTTGCAGTGGCTGTGCAGTAGAAGTCAACCACTGCTCCACTGTGCCTCAGTGAGATCAAAGAAGAAAAAACACAGTCAGAGACGTGCAAAACATATATGTCGTCAAAACAAAGTGTAAAAACTGAAATTGTAGTCAAAAGTTGGAAAAAAAAAATACACAGATCTTTAAAGAGCAGAAAATTCAAAGTGGCATGTCATGATTGATGAAGCTGCTGGCTTGTTCTGTTTTTTGAAGTCACGTTGAAGGCTTTCAAACACGGTCTGTACTTTGCACTTTTTCTACAATCAAAACGATAGAAATGTCTTGTAAATAGTAACAAATCTTTCATTATTATTATTATTATTTCATAGAGTCTCCTATGTTTCATCTGACTCCTTCAAGGGTTGTTTTTCATCTCCACGTGGCTAATTATACAGGCTATTGGACATGCGCCTCCTTCTCTTATACTGATGTAGAACTCGAAGGTTGACCTGCACATTTGCTGACAAGCAGAAATAACTTTCTGTTTTTGCTTTAAATGTTTCATTAAAAATTAAATTTTGAGGACCTGTTTTATTTACTTATCTGTTGTACCACTAAGTCCCACAGAGTCTGTAATGCAAATGATCAGCATTCAATATCCAGTGGGTGGTTCCCACCCAATGTTAGCTGTTACAGCTCCGGGGGATGTCGCATTGGCCTTGCAAACCATTATGGGGCACTGGGAAAAAAAAGTTCTCCTAAACAACCCAAATTATCAGTAAATAATTTGACAAACAAGAATGAATGAGAAAGCAGTGAATCTGCTGCGAAGAATGCTTTGGCGAAATTCACTGATCAACTCTACTGACTAACAAATGCCTCTTACATTTCTGGCTGCTAATTGTTTACTTGGAGGGCAGAGACAATTGCTACAGTTACTACTTGGATAAGTTGTTCATAGTGGGTGTGTTTGTGTGTGTCCTGCGGTGGGTTGGCACCCTGCCCGGGATTGGTTCCCTGCCTTGTGCCCTGTGTTGGCTGGGATTGGCTCCAGCAGACCCCCGTGACCCTGTGTTCGGATTCAGCGGGTTGGAAAATGGATGGATGGATGGATAAAAACAACATGTAAAAATACAAATTAAATTTAAGCATACAACAAACATTTAGGATTGTTCATCTCAATTAGCTGCTGTTTGTTGGAGAAGACGAAGCTTGTTTACAGGCCTATCCAGTACGCTGGTTTTGGTCATGTTCATGAATTGATGACGCTATCAGACATCAGATTTGCAGGAGCTAATCATTCTGTACTTTTACTTAAAAACAAAAAGACTCTCTCATTCAAAAAGAATCAAAACAAATTATCTGGGCAACGACTTCTGGTATTAATTCTTTGCATCCCCGATGATGATTTCTGTTTTTGTCCCTATCAACGACCCTCATCTAACCAATCCGGTTTAAACGTTTGCTTTGCTCCCCCTCGCCTACTTGTCAAATCAAATAAATAAAAGCACCAGGGACACTTTTTTTTTTCTCTCTCTCTCTTCTCAAAGATGTTCTCACTGGTCACAGTTGCCAAGGAGACAGAGAAATGAAGTATGACCAAAAAACATTCCGGTGTTGGTTACAATAAACTGCTTAATGCAGTTTTAGTCTAACATTTGTGCATTTTCAGGTATGGTCCTGTAACTTTTATGTCATTTAATGTAATTGAGAAAAAGATGATTAACCTTTTTTGTGTTCTCTTAGGCTAACAGTAAGAACAAGATGCAGCTCACAAAGCTGGAATTTTCAAAAGGCACACTAAAGACTTAATTTCCCTGGAGTCTCCATTACAGACTCTTACTCGTTTTACATGAAGCGTTGACTGATTATTGGGAAACTGACATAAATGAAGATAAGTTTCAAGCAAGGGCTTCACGGGCTTATCTGTGTCACGCTGTACACACTTGGTCGCCTGAATCATTGCTGCTGATTGGGACCCTTTAAAGAAGGCACTTACCCTACAGGTGTCCCTTAACCTTGAAATGTTCCTGCTTTCAAGTGTTTTGAACTCAGACAGCTTACTAACCCTAGTCTATTATTTTGTAAGTATGTTCTCAATTTATATGTCGACTCTGGTAGTTCTTAGCAAACTCTTCTTTTGTCTGTCTATGAAGTCGCCTTCTATGAAATCATTTATTACCCAATGACACAGACATTTTGTGCTGCTGTAATTACAGATGATATTATCAGACGGGTACCAGGAGGAGTGAAAGGGAAGGTTTACAAGATGGTAGTGAGACCAGCTATGTTATATGGGTTGGAGACGGTGGCACTGACCAGAAAGCAGGAGACAGAGCTGGAGGTGGCAGAGTTAAAGATGCTAAGATTTGCATTGGGTGTGACGAAGATGGACAGAATTAGAAATGAGGACATTAGAGGGTCAGCTCAAGTTGGACGGTTGGGAGACAGATAGGCGAGATTGTGTTGGTTTGGACATGTGCAGAGGAGAGATGATGGGTATATTGGGAGAAGGATGCTAAGGATAGAGCTGCCAGGGAAGAGGAAAAGAGGAAGGCCTAAGAGAAGGTTTATGGATGTGGTGAGAGAAGACATGCAGGTGATGGGTGTGACAGAGCAAGATGAACAGGACAGGAATATATGGAGCAAGATGATCCGCTGTGGTGACCCCTAACGGGAGCAGCTGAAAACAGAAGAATATAATCGGTTATACATACAAAACCATAAAAGCTACAGGTGGTGACCGCCATTTCTACCTTTGGTATTTCAATTTACAGAAGCTCCTGAAAGTTAGTCAAATAACTCTGCAAAGCATAAAATGGACGTCGACTTTCTACGGAGATTAGGCCTAATTATAGGATTTTTATTTGTGCCTTCTGAAAATGATTCTCAGCACCTCTCCGATTTCAAAAGATGATGAACCTTCCAGGAAGCCAGGCAAATTAGATCTTTAGGCAGCCATTGTTGCTAAGCAGTCAATTTGGTTGTAAGCTCCTTTGAATAAAATTGTCAGACACCTAAGTAAATGGTAAACCAGTCAAGTATGCTTTTTTGCATAAGTGTTGAAAGGCTTACCTTTGTGTGTTCTGCCCTTGGACAATTTATTATGTATAAAAGGTGTTATGTCAACATATAAGAATGGAAAAAAAGGAATGCATGGAAATGGTAAGTATAATAAATGAATTGAATAGATGTGAGATGACATACGAGACTTTAATACAAGAAAAAAAAAAACCATGACTGTCTCTGAGGTGAAAATACTGCTCCTTTAACCTGGAGGACTAAATCCAGGAGGTGCAAACGGAGCCCATGGCTAAATGACGGGTCAAGCTGAAGATCAAGTTAGTGCCGTGACTCAACAGCTGCCCCCCTGACTCACTCTGAAATATCACTGGCAAAGCGAATTCTGCTATGCTGGTAGTTATGTGTTAAAGTGTTACAATACAGTACATGCATGTGCAAGTCAATTATTATGAATATTTAAAATGTTAGTAGAGATATTATCATAACTCAAGGAAACTGAAAAATGAAATAGAAGGGGATAATTGGAAGAAGAGGAAAAATGAATTGATAAAACAAGGGTGTAAATAATGTCAGTAATAAAGAATAGGGAAAAACATGAGTAGGTACGGGTTGTGAGGGATGGATCAGCTTCCCAGTGGGGATGGACTCTTCTCCCATGTCTGGCCAGGAGGCCTTGATAAAGAAAGGTCAGAGAGGGAGCTGCTATACTCCCCTTTCCATGCCAGGAAGTGCTTACAATGGATGCTGCAGCAGCTTCTACAGCAGCCATGGAAGGACACACTGGATGGGCTTGGGAGCCTGGAAGGACAGAACAGTGGGTGACGACATGCTATAGGTAGAGCATCCCTCCCATATTCTCCGTGACAGCATCCTGTCTGGCATGCCCCAGTATGGACGCCCACAGGGCAACATGAGAGTTATATTCCCATGGGGCTGCCCTGTCGATTTCTGTGGGAGTCACCAGGGGGAACCGTTGGACATTGATGGAACAAGGACTCTTGTGCTCCTGTCTGACCCGGAAGTGCCTCCAGGGGACAATAGATTGTGCACCGGCAGCACTCTCAGGTTCAGCGTTAAAAGAGAGCTCTCCACTTGAAGTGTGAGTTGTGAGAGGATACAGACAACACTCATCTGGAAACTGTGGAGGAGAAAAGGATTGGAGAGGATCAAATTGTGTACTGCTGAGGTTTTGCTTGGCAATAAAACTAATCTTTGGTTGAACCCGGGACTGTCCATGTGTAGTTGTGTCTGGGGTGCTGGGAAGCCCCCTAGTGGCCATAGAGTATAAGAGTAAATGAACAGATGCAATAGATTCAGAAAGTGTTCAGACTCCTTCACGTTTTGCACATTTTGTTATGTTGCAGCCTTGTGTGAAACATTTCCCCCCCCCACATCCAGCCACACTCAATACTCCAGATTGACAAAGTAAAAACAGGATGTTAGAATTTTTTGAAAATGTATTAAAGATAAAATAATGAAATATAATGTTGACACAAGTGTTCAGGCCTTTTGTTATGGCTCAGGTGCTTCCCATTCTATTGATCATTACTGGTATGTTTCCACTACTTGTTTGGAGTCCACCTCTGGTCACATCAGTTACTTGAACTAATTAGGATAGGCACTCACACCAGTGCCCAAACAGGCTAGACGGGGAAAGCAGAGATGAGCAAAGTACAGAGATATCCTTAATGAAAGTCTGCTCCTGAACATTCTGGACCTCAGAATGGGCTGCTGGTTCCAATTCCAACAGGACTGTGACCCTAAACACATAGCAAAGAAACACAGGAGTAGCTTAGGAACAACTCTATGAATGTCCTCGAGTAGACCATCCACACCCCAGGCTTCAACCCGGTCAGACACCTCTGGAGAGACCTGAAAATTGCTGTCCACCAGTGGTCTCCATCCAACTTGGCAGAGCTTGAGAGGATCTGCAGAGAAGAATGGCAGAAAATCCCCAAATCCAGTTGTGCAAAGCTTGTCGTGCCAAACCCAAGGCAGGTTGTAATCACTGCCAAAGGTGCTTCAACTAAGTACTGAGTAAAAGGTCTGAATACATGTGTCAATGGGATATTTCATTATTTTATCTTTAATAAAATTTTCAAACATTTCTAAAATTCTGTTTTTGCTTTGTCATTCTGGGGAACAGTGTTGCTTGACGAGTGAAAAAAAATCAATTGAAATGATTTTAAAACAAAGTTGCCACACAGCAAACTGTGATAAAAGTATGTATACACTGATGAAAGCATGCAGAATTTAATTACATTTACTTATTTGGCTGACGCCTTCATCCAAGGCGTCTTACAACATTTATGATACGATTGGTTCCTTTTATTTTATGGTTTTCCCATTAAACACAGTGTGAACCACTGGGGCGCGTACAGCCGCCCTAACCTGACACAGACAGGCAGACACAAGTTTGCCACACAACACACAATTTTATTTTCTTTCTCCCCACAGCACAGTCCCAAAACACCACAACACAATAAAGCCCAGTCCTTTAGACTCTTCCTTCTCTCTGTCTCTTGGTTCGTCCTTCCACCTCCACTCCCTCTCAGACAAACTTCGTCCACTTCCTCCCAACTCTGGCTTGCTGAATGGAGTGAGGCAGCTCCTTTTATTCGGGTCATGGGAGTGTACCAGGTGGTTCATCAGTATTACCTGGAATCAATCCCAAAAGAGTTGTGGAAGTCCTCTATAGGGCTCTGTAGCTCCCCCAGCAGCCCCCAAGGAACCCTGCAGGGTTACACCACACTCCAGCTCCCAGCGCACCCTGAAGGAATCCGTGGTGCCACAGCTTCTCAGGAGGGCTGTCCTCTAGTGTCCCAGGCAAGGTATTGCCTCACTGATGCTCTCTCCCAAAGTCCTTCCATTCCACTTGCGTCCCGGCCAGATAATGGCCGGGGCCACCCGTCATAACAGGCAAGTCATCGTTAGTGATGAATCTGGGGTCTCGGGATGTTTTGCATCTTTGATCACAAGATGCCCTCATCCGAGCTACCCAGGGGCCTAAGGTTTCCCAATGGGAGCACAAACAGGTCACGTGTCAGTAGCAGTATTTGAACCCACAACAACCTCAGGGTCTACGGTTCAAAGCCTTAACCACTACACCACACTGCATACTAATTAGTTCATAGTGTTTCTTTTGTATTTCTCCCAATATTTATCACGATAAGCCTATTATATAATGTGGGGTTTGGTTAAAAGATTCTGGGGCTGTTTGGGAAATTCTGGGATCCCCCGAGGGTCTGCTTGTAAGCAGAGGGCTCTGTAAACCTCAATCTGCGATGTAAAATGACAACACTCATTGCGTAGCTTATTCAGCTTGGTTTTCTCTAGCAATGGACGCATTCACATAGGCTACACAGATATTTTAAAAGGTATCCACCTTACAATCGCTCACATTGGGGGGCTGCAACTTATCCTAAGCTCTTAGTTTCTTATCTTTCATTAAGTCATGATAATGGAGTAGAAATCTGCTTAATTCTTTTTTCAGTGTCAAGCTTACTCGGTCCGATCGAAGCTACAGGACGTTTATTTATTTCACTATTCCAACACCTCCACTCTGCTGTTTATCATTCTTATTATCATCAATGCACTTTGAATTCTGCAAACCTGCTTCAATAAACACGATTTTCATAACGGAATACATTCAGAGTCCACGTTTAATTAGATATCCCCTTCTTTAACTTCATTACCATTGACCCTTTCTTTAAATGTGTGTTAAACAGACTCCGCTTTAAACTTTATTTTCAAATATAATCGATTGCGTTCACAAAAATATCCATCCATTTTCTAAGCCGACTTAATCCCAATGCTGGATCACAGGATTGGAGATGGACTAGAAGAGCCTGACCCAGAAGCACCGGGCACAAGGCAGGAAGCAGCCCTGGAGGAAGCAGCAGTTCGCTGGAGGGCTCATTCAGGCAGACACTCACAGCGGACCAATTTAGATTCACTAATGAACTTTACCTACATAGCAGTGGGATTTGGAAAGAAAAATCGGCATACACTGAGAACAGCCTTTGTCGACATGGAAAGACGACGCAAACATGACACAGACAGTGTGGCGCAGCTGTGCCGCCCCTTTCTCAAACATGTAACACTGCCAAGACCGCATAATCGGATTCACTGTCACGAGGGGCTGGAGCATATTTGTGTATGGCAGTAGGTCAGTCCTGCAGGACCCCCATGGCTTCAGGCTTTTGTTCCAACCAATTCCACCATTAGTGTGTCAATTCCTCAAACTGTTTTTTCCTATTATTTGGCATTTAGAAAAGTGCAGTACTGTGATATTCACATTGACAAGAAGTTAGGAAATATTTTCATGTTTTGCCATATCTTTAAATGCTCAACTGTGTTTTATCTTTTCGTTTTAATTCACATAATGCGTAGTTTGGTCCCTTATTTATATCTGAACTAGCTGCGCGTGGTTAAAAAAATAACCCGAAGACACCCAGTTTTACTATAATTGTGAACTTGGAGAGGCGTCAACTAACTCTTAAGAAAGACCCAGTGCAGAGGATGTGGATCCAACTTATGTTTGCTGCCCCACTGGCTTTCATAAGACGACACTGGTGATGCCATATCTTAGCCAGATCGCTGGCATACAAGTCCTATTAATCGTTGTCTTTTTAGTGAAAACTTCAAGCCTTGCCTTCTGTTGCTGAGGGGTTTCACTTGCACATTGCTCAGCCATGGCGTTTGCTTCATTTCAACGTTGTGTCTCTTCATCTGTGTCATTAGCACAATGTCGTTGTTGCGCAGTGGCATTTGCCACACACATGTCTTTCGTAGTGAGAAGGGAGGTGTAGGCAAGGGCTGAAAAAAATGTAAAAGTGCATGCATGTGCCATTTAGTGGCAGTGGCTAAGCGTGAGCAGAGCGGACTGCTTCATATACATATCTTATTTATAAACGTCTACATGTGGAAGTGTGTGTGTCTGTCCGGCCCGGAAGTGAGAGGTGGAGTCGGGGTAAGGGCTCCGCCTCGGAGGAAACAGTAAACTCGCTTAGTCGTTAATAACATAAGCGGGGCAAGCACGTCAGCAAAATGAAACCTCAGAAGAAAGACAAAGTCGCTTAGTTTCTAACATTGGCAAAACGGTATCCCTTTTACCTTTCCTCCTGCCACTAATACACAAGCGATGCGAGCACGTCGGCAAAACGAATCCTCCTAGGAGAGAGATGCCCAGAGTAGTTCCTTTCAATTACTGGACATCTTCACATTTCAATTTTTTTCTGACGATTTCAATAGTTTCTAGGACCCTGGGCTTTTTACAGCATGTGCTTACACAGCTAGTAGTTTATATATGTCCAATACGGACAGTGACAAGCAAAGCAGATGCCATTGCAAATGACACTGAATGGTAAAAAACAGGAGCCATTCCAGCGTTATCCACTTGTGTGTTTAATGATAAGCTAGCGGTGCTACCCATCTAAGACAGGCTGAAATCTAAGGAATCAATGCAGTCCTCATTTTGAATTTGACACATGGACTGTTAATTTGGTCTGGTGGCACCCAATCCCTTTTCCTCATGCCAGTCTTTTACTCTTCAGATAGAGCCACCTGTTTTCATCGCTTCCCCTCAGAGTTGCTCCTGCATTCGAAGTGTTCTACAGCAGTGGTCACTACTGCATTGGTTACTGGTTTACCATCTCTAGCCTAGTCATGTCAGCGTTTTGGTTTCCCAAGATGTGCGTTGATTTATGGTCATCTTCACTCACCCATTGCCCACCATTAAATATTTTCAGTCGTTAGCATTACAGCTATAAATCTCGTTTGCATGACCTGAGAAGGTGCAAGACAGCTACCATGTTGCTGTTGCTGGTGTATAACATCAGACAATGGAAGGGGCCAATAAGTCCAATTATATGTTGGATGTATTTAGCATTAACATTTACAGGGCACCATCTATTGGATTGCACGTAGTCATAAAATGCACTGCATTTTTCATTCCAACAGATGGTGCCATCACAAACATTATGAACCCCACACCAAATGGTATATAACACAGGCTTAGCAACCGGATGGACACACATGCACTTGTCCTTTCTTTAAGGGGGATAATGGCTTAAATAACCAGAATATTAAAAATAACAAATATGAAAAAGCGTTAAGAGTTAATTCGTACCCTTCTAACTCAAATACATTCTTCCTTCCTTCAGTAAACATTTCAGATTACCACTTTGTATTTTCTGGATTGAGATAAAAAAAAATGTAGAGACTGTGGAAATAAAAGTTTGCTTACTTAAAAGAAGAAGAAACTGTTTGGGATGAAAACTTCCAGCCACAGGGGGAATTCCAGGAATGAACATGAAGCATTAAGCAACCATGGAAGGTGTGCAAGTACATCACACATTGCCACTGCCAATTTAGAATGGGCAATTAGTCAGACATGTCAGAAAAGAGGTGAGAAGAAACCTGGACTACCTGGGGGTAAATCTACACAGACACAGAGAACTTGCAAACTCTACATTGATAGGCAGATAGATAGATAGAAGACATTGCATTTATATAGCGCTTTTCAAGACACTTCAACCACCACCAATATTCAGCAGCCACCTGGATGATGCAACAACAGCCATTTTGCCCCTACTAGGCTCATCACACATTACTTATTAGGTAGTGAAGGGGCAGAGAGATAGTTAGCCAATTAGAGATGGGGGACGATTACGTGATTGTCAATTTAGCCACGACACTGGGAATCAACCTTCTCTCTTGAATGACCACAGACAGCGAGGTCCTCAGTTTTACGTCTCATCTTATCGATGGTGCCATTTTTACAGGACACGGTCCCCATCATTTTATTGGGGCACTGGAATCCACACAGTGACCACAGGTTAAGTGCCCCCACCCCAAAAGCAACACCAACACCTCTTCCAGCAGCAACCTAAGCTTTTCCTAGATGGTCTCCCATTCAAGTACTGATCAGGTCCAAACATGTTTAGCTTCAGGTTGATGACCTGTTCTGAAGTGCAGGTGCTGTGGCTACTGGCCAATAGTACTTTAGTGGTCTTTAAGGGGAACTTTAGTTTTTTTATAGAAATATTATAACAAACAACAACAGCAAACCTCGCCTTCAAACACAGTGTCACAGTGAGACACAGTTAGCTAATGGCGTGAAGAGCCCTGGACACACTTCTGCTGGACAATTCATTGGCTGAAAGTCCTCAATGCTGGTGTGTTGAGAAGAGGATGTGCAGTATTCTTCATAATGACCATCAGCTTTGTCTTCATTCTCTCCTCCTCTACCACCCTCAGCAAGTCAAGAGTGTACTCCATAACTGAGCTTGACCTTTTAACTAGCTTGTTGATTTGATGGGCTACACTTAAAGTACATGACAGTGGCCATCACACAGTCATACAAAATGAAAAGGGTGTCACTGGTCACATTAAAGGAATGCAATCTCCTAAGAAAAAAAAATGCACAATTTAAATGCCAGGACCATAAGGCGCTATATAATAATGGCAATCCAAGTTTAAGAAGTCAGGTAGTTTGAGAAAACAATGAATCCATTTTAAACCTTAAAAAAAAAACAAAAAAAACAAATGCACTACAAATACATTAGATTCAACTGGTATTTACTGTAAGTGCTGCCCTAATGGTTTCCTGTCGTGCTCTTTAAAACTAAACTGGGCTTCTCACCAAGCCAGCCTCAGGCAGTAGATGACCCATGCTGCACAGTTTCATCAGGGCCGTATGAGGGCTGTGAGCCGTCATCTGAGCAGGAGTGCAAATGTTCAAGTAGTCAATACGGGTTTTATATAGGAAATGTCCTACTGATAATAAGCTTACACCGTCTAAAGTTGTAATCCTGCTTTATTATGATCCACAGCCGTTCTTAATAGAGCTAAAAGTCTTGCTTTGCTTTAGGAGCAAATGAATGGATCATGAAGGAGAAATATTATTCTGTTAAGCCGTCATGGAGAAATCTAAATACTGTACATTCAATGCCAAGGCTGCCAGTAGAATATTATACAGGATGCTGTAAACTATTATTACATCATTTTTACGTTTTGCTAATTAAAAGCTCTGGACGACCTCAGCATGAATAGAAATGTAAAGCTCTATTTCCAAATACCCGTCTGTATTAGAATTGGAAGGCAGGGTAAAGCAACGGTTAGCAACTCTCCATCTTAGCTGAAGGATGGGTGCTGCCTAGTATGGCGTTTGTATGTGTTTACTTTGATTTTAATGCAAGTAGCCAGTCGCTGACCGAGAGACTGTTCCTTCTCGGGATTACAGAGCTGTCAAGGATACAAGGACACCAGAGATCACTAAAGAGATTCTCTCCCTCAGGGGGGCTTATTGAGTCGAAGTGTGAGGAGAGAGTTACAGCAAAGGCTCCTGGACGGGAGGATGAGAGGCCAGAGAGCTCAGAGCTGGCAGAGTTCATCCAGAGCCAATATCTTGGATTTTTTATTGCTGTTGGAGCTTGTCACTCGTTTGTAAGTTTAACAACAAATATTTTCTCACATGTGGCTCCCTTGGAATGACGGGAGGCATAGAGAGGTGGGACAAGAGTACTTGCTTCTGTTTCTATATACACTCACTGAATAAATTGAGAACATCTGTACATTTATTTACAGTGCATCCAGAAAGTATTCACAGCGCATCACTTTTTCCACATTTTGTTATGTTGCAGCCTTATTCCAAAATAGATTAAATTCATTTTTTTCCTCAGAATTCTACACACAACACCCCATAATGACAACGTGAAAAAAGCTTACTTGAGGTTTTTGCAAATTTATTAAAAATAAAAAAATTGAGAAATCCCATGTACATAAGTATTCACAGCCTTTGCGCAATACTTTGTCGTTGCACCTTTGGCAGCAATTACAGCCTCAAGTCTTTTTGAATATGATGCCACAAGCTTGGCACACCTATCCTTGGCCAGTTTTGCCCATTCCTCTTTGCAGCACCTCTCAAGCTCCATCAGGTTGGATGGGAAGCGTCGGTGCACAGCCATTTTAAGATCTCTCCAGAGATGTTCAATCAGATTCAAGTCTGGGCTCTGGCTGGACCACTCAAGGACATTCACAGAGTTGTCCTGAAGCCACTCCTTTGATATCTTGGCTGTGTGCTTAGGGTCGTTGTCCTGCTGAAAGATGAACCGTCACCCCAGTCTGAGGTCAAGAGCGCTCTGGAGCAGGTTTTCATCCAGGATGTCTCTGTACATTGCTGCAGTCATCTTTCCCTTTATCCTGACTAGTCTCCCAGTCCCTGCCGCTGACAAACATCCCCACAGCATGATGCTGCCACCACCATGCTTCACTGTAGGGATGGTATTGGCCTGGTGATGAGCGGTGCCTGGTTTCCTCCAAACATGACGCCTGGCATTCACACCAAAGAGTTCAATCTTTGTCTCATCAGACCAGAGAATTTTTCTTTCTTATGGTCTGAGAGTCCTTCAGGTGCCTTTTGGCAAACTCCAGGCGGGCTGCCATGTGCCTTTTACTAAGGAGTGGCTTCCGTCTGGCCACTCTACCATACAGGCCTGATTGGTGGATTTCTGCAGAGATGGTTGTCCTTCTGGAAGGTTCTCCTCTCTCCACAGAGGACCTCTGGAGCTCTGACAGAGTGACCATCGGGTTCTTGGTCACCTCCCTGACTAAGGCCCTTCTCCCCTGATTGCTCAGTTTAGATGGCCGGCCAGCTCTAGGAAGAGTCCTGGTGGTTTTGAACTTCTTCCACTTACAGATGATGGAGGCCACTATGCTCATTGGGACCTTCAAAGCAGCAGAAATTTTTCTGCAACCGTCCCCTGATTTGTGCCTTCAAACAATCCTGTCCTGGAGGTCTACAGACAATTCCTTTGACTTCATGCTTGGTTTGTGCTGTGACATGAACTGTCAACTGTGGGACCTTATATAGACAGGCGTGTGCCTTTCCAAATCATATCCAACCAACTGAATTTACCACAGGTGGACTCCAATGAAGCTGCAGAAACACCTCAAGGATGATCAGGGGAAACAGGATGACACCTGAGCTCAATTTCGAGCTTCACGGCAAAGGCTGTGAATACTTATGTACATGGGATTTCTCAATTTTTTTTTATTTTTAATAAATTTGCAAAAACCTCAAGTAAACTTTTTTCACGTTGTCATTATGGGGTGTTGTGTGTAGAATTCTGATGAAAAAAAATGAATTTAATCCATTTTGGAATAAGGCTGTAACATAACAAAATGTGGAAAAAGTGATGCGCTGTGAATACTTTCCGGATGCACTGTACATATGCAATTATCTAATCAGCCAATCATGTGGCAGCAGCACAATGAATTAAAGCATGTAGATACAGGTTAGAAGCTTCAGTTAATGTTCATGTCAAACACCAGAATTAGGGAAAAAAATTATGATCCGAGTGATTTTGATTGTGGCACAACTGTTGGTGCCAGACGGGCTGGTTTGAGTATTTCTGTAGTTGCTGTTCTCCTAGGATTTTGACACACAACACTCCTAAGAATTTACTCAGAATGGGGTAGAGAAAAGCCAAGAAAAATGACACCTTTTATTGGCTAACTAGAAAGATTACAATATGCAAGCTTTCGAGGCAACTCAGGCCCCTTCTTCAGGCAAGATGTAATACAGAAACTGAAGTTTCCTATGTTTATATACACACTCTAGGACAAGAAACAACATTGGTAAATCTTTAAATGAGAGATTTTGTATGTAAAAAATTAATAGATTCATTCAGGCTAGGGTTAATTTAGCAAGAGAGAAAAGAACAATGTATTGTCAAGATCTCTGGATAAGATAACTGTCCAACAAAGTCTTTTGAAGTTTGTAATGAGTTTTTCAAAACAATGTGGGTCTGTAGACAGGTTGTCTGTCATTCTGAGAGATGTAAACAATCCTCATATCTGGCCATAAAACTCTTGTCTTTATTCAATCCATGTTGTAAAGTATTAAATTTTAGCATGAGTTTGACTTCCCATTCTTTTCTCTCTTGCTGTGTTTTGAAGTTGCCCATAAGCACTGTGACCTTAAAGTCCTTCTCACAGTGTCCATGGCTGTTGAAGTGGGCCGCCACAGGAACATCTGTGTTGCCATGTTTAATGTGGAACCTGTGTAAGTTCATTCTCTGGCGGAGTGTTTGTCCAGTTTCTCCCACATAGAGTGCAGTGTCAGGACATTTCATGCAGAAAATTAGGTAGACTACATTAGATGATCTGCAGGAAAATGATCCCTTGATGTGATGTTCGAGTCGGCAGTGTGGTATAACTATACGGTCTGTATCATAGATGTGGGCACATGTTTTGCATCTTTTCTGTAGGCATGGAGATGTGCCATTTTCTGTTGGTTCACTTAGGGAGCCTCGGACAATTAATTGTTGAAGGTTTGGTGGTTGTCTGTATGCCAGGAGGGGAGGTTCAGGAAATACATTTTTCAGTGTTTGGTCATTGTTTAGTATTGGCTGAAGTTCTTTTATAATTTTTCGAAGTGTTTCAAGATGTGGGTTGTAGGTGACAACAAGGGGGATGCGATCCTTGTTGTCTTTGTTTTTATATTCCAGAAGGTTGTCTCTGGGTATGGCAGTAGCTCTTCTTATTTGAGTGTCTGTTGTTTTCGAGGTGTAACCTTGTTTGATGAAATCTTGTCTGAGCTCCTGCAGTTGTTTATCCCGGTCTGTTGGGTCTGAGCAAATACGATTGTACCGCATTGCTTGGCTGAAAATAATGGAGCGCCTTATATGCTTGGGGTGGAAGCTATCATTTTTCAGGTAGGTCCGTCTGTCTGTCGGTTTGTGAAAAATAGAAGTTACAAGGGTGTTGTCTTTCAGTTGAACGGTGGTGTCAAGGAAGCTGACTTCTGTTTTTGAGTAATTCAGCTTCAGCTTTATGTTGGGGTGAAAACAATTATATTCATTATGAAAATGGAGGAGGTCCTTTTCACTGGCAGTCCAGATTATGAAGATGTCATCTATGTAACGGAGATACAACATTGGTTTTACGATGCACATTGACATGAAATCTTCCTCCAATTTTGCCATAAAAAGATTTGCATAGTGAGGTGCAAACCGACATCCCATTGCAGTCCCCATTTGTTGTAAGTAGCAATCCTGTCCAAAAGAGAATAGATTATGTGTCAGAGTGAATTTTATCATTTCTATTACTGACTTTGTGGGTAAATCATGTTGTTTGAGGTACATTTCACATGCCAATATGCCATCATCATGGGGGATGTTAGTGTAAAGTGCCTCAACATCCATTGTGGCCAGTAAGGTTCCCTCAGGTAAGGGGCCTAAAGCAGACAGTTTTTTTAAGAAGTCAGTGGTGTCCTGGATGTAGCTGGTTGTGTTACAGGTGAGGGGTTTAAGGATCTGCTCCACCCAACCTGAAACATTTTCTGTAAGGGAGCCAATTCCTGAGATTATAGGTCTTCCTGGGTTCCCTTCTTTGTGGATTTTAGGAAGCATGTAGAAGTAACCCATTTTGGGGTTCTCAGGAATTAAACTGTTTACATGATCCCTGATGTCAAGAGGAAAGCTACTTACTATTTTTTTTAGTTCCTTTTTGTAGAGATCTGTTGGGTCTTCTTGCAGTTTGTGATAATGCATAGTATTGGACAATTGTCTTTGTGCCTCCTGTATGTAATCTGACGTGTTCATGATGACTAAAGCACCCCCTTTGTCTGCTGGTTTGATAATGATTTCTGTATTTTCCCTTAGTGAATGTATGGCTCTCCGCTCATCCCTAGTAATGTTTTCTATCCGATTTTGTTGCCTGTTTAAGATTCCTGTTTTCACTCTCTGTCGGAAGCAGTCTATATAATTATCCAGGGTAGAGTTTCTGCCAGCTTCTGGTGTCCATGTGGATTTATTGGTGGGGTTGTTGTAACTGCTTGTTGTTGGTTCCTGTGTGTTACTGTTTTCTTTCTTGTGGAAAAATTCTTTTAGTCTGAGTTTTCTGAAGAATTCTTCCATATCACTGCAGAGTCTGATGTTGTCAATGGGCTTTGCAGGACAATATGAGAGTCCCTTTGTAAGTACCGACATCTCTGCTTCATTTGGTGTGTATGACGAGAGATTAACAATGCAGGTCTGTTGCTCTTTGTTTTTTGCTATTAAGTGTCCAGCTTTCTCTCGTAGTCTATGCAGCTTTTTCTTTTTGTTAACAATAAGGAGTTTCTGGAGTCTTTTGTAATAGCAATGGAGCTCCTTTACCATCTCCTGCCTGTCATTTCCAAGGAGCAGGATGAGGTTTTGGATCTCTCTTTGCGTGTTCTTCTTGATGTTGTAGAAAATTTGGATTAAGTGGTTTCTTATCCTTGCAGATGTCCTAAAACAAAGTTGCTCTGCAAACCGAGTATTATAAGTGTGAATGGTTGGATTCCTTATCATGATGCCTTTCGGGATAAGATTTTCCTTTTTGCATTTAGTTAAGAAGAAGATGTCGCTGTCCATGTGTGCCAGTTTCTTCCACCGGGTCTTCAGTTCCATGTAGTAGCGGTACATTTCGGTGTCTTGTATATCTGTAGTACTAGGGTGTTGTACCGTGTTAGCCATTATGAATGTTTCTTAAAAAAACTGTCTGCTTTAGGCCCCTTACCTGAGGGAACCTTACTGGCCACAATGGATGTTGAGGCACTTTACACTAACATCCCCCATGATGATGGCATATTGGCATGTGAAATGTACCTCAAACAACATGATTTACCCACAAAGTCAGTAATAGAAATGATAAAATTCACTCTGACACATAATCTATTCTCTTTTGGACAGGATTGCTACTTACAACAAATGGGGACTGCAATGGGATGTCGGTTTGCACCTCACTATGCAAATCTTTTTATGGCAAAATTGGAGGAAGATTTCATGTCAATGTGCATCGTAAAACCAATGTTGTATCTCCGTTACATAGATGACATCTTCATAATCTGGACTGCCAGTGAAAAGGACCTCCTCCATTTTCATAATGAATATAATTGTTTTCACCCCAACATAAAGCTGAAGCTGAATTACTCAAAAACAGAAGTCAGCTTCCTTGACACCACCGTTCAACTGAAAGACAACACCCTTGTAACTTCTATTTTTCACAAACCGACAGACAGACGGACCTACCTGAAAAATGATAGCTTCCACCCCAAGCATATAAGGCGCTCCATTATTTTCAGCCAAGCAATGCGGTACAATCGTATTTGCTCAGACCCAACAGACCGGGATAAACAACTGCAGGAGCTCAGACAAGATTTCATCAAACAAGGTTACACCTCGAAAACAACAGACACTCAAATAAGAAGAGCTACTGCCATACCCAGAGACAACCTTCTGGAATATAAAAACAAAGACAACAAGGATCGCATCCCCCTTGTTGTCACCTACAACCCACATCTTGAAACACTTCGAAAAATTATAAAAGAACTTCAGCCAATACTAAACAATGACCAAACACTGAAAAATGTATTTCCTGAACCTCCCCTCCTGGCATACAGACAACCACCAAACCTTCAACAATTAATTGTCCGAGGCTCCCTAAGTGAACCAACAGAAAATGGCACATCTCCATGCCTACAGAAAAGATGCAAAACATGTGCCCACATCTATGATACAGACCGTATAGTTATACCACACTGCCGACTCGAACATCACATCAAGGGATCATTTTCCTGCAGATCATCTAATGTAGTCTACCTAATTTTCTGCATGAAATGTCCTGACACTGCACTCTATGTGGGAGAAACTGGACAAACACTCCGCCAGAGAATGAACTTACACAGGTTCCACATTAAACATGGCAACACAGATGTTCCTGTGGCGGCCCACTTCAACAGCCATGGACACTGTGAGAAGGACTTTAAGGTCACAGTGCTTATGGGCAACTTCAAAACACAGCAAGAGAGAAAAGAATGGGAAGTCAAACTCATGCTAAAATTTAATACTTTACAACAGGGATTGAATAAAGACAAGAGTTTTATGGCCAGATATGAGGATTGTTTACATCTCTCAGAATGACAGACAACCTGTCTACAGACCCACATTGTTTTGAAAAACTCATTACAAACTTCAAAAGACTTTGTTGGACAGTTATCTTATCCAGAGATCTTGACAATACATTGTTCTTTTCTCTCTTGCTAAATTAACCCTAGCCTGAATGAATCTATTAATTTTTTACATACAAAATCTCTCATTTAAAGATTTACCAATGTTGTTTCTTGTCCTAGAGTGTGTATATAAACATAGGAAACTTCAGTTTCTGTATTACATCTTGCCTGAAGAAGGGGCCTGAGTTGCCTCGAAAGCTTGCATATTGTAATCTTTCTAGTTAGCCAATAAAAGGTGTCATTTTGCTTGGCTTTTCTCTACATTCATAATGGCTAACATGGTACAACACCCTAGTACTCAGAATGGGGTGAAAAACAAAATGATCCAGGAAGCAACATTTCCATTTTCATGTTGATGTGAGAGAGATGAGAGGAGAATGGCCAGGCTGGTTCGAGAGGACATAAAGGCTATAGTCATTCAGATTAACACTCAGTACAACTGTGGTGTCAACATGAAGAAAACGAAAATTTTGACAACTGCCGATCTTCATCAAGAAACGTTTGAACCAGATGGCGATGAAACAGACATGTTCAAGGACTTTAACCTACTTGGCTCAATGATAAATTCAGTCGCAACCACCACCCAAGAGATCAAAGGAAGGATCACAATGGGGAAATCGACAGTTAAGTCACTGGTCAAGGTCTTCAAATCAAAGGATATTTCCCTATCGCCGAAAATATGGCTTACAATTAGTTTGATCTTGTCGGTGGTTATCTATGGTTGTGAGATAAACAAGAAGCAAGGCTGCAAGGGTAAGTGAATTGATACATTCGAAATGTGGTATAGGAGACGGATCTTGTCTATACCATGGACTGCTAGACGGACAAACAAATCAATACTGGAACAGATCAAACCAACAACGTTGCATAAATCACAGGCTACCAAACTACACCTCGCATACTTTGGACATATCACACAGAAGGAATAGTTGCTGGAAAATGACATCTTAATTGGCCACTTGGATGGAATGAGACAAAAAGGAAAGCCAGCAACACAATGGATCGACACAATTACAAAAATAACAGAGGACACTGGCTGGGCTTACTCAACTTGTACAAGATCGATCTTCCTACAGATCATTTCATCCATCAAGTTGCCACGGTTCGGAATCGAATTGAGGGCCTCAACTAACTAACTAACAAATGTGGTGAGCTGAAAAGCTTCTCAGAATGCACAACATATCAAACCTTGAGGCAGATTGGCTACAAAAACAAAAGACTATATCAAGTTTCACTCCAGTCTGCCAAGAACAGAAAGCAGAGGCTGCAGTGGGCACAGGCTCACCAAAACTGGACAATTGAAGACTGGAAACACGTAGCCTGCTGTGATGAATTTCAATTTCTGTTGAGGCACACAGAATTTGGTCCTAACAGCATGAATCCATGCGCCCAACCTGCGTTGTGTCAACAGTCCAGACTGGTGGTGGTGCTGTAATGGTGTGAGGAATGTTTTTGAGGCATACTTTGGACCAATTAATGTGAATCAATCAATCATCACTTGAATGCTACACCCTATCGGAGTATTGTTGCTGACCAGGTGCATTTCTTCATGGGCACAATTTACCCATCTTCTAATGCTTACTGCCAGCATGATAATGCATCATGTCACAAGGCAAAAGTCATCTCAAGCTGGTTTCATGAACATGATAGTGACTTCAGTGTTCTTCAGTAGCCTTCCCAGTTACTGGCTCAGAATCCAATAGAACATCTGGGATGTGGTAGAACAAACGAATGTGCTGCTGACAAATCTGCACCAACCGTGTGCTGCAGTCATGTAAACATGGACCAGACTATCAAAGGAATGTTTCCAGCATCTTCTGGAATCCATGCCATGAAAAATTAAAGATGTTTAGTGAGCAAAATGAGGTCCTACCCAGTATTAGTATAGTGGTCCAAATAATTTGATCAGTGAGTGTATATACCATTCTCTTCTATTCTCCTGATACCAGGTGAAGGTACTGGGCAATCATGATGGCATGTTGACATTTGTCAGAGAAAAACATATTTCAGTAACATGACAACGGCACAGTGAGGCATGAATTCAATTTACATGATGAGTTTTTCCCTTTGTGAGCACACATTGGAAATAAATAGACTTTAATTGAATGGCCGATCACAAAGTTACATATAATATTTGCATTGTTGCAATATTTTGAATCTCAATGAATCTACAAATCTTGAAGACATTTCTTTTTATAGAGATACAAGCACAAACATCTCCATAGACATTCAAAGAAGTTTACAAAATGTACTGTACCTCATCCACTGTGATTGCTAAGTCAGACGTTTTCTTTCATTCTTTTAAAAATTTTCTATCTTTTTTTTTTGTCATTCTGGTGTGTGGTCAGACCTTAGTGAGCAGCCATATGACCAGCACTTCAGAACAGGTCATCCACCCGAGGCTAAGCACGTTCGGGCCCAGGCAGTACTTGGATGGGAGACCAAGCAGAAAAGCTGCTACTGGAAGAGGTGTTGGTGAGGCCAGCAGGGGGCGCTTACCCTGTGGTCTGAATGTGGATCCCAATGCCCCAGTGCAGTGACTGGGACCCTGTGGTGTAAAAATGGCACCGTCCTTCGGATGAGTCATAAAACCTGACTATTGGTGCTCACAAAAGATCCCTGGGCATTCTTTCTAAAGAGTAGGATGTATCCAGATGTCCAGGCTAAATTGCCCACCACGGCAATTCATTAGTCATTCTGGCCCCCTAATCATCCCCAGTCTCTAATTGGCTATCCCTCTCACCACCTCACCACCTAATAGCTCATGTGTGGTGAGCTCAATAACGGCTGCCGTTGCATCATCCAAATGAATGCTACACATTAGTGGTGGTTGAAGTGGCTCCCCACTCACTGAAGCACTTTAAGTAGTGAGAAAACCTTATATAAATGTAAAGAATTATTATTATAGTCTGTGAGTGTATTTACCTATTTATTTATTTAAAAAGTTTCTGTAGAAAGCCGAATTTTCCCCTGAACACAAGTTCTATCTATTGATCTAAATTGAAAGTGACATACATATTGGTGGGAATATCCACTCAAGGATCTTGTGGTTTACACGAAAAAAGGTTCTTCTTTTTTCTTTTAGTGTAAACAGTGTCATAAAAAGTGTCGGCACTCTGATTTCCTCTATTATTGCAAATGTTTGAAAATATTGTAGCTCCTTTAAAAAAATCTAACATTTGATCAAGGACACCGCACTGTACAAACAACAGTTTTTTACTTCTGTCATTAATGGAATTAACAAAATTACCCAAAAACCAACTGTCACTATGTGCAAAAGTAACTGCCCCCTTACTGTACTGTCTGCAGCCAATAAGAGTTTTTCACAATGCTATGAAGAATTTTTAGCTCAGTCTTCCTTGCTGAACTGCTTTAATTCAGAAACACTGCTAGGTTTTCATACGTTATCAAAACTCTGAATTAAGAAAGATAATCAGGAAGGAAGCAAATATCTTCTTACAGCATCTTATTTGGCTGAAATCTTTATCCAAGGTGACTTACAAACTTAATTATTTATGTTCAATTTTTACATTGCACCCTCCACCACCATAACATATAGTCCATGGGGTAGGAATGAAAGCTTTAGAATTGTCAAAAATTTCGATCTCTGGTTTTCGACCAATTGACATTTTAGGAACCCCCAATACCAAAAACACTGATATCTCGATGGTGTGAGTGTGTGTGTGTCTGTGTGTCACAGTTTCTTGAGGACAGTCTGGAGCTAAAACAGCTAGAGGGAAAAATACCAAACTTGAAATTTAAGCCTGTTATGAGATCACGATGTGCTTCGTTTTTAAGCCAAATTATGTACGAGAAACAGGCCCTCTAGAGGAACCCTCAAATACAGTAAATTCTGCAATTAATCATGAATTCTTTTCGTCAATTGCTATTGTAATGACCTATTTTATGATCAGAAAGATCAGCATCAGAGCAGTAAATAATAACTGAAATGTTACAGAATAGTTTGGATAACTTTGTTCCTAGAGTGCAAAGCCTACTGACACTCATGTCTGAATTTGTAAGAGTGGGGAACAGGCGGGTTAAGCAAGTCTGTGGGTTACACTGTAAGTTAGATACAGGAATTAAACAGATGACATTAAGCCTCAAAGTGTAAATGTCTGTAACTTTAAGATTTTAAATGGAAGCACAGAGGAACATATTACTACACACATACAATTATGGCTTCAATGTAATTAAAGTATGTACACAAATGAAATTTAATTGACAGTGTTTTGCAGATATTAATCAGAAGCATTAAAATACCTGTATTAATTCCAGAAATCTGTTTCTAAAACAGTAACAAAGTCTTCTAAGTGATTTGTTTCCTACTTCAACTCTGGCTCTTATGGCTATGGTAATCGATTTCCACAGTGAATCAGCTGATCCCATTGTTAAGTGAACTGTCTGTTTAATATTCTTGAAAAATTCAGAATAATATTAATTCTTTACATTTATACAGCACTTTTATCACAATTCAATGTGCTTTCACACATTCACACATTTAATGCAGTGTTCACTGGATGTTCTAATTGTTCTTTATACAGCCTCCAGTTAATCCAAAATGCTGCTGGAAGAATTATTACAAGAACAAGAAAACACAAACACATAACTCCAGTTCTTAAATCCTTACACTGGCTCCCGGGTTAAGTTTAGGGCAGATTTCAAAGTCCTCCTTTTAACATATAAAGCATTAAATGGCCAAGGTCCAGCTTACTTGTCTGAACTTATCATTACTTAGAAACCAGAGTGCACATTAAGATCTCAAGATGCTTATGATTCCAATGATTAATACAATAACAGAGGGAGGTCGAGCTTTTAGTTACAGGGCCCTTAAAACTGAGGAATGCTCTGTCTGCTACTATAAGAGATGCCCCTTCGGTCTCAGCTTTCAAAGACTCACTACTTCAGTTTAGCGCACCCTGACTAGAGCTGCTGATTGACTGTACAGACTGCATCTTTCTTGTTAGTCATTAGCACTAAAACATAAGTAACATGATAGTTAGAATTTGTTACTAACCCTCACCTATTCTGTTTCTCTTCTTGGTACTCAAATGTGGCACTTGGTGCCACAGCCCACCTGCCAAGTTGTTTTGCCTGCCTAAGGTAAAGTCATCTCTGATGGAGGATCGCAGGAATCGTCGGGTAGAGGGGTCCTTTCATTGGATTGGCTGGCCCAGCGCTATCTCAGATGTGAAATAGCCGAATGGGGGAGGCAGCTTGATGGCTGAGGTCTCCAGGACTCTAAACAAATCCAAATCCTATTATGTGATATCATCTACTGTTAAAGTCTGCTCCGTACTTCTAAAATTTTTCTTTTTAAACTGTATTGAGGATTTGTTCTGTTCTGTGTATTGTATTGTATTGACCCCCTTCTTTTTGACACCCACTGCATGCCCAACCTACCTAGAAAGGGGTCTCTCTTTGAACTGCCTTTCCCGAGGTTTCTTTCATTTTTTCACTACAAGGGTTTTTTGGGAGGTTTTCCTTGTCTTCTTAGAGAGTCAAGGCTGGGGGGATGTCAAAAGTCCTCACAGGTGGCGCAGTGGTAGTGCTGCTGCTTTGCAGTAAGGAGACTGTGGATGATTGTGGGTTCGCTTCCCGGTTCCTCCCTGTGTGGATAGCGCTTTGAGTACTGAGAAAAGCGCTATATAAATGTAATGAATTATTATTATTATTACTTAAAAGGCAGGGCCTGTTAAAGCCCATTGCGGCACTTCTTGTGTAATTTTGGGCTATACAAAAATAAATTGCATTGTATTGTACCACTGATATTTATATTTTTGGTCAAACGTAAGTTCCCTTTGCCATTTGCTCCCTTAATTGTATCCCAAAGCTAACAGCACTGAATGCTAAGGGGTAGTAATTACTTAAGTGCTAAATTCAGTAGTCTGTTTTTATGTAGGATTTTATTCTTAATTAACAGAAAAATGTAGGAAGTGGTCCTTTGGTATTCAGTGTCACATACAACTGTGTTAGCATTGTTGACTGCTAATCATCAGTGCTAAGCAAACCCTGCAGAGTTTGCTTCACCATAGGCTTGGTGATATTGTGAGAATGTTCAAAAATTTCCCCAAACTCAGTAAAATGCATTGAAGTCAAAGGAGAAGGAGGAATAATTGAACTAGTTTTGAGCGAATTTCCCAAAAAAAAAAATATTAAGAGGACAAGGTCACCAACAAACACAGCATATTTGCTGCGGAAAACACTTTGGAAAATTTCACTGCATCACCAGTACTGATCAAAATTCAGACACAAGTAAGTAAGCAAACTTGAGAAAAATGCCAAATGGCAAAGGAAACATATGGTAAAGAATACAAATAATTGTGAACTTCTTAAAATATCTGTAAGCCAGATAATCAATGAGATCGATTAGTTTTAAAACCCATATAATTAATGGACAGATATCTCTGGGCCACGTCAAACAGTTTTGAACTCCTTTGTTTCCAATCCGTGTCTTTATGCGTATTTCATTATCAGTTTGTAAAGGTTAGAGCTTCATCTACCTGTGAACTCTTCATACCACTCTGACAAGAACAGGTTCAGCTTAACAACAAAGGGAACTAACTGTAAAGAGAGCAAATAAGAGGGAGAAGGAATAGGAAGAAAGACACTCCCAGGAGGTAAGAGCAGAAACGTTGGTGCCGGAAGGGGAGAACAATGGAAAGGACACAATAATAATTCACCTCGGACATTATGAAATGGATTTTGCAAGACAGTCTGCACCAGCAGTGTGGTGGGACCTGAAATTCTAGTGACTTTGTTTAAGAGCCAATTCAAAGATGACAGATGCATGAATAATCAGAGAAATAAAGGTCAATATACTGTATCATACAGTCAGTAAGCCGGAAAGAAGTAGAAGATAACAAACATCAAAGCACAGAGAGTGTCAAAAATCGAGAAGAATACTAAGGTCCAAGCCAAAACAAAATAAACGGAAACGAAAAACAGAAATGACGTTAACAGTCTTCAATGATAGAGTGGTGAATAGGAGTCTGTGACAAAACGTCTTAGGGGTCTGTGGCAGTATACAAGTTTTAAGTAAAAAAAGCATTGCACTCAGGCTCTGGACAGGTGTAGGTGCATGCAGTAGTGTGAACAAGCATCCATGGGGTGTTGAGGGGGGGACTGGGTGGACAAAACATGTATGGTTCAAAAGGAGACCGAGTTCACAGAGTAATGGAAATTAAGAAAGAACGAAGGAAAAAAAAGGATCAGAAGTTAAAAAGGAAGGAAAGAAAAAGAAGAAAGCATCAGGATCAGGACTGACCTGGTGAAATAGTGTGGAGGCAAGGAGTCAGTGCTCATGGCGCAAGGTCACTCCTGATGTGCATTCCTGAGCAAGAGTGACTAAAGAGCTCTGATGATCGTCTCTGAGTGGCAGAGAGAGGATGGAGCCGGACTTGGGGTGCCCCAACGGTGACTGTCTGAGGCGCAAGTCAATTTGAGTGACTACTGCACTTCTCGGCGGGCATCTCTATGGGCTGTGCAGACGTTGCTTTTTGAGCAGCAGAGATGTTGTTTTGATGGAGGCACCGAGGCTCAGTGCGAGTTTTAAAGAAGATCCGAACTATGTTTTAGCTTTCTGATTTTTAACCTGTTTGGATATTTTTATTCTGGATTATTTTGTTATTTATTGTGGCTTTTAACCTCCACCTAACAATGTTTTCATTAATGGAATTATTAAAAACTGCACTTTCTTTGTTGAGCACCCCTTGCTGTTATATGTCGTCACTGTCCAGTCTATCCTCGGTTGTGACTATTGATGGCCCGGGTTCAAGGAAATTAAAGAGGCAGGAGCCATTTTAAATAAAGAAGCCAGTGAGCATCAAATGATAACGAAACAACTGCTATCAAACTTGTGTGATTTCCATTTTATTATTACATTTGTTATTTTTTTTCATGTTTTTATTTGTTACATTTGTTCCTTATTTAGTATTTAGGTACTGTGTCTTTCACTGTATATATGTGCCTTGTGTTTTATGTGTGGAACCCCAAGAGGCGGGGCCACCATTACATCACACGCGAGGGACCGCCCTCCACCTTTATATTCTGGTAGATGAGATGCTTTCCCTCAGGCGGCCATTGAACGTTGTTTGGAGTCACTGCAAGTATTTTTTTGGCTCCATTTTCTCTCTATTAGATTTTTTTTTTGCTACTTTTTTGGACTTCTGCCTTGGATGTTACATTGGGACTTTTATAAGTTGGATTTTTAAACAAAATCCTTTTTTTTTCCCCCTTAAGCATTTCCTTATATTTTTTTATTCTTGTTAATTTTCATTTTTATAAATATTCAGTGATGCATTTTGTTAACAAGCCAGGGGTTTATGGCTACTCTCTTCCTTGTGAGGCGTTTTTAAATGTGTAACTTTTGCAGTCTTTTTGAACTTTCAAAGCCAGCAAGTAGCATTTGGGGGGCTGGCTGACTTGAGAAGGGCCTCTTCTGGGCAGGCTGATGAAGGTCTTTTGTTTTGTGGCTGTAGTTGGAGGCCTCACACCCATTTCAGCATGTCTGAGATTCCTTTTCACATCACAAACAGCACATGAATGGTGAAGAGATGAACGGTGTTGAGGCCAAATCAGAACAGATGCTTAATGGAAGCTAGCTGGGAACTAGTACAGGCCACCTCCATGGCTCCTTTTAGAAATGTCGCCAGGGCAGCTGAATATCCTGGCACAGGCAAGTCAAGGAGAATCCTGGGCAACTCTGACAGATCATGCAGAAGACAGCTGAACAACTGAGGTCTCCATCTGTTCCAGTAAAAGCAGGAGAACAGCTCATCTAGGCCAAAGAGGACACCTGACTGAGCACCACCAAGCGTGCAAGACTGAAGTGTGATGCTTTTAAATTTTCCCGTAGGATGAGGTTTGTAACTCAAACTGGCATCAATGGGACAATGTGTTACCTGACCTTGATAGGCCTTCTTTTTAGGGTAAAATCTGACCCAGAGGAAGCCTCTGGACAGGAACATAAAGGTTTGCAAATTCCAGAAGTCCCTGATTGTTGGGGGGAAAATACAAAATCTATCACAGGGAGGAAGGCTGATTAGCTTTGATGAGGACATAAATATAAAACATTGCAGGTGTGGCTCTGTGCTGTCTCAGTGAGCGCTGTCCGTCAGTCACACTCCTGGGACCTTTAGGTTATAAAGATGCTGTTCCATCCCAATGAATAAGACAGAAATCTCACGGACTGCTCCCGTGCACACATGGACTGTCACAGAAGTTAAGGCATTGTAAGCAGGATAAGAAACAGCCACGACAAGCTGCCAGGCATGGTTCCTCCTGCATAGGACAACCTGTAGTTCATTTAGAACCTGCCAAATCCGGTCCTTAACCCTGTCTATGATGTATTCAGTGGAGACCTTGATTTTTTTTAAACAATCAGTTCTACCATTGTACATATACATAATATTTATTAGTTAGGACTGTAATACACAGTATATATTCATATTAAAAAATTGTTCTCCATCTTAGCATCATCTAATGGTACCCAGTCACAACAGACAAACGTCTAGTCCTCTACTGCCAAGGAAACCAGTAAGCGTTGTAGTGCCATGTCTAGTCCAGCAAATGGCTGTGAACTTCAGTTATGTGAATACATTAAATGCATTTCTGCTTTGTAGTTCTGTCTTTACTATTATTATCTTTTGTACAATGTACAGTGAAAATCTTACTTGCATTTGTACAAAACAAATATAGAAATTGCATATTTATTTATTATATATATATTAATTAGTGCAGCAACATCTTGTGAGATTGAGCAATGACAGGTCTGAGAAGCCCTTGGATGTCTGGGGCTAAATGGATCAACGTGTGTCTACCTGGTGCTGAGAGAAGTGGGTAAGCTATTGAACCCCATTCATAGTAGAGACCAGGACTTGCAATTGTTCCCCACAAATGAGGAATTCTCAGGAAGTGAGGGTAATAAGCACACACTGACTAAGTTCACCCCCTTTATACACACCACCCATCATTACTACCGATTGTATGGTTGTGTGAGATCTTTGGATCAGTCCTACTGCGGTCATTCTTGGCCTGTGGCAGAACGCAAAGATGATGAACAAACTTGACTACAGAGGGAATAATATTCGTAACAAGGTTTCTGTAGATGAACCTGTGGAAGTATCATTACCAAGCCCCGAGGCTGTGTGAGTGTCGGCATGTTTGCCCAGACTCCGTCTCCCCCTACTGGTCTTCTCCTGGCCGTCCTTCCCTTGTTTTTCTGGAAAATCACACGGAACAGGACTTGCCAAATGCTCTTAAGTGTAAGCACTTTGTGATGGGTTTAGTTGATTTTGAGTACATTAAATTGTGTTTTTATGGTAACAGGCAGCAAAAATGTATAGTGAATTGGGTCCACCAAAACCTAACCCCATTTTCTAATAGGATCAGTGCTTCAGTATCCATTTCCAAGGGGCTTTTCACAAACGTAACTCTCATGGATAACAAAAATTAACTGTGAATATACTGGATAGGAATGGACCTCAGTGTGGCCCTTAAAGGAAGTGGAAACCTTGCAGCAAGAGTAGAGATACAGGCAAAATGCCAATGTAGGATAATGTATGCCACTAGGGAGCAGTAAGATATATGTTTTAGGTGCCCAGAAAGGGTAAACGGCAGAGGCACCTTACTAGAGAGAGCGCTGTAAATACTCTCTCACAAAGTTCATGAGTAAACACTCCAGCAGGTGCCAGGGATCCCTGACCTGCTATCTGCAGATAAAATGAAGCCATTGAGGGCTGGCCAGAGGGTGAAAGACCTCTTGGCCAATGGTGAGAAGTGCATGGCACCAGGTCAGATGAACAGGAAGCATGTTGGGCAACCGAGGTACAATCCAGTAGAAAAGGCAGGATGTCAGGGTGTGCAGAGCACACTGAAATTATTAACTTGACCAACATGTCGTACCAACATGAAACATGGCACCAGAGACGCCCTCAAGTAAAACAAGTGTTATTATTTTGCTTTTTAATGATAGAAATCCCCGGAACCGTCCAGGAGATGGGTTCCTTTATGAGCTACAGAGAGCTCTCAGAAGCAGGGGCATCACTAGCCATGGTCAAGTTTGCCATTCCCATACAAAACTTGGCTAGCTACAGTCTGGGAGGCTACAAAGGTGCCGTCTCTCCCACTACAATATAGAAATGTACACACTCTAGGGTAGTGTTTCTTCTTTTTCTTTTTCTCACAACCCAATCTTGCCCTTCTTAGTGTCTTTGAGACCTAATCCATGATCACCGTCAGATTGTTGTTCCTCTTGGGGAATTACTGTCGACGGTCATAGCAAGACACTTTTACATTTAATACGTGACAAGTCACGACCTTTGTAACCCAAATGGCAGCAACCCACAACCCATAGTTTAAGAGCCTATGCCCTAGGGCACTGAACAGCAGTACAGGAACTGCAGGTCTGACATTGTGGTCAGCAACACAGGAGAGCTGCAGGGGACTGTACATTCTCCGGTCCTGTTCAGCCTATATACATCAGACTTCCAATGCAACTCGGAGTCCTTCCACGTGCAAAAGTTCGCTGACGACACTGCTATCGTGGGCTGCATCAGGAGTGGGCAGGAGGAGGAGTATAGGGACCTAATCAATGACTTTGTTAAATGGAGCGACTCAAACCACCTACAACTGAAAACCAGCAAAACCAAAGAGCTAGTGGTGGATTTTAGGAGGCCCAGGCCCCTCATGGACCCCGTGATCATCAGAGGTGACTGTGTGCGGAGGGTGCAGAACTAAAAATACCTGGGAGTGCAGCTGGATGATAAACTGGACTGCACTGCCAATACTGATGCTCTGTGTAAGAAAGGACAGAGCCGACTATACTTCCTTAGAAGGCTGGCATCCTTCAACATTTGCAATAAGATGCTGCAGATGTTCTACCAGATGGTTGTGGCGAGCGCCCTCTTCTACATGGTGGTGTGCTGGACAAACTGGTGAGGAAGGCAGGCTCTATTGTAGGCATGGAGCTGGATAGTTTGACATCAGTGGCAGAGCGACGGGCGCTGAGCAGGCTCCTGTCAATCATGGAGAATCCACTGCATCCACTAAACAGGATCATCTCCAGACAAAGAAGCAGCTTCAGCGACAGACTGCTGTCACCGTCCTGCTCCACTGAAAGACTGAGGAGATCCCCACACTATGCAACTCTTCAATTCCACTCGGGGGGGGGGGGGGGGGTAAACATTAACATTATACAAAGATATTGTCTGTCTGTATACCTGCATTGTTATCACTCTTTAATTTAATATTTTCTTTATCAGTATGCTGCTGCTGGAGTATGTGAATTTCCCCTTAGGATTAATAAAGTATCTGTCTATCTACAAATATTAATTTAATAGGACAAGAACTGCAGGAGACCACTAAGGGGTCTTCATTATATCTTTTGACGTGTTACTCTACTATAGTGCTGTTGAGATATCCATAAACAAATGAATGGGCAGGACGATCATTTGCACCTAAAATGTTTAGATGAAGGCCAAGTATGGTGTGTTTAAGACATTCCATTTTATATCCTGTATGCTTCCAGGCGCAGGTCATCCAAGTGTATTAGGGGAGGTCTGACCCAGAATATGGTATTCAAAGTCATTTCTTCAGCCGAGGTGTCTTCTTACTTGATGGCAGGAATAGAATTAATGTATGAGAACAATGAAAGAATCAAGTCAAGTCTGGAGAGGGGAGAACATTCTAGTGCTTAAGACAGGAAATCCACCTCCACAGATACAGAGGAAACCCTATTGTGTATCTGGTAAGTCCTGTGACTCAGTTTGGTTTTTCTTTACTTATGTTGCCTTTGTATTTGTGTTCTCTCCCCTATCTCTCTCTCTCTCTCTCTGAAAGTGAGCATGAGCCATGCACTCCATAAAGAAAAATACAGCTATAAACAGTCGCTGTAGCTCTAGGGAAACTGCAAGGAAAGTACTCATCCGTGATATTTTGCAATCAGGGATTCATTTAGTCATGGTAGGAATAAAAGGCAGAACACCTCAGAAGGCAGAACCTAGGAACCATGCACACTGCCAAAGTGTGCAACCTTTGCTTTTAGAGATTCCTATCATGATTTTATGGTTTTAATAGGTTACAGTATCAGTTAAAGCAACTAAACAAATGCATTTTAGTTTACAGAGCATTGGTCACATTGAGCACTGTAGCACAAAAGACATAAAAGTGAATCGCTGTGTGTGGTTTATTATTCTTCTGTGTGTGAATTTATGAGCATTCTGGGTGAGACTTTCCTGTAAAACCAAGATAATCTGCACCTATTGTGTCCTAAACAGTAACCAAGGGAACAATGAGATAATTAAATATGCTTTAATTTTTAAGAATGTATAAATAAGCCGCCCCCTCTTCAAAAGATAAATGTGTGTGCTAAAGACTTTCAACATGTTAACTATTTTGGGACCTTTAGATTATATTAAAGGCATAGATATGACATTAGTACATACTATTTATCTATGTGCTGATTGGTATAAACTGGAAATGATTGAAATATGTTATATAAATGAACTTGCTGCATTCAAGACCCTTGTTTTGACATTTTACTTAGCAGGCTACAGTGAACTGGTAGACATAATTATAAAAAAATAAGAATGATTCAATACAGTCAATTCCTTCAAGCTTGTTGTAATAACGATGACAATGTTTGGGGCTTCACTTGTAACAGTGATTCATGCCGTTTCTTTATTTACTATTTTACCAGACAAATATTGACAAAAATGCCTGAAAAAAGTAATCAAGAATACATTTATAATGTTTATGATGCTCCTTGTAATAACAGACAACTATGAGAGACAGACAGAGAGATACACAGGTCAGAGCCGGAGTCACTTAATGGACAGGAATTTAGCTTGGTAACTTTGGAGCTGCTTATAATATAACACAACACAAACAAAAAACATAAATAATGTAAGTTAAACAACATACATTATAAACAGTTACAAAACAGTGAAATTACCTACAAGTTACACATCATATTTATAGAGATATGAAAGGCACTATATACAACTGACAGATATGAAAGACAGATAAATAGACAGAAACTGCATTATAACACAGAGAGATGGATGAACAGATTTCATACACACACGTCATTCTAGGGTATTCCCTTTCACACTACACTGTTGCATTGTTTATTTATTGTATTTGTTTAAAATGTGTAATTTTGCTTGAATTCTTATTATATTGGCCAACTAAAAAGATTACAATATGCAAGCTTTCGAGGAAGCTCAGTACCTTTCTTGAGGCAAGATTACCGGCCCTGAGTTGCCTCGAAAGCTTGCATAATGTAATCTTTTTAGTCAGCCAAATAAAGGTGTCATTTTGTTTGAACTTCTCATTACATCCATAAAGGCTAACACGGTACAACACACTTGTATTTGCCTATTTATTGTATTTATTGTTTATTGTATACCAGTACTGGTGCACTGCGTGTTACACTTGACTTGAGTATTCCTAGTTTTCATTCTCTTTCTCTGTATGTTTAGCATTCATTTGCTCAGAGGTTGACGCTCTTGCTGTTTCCTGAGCAGCTCTTCTTTTCTCCACCCTAGCAGCCGGCTTTTCCTCTTCTTTTCACGTTAAAACTGATTAAGTCAGAGTTTGTGTTGTGATTACTTAGTACGTATTTCCTTTAATTTTTCACTTAAGCTGGCACTTAAGTGTTCAATCTGCCTCAAGAATGATTTAAGCTATGAAGAGGTAGAGGAAGTGATGGCAAAGGTGGTAGGGATGAGAACGGCGCCCATACCATTTGCCGCACAGCCGCCCTCCTGGCCACTGTTGAGAGTTGATTCTATAATACAATAAAAATAAAAAGAGGAATAAACTTGGAGGTGAATCATCACCCTGAAGGTGGATAGTAGACGTTACGTAGTATATGTGTACCAAATTTCAGGGGAATAGGTCAAACGATTTGAGAGCTACAGGTGATTTAAAATCCTGGACAGACAAATGGACAGCCACGGAAGCGTATTATATAAAGATTTATTGCACTGCTTCTGTCACAACTTGTACTTTTTTGTATGTTGCTACTGTATATGTTACACCGTGGCTCATGGAGATACGTTGCCTCATCTCACTATGTAGGTGTACACAGTTGCTGATGACAATAAAGTAACCTTGATCTTGACCCACACATACATATTCAATTCAGTTCAGTTCAATTTTTGTGTAGTGTTCTCTTTTATTTTATGTGACCCTATAACAGTATAAAGTCATGTCATTATATAACCCACTTAATTCAGGCCACGGTCACAGGGGGTGCTACAGCCTATCCCAGCAAGCACCGAGCTCAAGGCACTAACAAACCCTGGACGGGGCGAGAGTCCAGCGCAGAACAGTATACTGTTTAGTATAACCTCTTTACATTTAAAGACTGAGGGCCTGCTTACGCACAGGCTTTCATCAGCCAGTACGGAGTCACCAGCCAACACAAACCTCTTATGGGTTGTGCAAGGAAACTCAACTTCCCAAACAAGTATGAAAGGAACTCACAAACTCCACACAGACGGTGACTCGACTGGCAGTCAAACGCCGATTTCAGACATGTTGACCACTGCAGCATCTAACACCAATATATCAATTTCAAACTTCATTTATTTAGGTCCACTCTCTTTTAAACCATCTATCGATTTTAATGGCCATTTACATAGTTACTAGCAAAATACCCGCGCTTCGCAATGGAGAAGTAGTGTGTTAAAGAAGTTATGAAAAAGAAAACATTTTAAAAATAATGTAACATGATTGTCAATGTAATTGTCGTAGGCTTATTTTAGTATTGAGAGTGAACTTGATGATTGTAAAGAGTTTAATTTATGATTGTAAACGTTGTGTATGAGAAATGCACATTTTTAGGCAGGGAGCCAACCACGTGGTAGATGTGTGGACAGCGGCTGTGCGGAAAAAGGAAGGGGACCTGGGGCAGCCCTTGTGCGTCACTGCCATGAAATAAATCCTCTGTTAACGGAAATAAGGAATGAAGCCACCAAAAGGAGAGGTCAGTTCCAAAAGTTCCTTATGGCATAATGGTGAGAACTGCCAAAAAGAACACGTAATTTTCGAAAGTTCGTTACAGGGTGCGGCGCAAAATGAAACATACTTAACGTTTCTAAGTATCGTGTAAAGGACGAGCATAGGAAATTTGGGCTTCCTACATATATTGGAAGTCACAGATATAGTGAGGAGGGGTTTCCCCTATCATATATATATATATATATATATATATATATACCCGTCCCCCCCGTCTCCCCCCCTTGGGTGTTGCAATAGGACATGAAACATACCTAACTTTTGAAAGTACACTGCAAAGAATTAGCACGCGAAATTTCATCTTCCCACCTATATGGAAAGTGGGAGACTCAGTGATGAGTCAGTGAGGGCTTTGCCTTTTATATGTATAGATGGGTGGTACGGTGGTTTTCACAGATAAGATATAATAAAAGGTACATTGCTGCATTCTTAACGCATTCCCACTTCAAGACTTGTCTAACCTTGAAACTGCACGTACCTTCTACTTTTTCTTAATCCACGATGTGAACTGCTACACTGGACTGTTCCTATACTAATACTGGAGTAAGATGTTCTTGCTTTTCTAAAGTATGTCTGCACTAATCTTTTTCTCTGAACTCATTTTTGGTATCTAATGCCTACCTCTGACTACCAAATGCATTCCACAAGTGGCATTTATTAGGTCAGCCTAAATCACTGGAAAGACAAGTAGCCTGGTCCTAAATGAAGCTTCATTCCTGGCAGAGAAATATTATACAAATATTAATACTTTGAAAACTTTGTAGCTTATTCTTCATATATAAAATGAAACTTTAATGTATGGGTTAGCAAAGATCTAAACCACAAAAGAAGTAAATATAACAATCTTTCTGCATGCCTTTCACAAATCTCCACCATTTTGTCCTCCATTCTTAATGAAAGTTTATCAGGATGACCTCTAGAGAACATCACACCACAAACAATTCCTCTCACAAAGCCCCCGAGCATTGTTTCATCACCCCACCTCCTTATCACAGCTCAGACTGCAAACCTCATGAGAGAAGAATCAGCACACAACAACCCAACTTCGCCTACACTGTGGCTTCCCAACTGTCTTGCTTTCAATTCCTAACGCTGTTTTACTGCAATTCCACCTTTCTAGCTTTGTCAGTAAGGTGACAAGCATTGTGAATGTAAACAGGCCAGCCGCTCGAAATCCAGCATCATGAAGCCCTTTAGGTTCTCTCTCATTTTGCAGCAGCAGGTCATGCTCAGCATTAAAATTTCAATATATAATAAAAAGGTCTCTTTGCACTTGAAATTTTAATAGTGTGGTAAAAAATTCAAAAGCTTCTCTGCAAGCATAAGTGTATACATTTCTAATGTATAAAATGCATATATAAATACATGAACAAGAAATGTTATTAACCAATAGAAATCACATAGAGCATGCAGTAAACTGCACATTCTGCATGTAAAACCATGCTTTATAGGCATTTACTAAGAGTATGTTTAACACACATCCTAAGTAGTTTGTCATAAATGGCATGAAAGTCTTTATATTTATACAACATGGAATCAAACATACCGTATACTGCTTATGTGAAAAATAAAACTCCAAACAATTTGAAACATTAGAATCGCAGCTTCATACATTTTAAACCTTACAACATGTCAACAAAACACATTCTGTATCCATTAATCTGTGCTCTGAACCCACTTGATCCACCAAGGAACTGATGGGACATGAAGACTCTTATGGCAGCATTAAGGTGTACTTCTATAACAGCATCATAGGCCCCCGGGCAAAGTAATGCACTGGAGCCCCTATTTTGATAGCAAAATAGAAATATGCCTAGGCATCAGAAACATTGTGGCCCTGCATCTATAAGACAAGAACTGACCCTAAGCAGAACATTTGTCCAACAACCTAAGGCATTCCCACTCATATCAGATCACACGGGGACAATTTAGAGTCACCAAACAAGAGAACACCTGTCTCTGGAATTAAGAGGAAACTGATGAACTTTGGGGACAAAATTTACAAAAAACCCACGGAGACATGGGGGCTGTGAAGCCAACTCCACCGGGGCAGTGCCAGGGCTGGGAATCAAAGGGCTTCAGAGGTTTGAGGCAACAGTGCTAACTACTGCATCTCAGTGCCATTCAAGTAAATAAAGGGCTGCTGAAAAACATATTTAATAGTAAATAAAAAAAAGATATACTTCTTTAAAGATATACTTAACCGCATTTGCAAGTAGTTCCTATAAGTGAGATAGTTCAATATGTCACTAAATTTTGTGGTTTGGCTTCTTGTATGATGAATAAAAATGATCTGTGTATTATAAAATGAATACAAAAATATAAATTTTTAAAAATCTTATATAGAAAAACAATGATCTGAATATCCATCCATCTATTTTCCAACCCGCTGAATCCGAACACAGGGTCACGGGGGTCTGCTGGAGCCAATCCCAGCCAACACGGGGCACAAGGCAGGAACCAATCCCGGGCAGGGTGCCAACCCACCGCAGGACACACACAAACACACACACACACCAAGCACACACTAGGGCCAATCTAGAATCGCCAATCCACCTAACCTGCATGTCTTTGGACTGTGGGAGGAAACCGGAGCGCCCGGAGGAAACCCACGCAGACACGGGGAGAACATGCAAACTCCACGCAGGGAGGACCCGGGAAGTGAACCCAGGTCCTCAGGTCCCCCAACTGCGCCGCCCATGATCTGAATATAAATAAGTATTTAATGATGCATCTCTTTACTTATTTTTCTTCATGTTTCCATTAACAAATGACAAACCATAAAGGTGATGAGAGACACTGAAGTACCACTGTTTGCACAGCATGCTCATTAATCACTATATTGAAAATAAAATAAGCATACTATACCGGTTGGTACTACAAAAAGTAAATTTCAGTTAATTGTAAACAAAATGTGTTTTTCCATAACAAGATAGAGTAAGTAAAACTACTACAGTATATGGGAAATGCTCCAGGATTGTTAAAGTGATCTACGTACAGTACTTCAGCTTGACACTTCTAGGGCACAATGAAAACCCTGATTAAGATTACTATTAAAATGTGATATCTGGGGCTGCACAGTGGTAGCACTGCTGCCTCACAACATGGAGACCAGGATTCAAAGTCTTGGGTGTTCCCTGTGAGGACTTTACATGTTGGGTTTGGTCCTGGGAGGCAGCGCGGTGGCACAGTGATAATGCTGCTGCCTTACAGTAAACAGATTGGGGTTTACATCCCCAAATCTGTTTACATTCCCACATGGACAGATTTCCTCCCACATTACCAGGACATTCCCTGGTGTTGCTAAATTGGCCCGTGTGTGTGTGTGTTCTCCTGCCAGTGGACTGGCGCCTGGTCCAGGTGTCATTCCTGCCTTGCGCCCGGTCACTGCTTGGATTAGCTCCAGCTGTTCTGCAGGCCTACACTGGAAAAAACTGATTAAGAAGATGGATGGAAGGATGGTTTCCTCCCACAGTCCAAAGACATGTAGGTAGCACTGCTGCCTCACAATAAGGAGACTTAAGTTTAAGGCCTGGGTTCTCCCCGTGTCCAAATTTCCTCCCAAAATCCAAAGACATGAAGGTTAGGTGGGCTGGTAATGCTACATTGGCTCCTTGTGTGTGTGCGCCTACGTGTGTGTGTGTCTGTTCACCCTACGATGGACCCTTTCCAGGTATTGTTCCAGCCTTGCACCCAATGCTTGCTGGGATAGGCTCCAACTTTCCTGCAGCCCTGCTCTGGATAAACAAGTTTAGAAAATGGATGGATGTTATTTGTAAGCAAATACTACTTAAAAGATAAGCATATATTAAAATAAGCTTCTTACATGCTTTATGCTTAAATACAAGTGCCTACAACATGACTGTTGCATTGGTTCACTGACCTTTGCATCAATTCCACAAAAAAATAAAAACCTACATAAATATTATAGACATTAAATTAGTCTTGATCTATTTTACAGTTCAAAACTTTATACTTGCTTACAATTACAAAAACAATATTTCAGGTGTTTCATTCTAAATCAATTACTTTGCTAACTAGCAGCTTCCCTTACAAGCCACTTACAGAACGATTCTGAAATGTTACCTTTTTAAAAAATTGGATCTTTTATTTTAAGCCACCCTATCATGTATTTATGTGCAATGTGGTGAAGAGAAAAATGAACATTATTTTTCAAATGAACATCTAATCATTACAAATAAAGTTCATTGGCCATTACACTCTTCTAATTCAAGCCTTTGCCTAACAGTACAGTACTTACAACTTTGAGACACAATTAGTTACATTTCTGGTTTGTTTTTGCAGTTGGAGCAAGAGATGGGTGAAGAGGGTTGTTTAGGGTAACATGGCGTCAGTGGCAGGATTTGAACACACAGCCTCAGGATTTAAAGTCCAAAGCCTTAACCACTTCACCACTCAACTTCAAGTTATACATACTGTTATTTGACAATGGAATTTGACCGTCAGTGAACAATAACTGTTTCATTAGATAGATAGATAGATAGATAGATAGATAGATAGATAGATAGATAGATAGATATAGATTTTTACCATCCCTTAATAATAATAATAATAATAATAATAATAATAATACAGAGCATGCATCTATTTATAAACGATATGTAAATGCAAAGAGATCAATTTCCCTCTAATATGAACTTAACGGTTTATAATGATAATAATACTAAACAACAACAACAAATTGAGACTCGGGTTTTTCGTATCGAAAGGTGTAAAAGTCGACGAGTCCATGAGTATAGAGCTGTCCAAGGTGCTGAAGGTTTCCTCGACGTTAGTTTGTATTGGTCAGCGCTGTACATTTTTGACCCCCTCCCAGTCCGCACTCTTTCATATTTCACACTCAATGCCACCCCTTTAATTGGAAACAACAAGGATCACAGGGAGACAGCTTGTGGGACAAAATTGGCCTCTGCTGCTATCAATAAGAAGCAGCAGAGGCGAGGCAATTAGGCCCACCAGGCCCGAGATAAAAATAATCTCCGCTAGGAACCCGTGCGTTTTATGCCCACACGCGTGTGAAGTTCTGTTTTCCACAAATAATGATTCCGGAATTTATGTATATACATATATTTCTTTTCTTACATTAAAACGTGTTTCTTTGAAACAATCACTGGCACCTGGAATCTAAATATTCTGCCAGCACGGTGGTAAACAATGAAGCATTGTCTCAGCTAACAATTTAAAAGCATTTATTGCTGCTGTTGTCTTCTACGTCGAGGGGCGTTCTACACCAGGCGCCCTTTCCTTCCCTCTCGGTTTGGTTTGTTTACTTCTGATTGATGGTGTTTTGAGGGCCTCCGTTAACTCCAATCAGTATTTTCTTTAATTTCTTGTGTCCCTCCAGTCACGTCCCGGCCCCATCTTGTAAGTATAAGCTCGTTTTTATCTCTGTGTGTTGAGTATAACATTTCTAGCCTTTCACGTTGTGGCCCTTCGGGTAAAGCGGGTGTAAAAAATGGATGGATGGACGGACAGAAGCAGAATTTCCTCTGCTACAAACAGTGGTTCGTGTTCCGTTAATCGCGCCGGGTTGAAAAGTGTGTTTCCTCTATATACGGTATGGATCAATGTTGGGAAAATGCTGTAAGAAATGACGCCGGTTTTCAACCCAACGAGAGACCTGGTTAGACTAGAAATTTCGTCCAGCGTCTCACAGGAAAGCTATGGCTGGCTGTCGTCTGCGCTAACATCTACTGTCAAACGTTACATCTCGAAAAAGCCCAAAGAGACAGAGCGAAAGGTCAAAGGATATTAATCATGTTGGGTGTTATATAGCGGTACAAAGGACTCTAAACCATTTAGCTCCCGGCTTTCGAATCATAAGCTTGCGACAATATGTCCCAGTTTCTCACATAATATCTACCCCGGCTTTCTTGGTGTAATTTTATTTTGATTTGGATCGACCAAGCAGAAAATGTACCATAGGGTTACAGTAATATTATCCCTGGAGATATACAAGCATTCGCAAAGATTCATGCATATAAACGCACCAGAAATCCATCCAGCTCAATGGGCAGATCGTTTAAACGTAACATTAGCATTCATGCCTTCGCGACAGTTGCGAGCATCATGCAAAATTGCACAGTGCATAAATCCACATATAATATATAATTCACAAGCAAATCATGTTGCTGTTTGTATAATACAAAAATATTTATATAGTATATGATATGGGAGTTCAGGTGCCGTAGCGGGGGTGGGTGGGGTGGCTTGGGTGTAACTGATAAAATCGCCATTCTCACCGTGAAGACGTGATAGGTTCTCTTTCTGACGTATATCAATTATGTTCTGCTTTTGCATGTTTTATCATTCGAATCTAAATTATAGGTGTTAGCAGGGCGGGGGCGAGGTGGGTATTGCAAGGTGTTGACAACCTCGAAAGACTAAATATAACCACAAATACATTTCAAATCATACGTCGTAAACAGTCACACCAGACCCCCGGGACCCCCCAGGCACGCCGAAATTGCTGACAGGGCTCTTTTAAAACAGACTCAACGGGGGTGGGGTGGAAAAATTGATCACTCTGCGGCAACGTGGCATTCAATCCCCCCTTCCCCCCCCATCATTAAAAACGAACCCCGAAAGATGAGAGAAGCGATTAACAGAAACGAGACTGGAGTCGCCCACCTGCGAAAGAGCAATCGCTGTTTGAAAAGGTCCTTTTTCCATTCCAGGCAATCAGAGAAAGCGAGAGAAAACTGCAGCTGTCGCCATATTGGAAGCTTCACTTATTTTCATAGAAAAGGATCCAAAGCTTCTATTACCGCAACATCTCCGCCCAACCAGGGGACAGCTCCAGACTAGAAAACAGCCCCCCGAAAATTCACGCGGACCATTCACACTTTCCGAATAACCATTTCAGCGCCGCTGTGTAGAGAGGAGGGCTACGGAGGAGAACAGCAGCCAAGCCGACACCTTCACCTTTGCTTCAGCATCGCTCACCTAAAGCTGCTCAGTCCGATTACTACGAAATGTTGTTAAACATTCTTTGCCGCTTCGCTGCATCAAAATCCGTTTGAACTGGTCGCTAGGCTTTCTTCGAATGTCAAAGCTGTCCTTTGCAAAGAGAGCCCTTGAATACGCTCATGTTCTCATTGTTATTCCACGAAGTGATACCTTGAACACCAGGGAAAAAAATAAAATTTCTACCTTAGTGGGGAGCCTCAGACACACAATAAAGGAAGCACAACAAATGCCGTGCTTCTTCGGACGAGTGGGCGTCTCAGGTGTTTAGATAATCACGCAAATGCACGTGCCTTGGTTTTTTTTTTTTTTTTTCCCTCTCTTTCTACCCCCCAACTCGACCCCTCCCACCAGAATCCTCCAGAAGAGGACACACCGTTAGGATGGAAGCGATGTAATGAAAAATGCATAAAGGATGTCATCATGGATTGTGCGGTGCACCTTCTCCATCTCGGCTACTTTTGGCCCTTAATACTTAAAAAGCAGCTGCACTCTTCTCACACACGTTTACCTGATCAAACCAGCTATAGATTACAAACTGCTCATTGCTTTCAGTCATATTTTTTTATTTTTTTTTTTACTTGTCTGTTTTGTCAGCAATGCTGCCTTTCTATCCTTTTTTAATAAGGCTGTTATAAAGTATGGATCCTTCATACACTCAGCACACTCTCTATCACTAACACTAAAGGCTGCTGCTCCCTCTTTACTAAAGACAGACAGCCATGAAAATGTACTTCTTTACTCTAACTACACTCCTAAAAGGAATGACTCTTTAATGGCATTTTACGGTTCTTTACTGGGTTGTATGAATACTGCTCGACAAAGCGCCATTTCATTCTAGGATGGGGTCTTATGCTTTGGAAAACATCCCAATATGTAAAAATAAAAATTAAATTTATAATCTATGGTAGGTTACCTAGCAGGACAATAAGAGATTAGGAAAACCAGAACTTAGCCTGTGTGATTGTACACAATGATGGTCCTTTTAAAATCAGGAACTCATTTGGTATTTCACAGATCTCTTAACGTCTCTTAATGTTTTTATTTTTATTTTTTTTTTACAGTATGGAGCCTGTTATGGATCTAAATAAATAAATAAATAGGTTATTTCTGGAACTTTCATGTGAATGGGCCTTCTGGGAAACAAAAATGGTTCCCCTATGGCATCTCTCTGAAGAGTCATTATTTTTAAGAGTGTACAGGTACCAAAGTAGCACTCTTAAAAATTAAGGCGTCAGAGTGGGTCTTCAGAGCAAAGTCATAGGGGATCCATTTTTGGGTTCCAAAAGAATCATCACCATGAAGGTTCCAGAAAGAACCTATGTATTTAGATCCATAACAAGGGGAAGGTAATAGCTGGACATGGATTCTCTTACCACTGCTATGCGGATGACAGTCAACTCATTCTCTCCTTTCCACCCGATGACCAGCAGGTCTCAACCCGCATCTCAAACTGCCTTGCTGATATCTCCTCTTGGATGACTTCCCACCACCTCAAGTTGAATCCCAGCAAGACTGAACTCTTGTATATCAGAGGCAACTCATCTCCGAATCTTGACCTTGCAATCTCTCTTGACAACTCGGTTATCGTCCCCTCAAAAACGGCAAGAAGTCTTGGTGTCACTCTAGACGAAGAATTGTCTTTCTCTCCACACATCAGCAACCTCTCCAGGTCCTGTAGATATCTCCTATACAACATTAGGAGAATCCGCCCCTTTCTCACTACAGAGGCTACTCAGCTTCTCGTCCAGACCTTGGTCATCTCTAAGCTGGACTACTGCAACTCTCTGCTGTCTGGACTTTCACTAAAGGCAACACGACCACTTCAACTGATCCAGAATGCAGCTGCAAGACTCGTTTTTGATATTCCCAAATTCTCGCACACTACACCTCTGCTCCGGAACCTGCACTGGCTCCCTGTGGCTGCCCGCATCAGGTTCAAAACCCTAACACTTGCCTTTAAGGCCAAAACTGGAGCTGCACCACCTTACATATCAGCACTAGTCAAGCAGCGTGTCACTTCTCGCTGTCTCAGAACATCAAGCACTGCTCGTCTCGAACCACCCTTACTTAAAAGAAGAGGACGACATGCATCAAGACTCTTTGCAGTGTTGGCTCCTCAGTGGTGGAACGAACTTCCTCTTGCTGTACGAACAGCGGAGACCCTCACTGTCTTCAAACGTCGCCTGAAGACACACTTCTTTCAACAGCACTTGGACTAAAGTCCCCATACTTTTTTTTCTACCCTTTCTTTTCAAAAAAAAAAAAAAAAAATTTTGTACTAACTTACTATTTTCTTCTAGCATGGTTTTGTATACAACTTGGTCAGCGGTAACTTGTTTAATGACAGTAGATTTAATCCTAGCCTTAAAGACTGAAGAACAGTCGTAGACTACTAAGCACTGTTGTAAGTCGCTCTGGATAAGAGCGTCTGCTAAATGATGTAAATGTAAAATGTAAATGTAACAAGTTCCATCAAAAACCATGAATAGACTGTAAAAGTCTGTGTGAAATACCAGTGGGTTCCTGATTTTAAAAGGACACTTGCTGCACACAATCACACGGGCTAAACCTCTGGACTTTTTGACTTCTCTCACTATCCTGCCAGGTATGTAAACTGTATAAAGAAAAATGAAGACAAATGTCTTGGGGACAATCACTGACAACAGGTTAACTTTGATCTTAACACAGAAATGGAATTAAGGGGGGCAAGGTCAGCTATTCTTTAAGAAACTCAATATTGGTATAATATAACCATAATAACACTCTAAATGTGCTGAATCTGCCTTTACCTTTCCTTTTATATTCGAACATTAGAACAAACAAGACGAGAACAGGCCATTCGACCCAACAAAGCTCGCCAGTCCTATCCACTTAATTCTTCTAAAATAACATCAGGTCTGATTTTGAAAGCCTCTAAAGTCCTACTGTTGGTTTAGCATCCCTTAGCATTAAGAATACAAAGTTTGTAAAAATTAGCAATACAATTATTGGTTGGCAGCAGCCCTCCGTCACTGAGCTGTGTCAGAAACAAGTTAGAAAGAAGGCGGACACAGTTCTGTCAGACAGCAGCCATCTTCATTATCCTAAATGTCAGTTGTTGCAATCAAGCTGCAGATTTAGGCTTCCGATGGTAAAGAACAACAGATTAAGAGACTCTTTTATTCCTTCAGCTATAAGCATTGTGAATTCTGTTGCTTGTAGAGATGCTGCTGAATTCTGAATTATTATTTTGTGTAGTGTTAAATTATTCTTTGTAGTAATCTCGAGAGTGAGTACTTATGATAACGCTGGTTGTCAATTGTTACATATTTGCTTATTTTCTTTTATCTGTGTAAGAATGCCTTATAATTTTCTACTTTTTTCTGCACAATTTTCCATCTCGAATAATAATGTCTACCTAAAGCTTTGTTTATTTCACATATTGGGTACCCTTTGCAAAGCACAACAAAAATGTCATAATCCTTTCCAGAACGAAACAGTTCTTTGTCAAGCAGTGGCTCTTTGAGGAATCACACAACCCAGTATGGTGCCATTAAAAAATGGTTATTGTTATGAGGGCACAAGACCCTGGATATTATGAACCTATCAGGATGGCTAAGGGGGCAAGACATGAACATCCACTTTGTAGTCAATGAAAATATCGATATAAAAAAACAGATTCACACAATTATGGAAGCAAAAAAAAAAAAAACACAAACATGGCAGGGACGGTGAGAAAAACAAAAGAATAAATGAATAAATTGTTAAGGGCTGTAAGCCATGACAGTCATTCCACCAGATATGGACTTCCACTTTTTTTATGCTTTTGATGCACCCCATTTGTAGTGCCGGATGCCACATGAAAAAAAAAAATGATTGATTGATTCCTTCATTGATCCATTCAATATTTGAATAAATGAAGTGAACCACTTTGCGCGCTATAAGGCAGAAAGCTGAACTATTCATTCATCCATTCATTTTCTTAGTACAAGGTCGAGGGGTGCCAGAGGCCATACCAGCTGCGAAGAGTGCAAGGCAGAAATCAGCCCTCCATTATTCAACACTCTCAGTACCAAACAGCAACATGGAATTCACAGATCTGTTATCATCTGTTTATGGTTAGATATGGAGCCTGTTACAGATCTAAATAAAAGTTCTTTACAGAACTTACATGTGGACAGTTCCTTCAGGAACCAAAAAAGGTTCCACCATGGCAATGCTCTGAAGAACCACTTTGGAATTTTTATGTTTAAGAGTACAGGCCATTAGACATATATATATATATATATATATATATATATATATATATATATATATATATATATATATATACCTTTCTGTATGCTAAACAAACTTTACCCATCATTACATTGATGGGCAGATTCTGCTGTGGTGTGAAGAGTGGAAATCAGTTCTGAAATGGACGCCTGTCCTTGCCGATGGCACCAAATCACAAATAAACTTAACACATTGTCTTGAATTATAGGAAGAAGGAGGCACAGAAGACCGGGTACATGAGGCGAGGGTCAGCCCTGGGTCCATTTCTGGGAGATCACCATGCCACCGTGCCTAAAACTCTTAAAAATAAAGGTGTTTAAGTGGTTCTACATAGGGGGGAGCATTTTGGGTTCCTAAAAGAACCATCCACATAAAGGGTCAAGAAAGAACCTTTTATTTATTTGCATCGTAAATAGCACTGAATACTTGATAACCAATTAATAAAGTTTATCTAATCTAAATAATCTAATATGTTAAATACCAGTGGGATTCTGATTTCAAAAGGACTTTTGCTACATACAATTCCACAGGCTTAGTTCAGGTTTTCCTAATCTGTTAATATCTGTGCCTACTACAAATTAAAAATGTGTTTAATCCACAAATTAGGGACCTTTTCAAAGCCCAAATAACCCATTTTATACGCAAAAACCCCATCTCAGAACACAATTGTCCATTGTCAAGCAATGAGGAGCTAAACAACCCAGTACAGTGCCATTACAGAATCATTTCGCCCAAAACTACTTCAGACACCCTGTTAGTAGCTTCATTTAATACAAAGCCTCAGAGTGATCACAATCTCAAGACTCCAATACAGTTTTTACAGTTCAATAAGAATACTTATGGAAGGCAGAATAAAGTAGCGGAGTATGTAAGATATTGTATATTTCGACAAAAATGTATATTGTATTGTTACGGGATCAGATGTACACATACAGTACGAGTCTGTTTCTTATAGCTCCCAACACACTTTTAAATACTCCGTTTCACCCGTAAATGTGATATTCGGCCATTGTGGGAATGTGCAACGCTCTGCAGGCAAATGAGTTCAAATGAACATTCACCTAATCTGCACTACATCTATAAAATGTTCTTATATATTACTGACGACTCGAGGCATTGCATTGCACTGCCAAGGCAGCCAACAACCAAGGCTATATTAATAATTGCGCCACACGATGTAGACCTTTGTAACATTTGTGACATTTAATGATCAATCGGGCGCAGTGTTATCCCTGCCGTCACTTTCTACATTACTTCGACATCATTTTTCCACATCCAACTTTTGATACGAGAGACTATTCTACCACCGTCCAGGCCCAGTGCCATTTGCCGTCTTATACCAAGAACGATCCTCCTATGGGGATGCATGTTTTCCAAATGCGTAAGCACTCGTTCCGCTTATTCTGGCCCACGGTTGCCTTGCTAGCTGAAGTTGTGTGTATGGCATCAGGACGATCAGAGACAGCGTTTTGTTTGCACAACTGGCGCAGACTCGCATATGTCAGTGAGGTCACACACGGATGCCTTGCCATCATAAATCTCGGCGCTCTGACATGGCATGGCCCTACGCAGGCGGTGATGTCCGATTCTCCTGCTGAACTTGTGGCATTCATTACCCCAGCCGGGCCAACCAGTACCGATGTTGACAAAACCCAGAGCGTCATTGAGCGTAAACGGTTGCCTCATTGCCGTCTTTCACTGTCATTTCACCAAAGGCTGGTACTGTAAACTTTCCCGAGGGTGGCAAAGGGCGTGATGTGGCTAATCCTGCCGCCCCCACCCTTTACTTACGAATGAAAAAGACGAAGAAAACTACTTGACGCCAAGGGTGACCATTCAAATGCGTAAATAACGCATACAAAAACATTCAGATGACATTTAATATTGTTAAAATTAACCCCTGGGTTAGTCGATTCATGAATATACACAATTAAAGGCCCGTCAGTAAATATTTCAAACGCCTAAACATTTAGGAATTCGTTAGAGGTATGTCAAAGGCAAGGCTACAGAAAGATGTACACTCGATTCGATTGATTTTGATCGACGCAGAGCTTTAATTTTATATCAGAACACTTGCACGTCTTCAGAGTCAAGACAATCCTAGTTTGGCATTCGTCCTTTTTTGCTATATTTTTGACTCGGCTGTGCCGTGTTGCTCATTCCGGACTTTGAGACGCCAAGCAGGCGAACACCCCTTCTCAAATCTACTCACCATAATCAAGCGAGGCAGGTGTGCCGTCGTTTCCAGTCGCGAATCTCGAGCTCTGCACTTCTTTTTCCGTGCGAGTGCGTCAGACACTCTCGATCGGGAAGGATGACGCCCTGCCTCCGACTGACCTGAACGAGCTCCGTGTACTGTCGTTGTCGCCGTAATATTCCAATATCTCTTCTCCGATTTCAGAAATGAAACGCACTCAGAGGAGACAGGAGCGCATCCGCTGCGAGGCTCGTCTTGTAACAACCCGATCGCTTCCGGTCATTCATGACTGGGGAGGAATGACGCCGCTCCTTTGAGGATTTTTCACGCCTCTCCTGGAAAAGTCAAGAAGGGAAGTCTGTGTGCGTGATTCCCATAATACAGTATATATATTAAATATATATTTAAAGAATCAACCAAGCAGCCACTCGTAAATAATGTACAGCTTAAATACTGTACGTTTCTGATCAATCGCTTTGTAAAATTGTTACCAAAACGGTGCTCTCATACATTCTCCTTTAGAGGGGACAATTTTCCGTGAAACTGATCGTCCAAGGTCATCTTTCCGTGACGTTGCAAGACAACACTTTGGACACCGTCTTAAATAAATGTAACCCTTTCGAAGTCTTAATATTTACCTCGTGTTTAATAGAATTTGTTTAATGTGCACGATGTTTCATTGCAAAGTGTAAACGGGATACAGATCGTGACGGCGGAGTTTGGGGTGTAGAAAATGGAAGGATTTAACGCCTGTTTGACATTTGACTGTTCGTATCCCCACATCCCTGCTTCTATTTATTTTTCGATGGACTAACAGGATGAGACCTGGTTCTTTAATGGTAGTTTTATGGTTCTTTACTGGGTTGTGTGGTTCCTCGCAGAACTATTGCTTGATAATGTTTCACTTAATTCTGAGACTGGTTCTATGTATATGGCTTTGGTTTTTTGGGCTTAGAAAAAAAAAATGAAATTTTTTAATGTGTGGTAGGCTACCAATCGGGGCGCTAACAGATAAAGAAAGCCAGGATTTGACCTGTGAGATTGTATGGAGTGAGAGTTCTTTTAAAATCACGAGCCATGGGTATTTCATAAATCTGTTAACATCTATTCATGGTTATTTATTGTATGTGGCCTGGTTCAGATCTAAATAAATAAAGGTTCTTTTTGGAACATTTATGGTGAACGTTCCTAGCATCTTTCTTTCTTTCTTTCTTTCTTTCTTTCTTTCTTTCTTTCTTTCTTTCTTTCTTTCTTTCTTTCTTCTGCAAGGATCATTCATTCATTTTCCACAAATTCATCCTAAGCAGGGTTGCAGGGAGGCATTTTCCAGAGTTGTCTGAATTGATTCTGCCAGTAATGTTTTGGCTGAAGTGTTACAGCCAGATGCATTTCCTAACAATATGCCTCACCATTTATTTGAGAATGGCACCAAGTTGTGCTGTCTCGCACTCTTAGTAGCTTAGGGAAGAGACCAGGAGGAGCAGTTTAGTTTTATGCCAGGAAGATGAACATCTGAGACAGTCTTTGCAGTGAGACAACTCAGAGAGAAGCCTCAAGGAAAACAGAAAGGCCTGCATTTGGTGTTTATTGAGAGGTCTGGAGGAGCATGAGAGTGAAAGGAGGACCAGTGAGGTGTGTGAGGATTGTCCGGGATATGTATGAGGGAATGAGGACTCAGGTTGGGGTAACAGACACAATCCCAGTTAGAGGAGGTCTGCACCAGGGGTCTTTTTTAAGTCCTTACCTCTTTGATCTGTTAATGGATGTTTTGATTCATAAGATAAAAGACCAATCCCCCTGGTGCAGGCTTTTTGCTGATGACATTGTGTTGTGTAGCACCAGAAAAGAGCAAGTGGAGAGGAAGTGGGAAGAATGGAGAAGAGCTTTGGAAGATAGAGGATTGAAGATAAATAGGAGGAAGAAGAAAGAATATATGAGGTTTAATGATTATCAGGATTCAGAAGTTAGCCTGCAGGGAGAGGGATTGCAAAGAGTGGAAAATATAAATACCTACGATCAGTGGTAATCCAAGATGGAGAATTAGATGCAGAGATAACCCACAGAGTTCAGTGTGGATGGAACAACTGGAAGAAAGTATCAGGAGTATTGTGTGATCAAAGAATTAAGGCAAAGGTTAAAGATGAGGTTTTTAAGATAGTGGTAAGACCAACAATGATGTATGGAGCCGAGACACAGCCAGTAAAGGGAGGAAGTCAGATGTGGCAGAAATGAGAATGTTGAGATGGATGTGTAGAGATACAAAAAAAAGACAGCATAAGAAATGAGGCAATCTGAGAGTACAGCAAGGCAACAGTGCTACCAATGCACCACTGTACTGCCCATCACCTCTAATATGACACCCTAAATCATCACTGGTGCAGCCAGTTGTCCATAGGCATAGGATTAGCTCACCTGTCTGGAGTTTCAAATAACTGTAATATAAATGCACCTTAACTGGAAGGGCTAACTTGTCGTGAGTCAGTATTGTGGCCTAACCTGCAGAAAAAAGATAAGAGATCACTCCAAGCAACTCTGTGAAAAGGTGATTGAAAAGCACAAATTAAGGGATGGAGACACTAAAACATTTCACAGAGTCCTATTCCATCAACTATTAAGAAATCAAAAGCGTATGAGAGCCCTGACCTCCATGTTGTGAGGCAGCAGCATATCAACTGCACCCCCATGTCACCCTCCAAGAGTCAATCACTCTGATTTGTGTTTTAATTTTTTACAGCTGTTTTGACTAGATAGATAGATAGATAGATAGATAGATAGATAGATAGATAGATAGATAGATAGATAGATAGATAGATAGATAGATAGATAGATAGATAGATAGATAGATAGATAGATAGATAACTTTATTAATCCCAAGGGGAAACTCACATACTCCAGCAGCAGCATACTGATAAAAATGCAGCTATACAGACAGACAATAACTTTGAATAATGTTACTGTTTACTCCCCAGCCCGGGTGGAATTGAAGATCACATAGTGTGGAGGAGGAACGATCTCCTCAGTCTGTCAGTGGAGCAGGACGGTGACAGCAGTCTGTCACTGAAGCTGCTCCTCTGTCTGGAGATGACACTGTTTAGTGGATGCAGTGGATTCTCCATGATTGATAGGAGCCTGCTCAGCGCCCGTCGCTCCACCACAGATGTCAAACTGTCCAGCTCCGTGCCTACAACAGAGCCTGCCTTCCTCACCAGTTTGTCCAGGCGTGAGGCGTCCCTCTTCTTTATGCTGCTTCCCCAGCACACCACCGCGTAGAAGAGGGCGCTCGCCACAACCATCTGATAGAACATCTGCAGCATCCTTATTGCAGATGTTGAAGGACGCCAGCCTTCTAAGGAAGTGTAGTCGGCCCTGTCCTTTCTTGCACAGAGCATCAGTATTGCAGTCCAGTCCAGTTTATCATCCAGCTGCACTCCCAGATATTTATAGGTGACTGCACCCTCCGCACACAGTCACCTCTGATGATCACGGGGTCCATGAGGGGCCTGGGCCTCCTAAAATCCATCACCAGCTCCTGGGTTTTGCTGGTGTTCAGGTGTAGGTGGTTTGAGTCGCACCATTTAACAAAGTCCTTGATGAGGTTCCTATACTCCTCCTACTGCCCACTCCTGATGCAGCCCACGATAGCAGTGTCGTCAGTGAACTTTTGCACGTGGCAGGACTCTGAGTTGTACTGGAAGTCCGATGTATATAGGCTGAACAGGACCGGAGAAAGTACAGTCCCTTGTGGCGCTCCTGTGTTGCTCACCACAATGTCAGACCTGCAGTTCCCGAGACGCACATACTGAGGTCTGTCTTTAAGATAGTCCACGATCCATGCTATCAGGTATGAATCTACTCCCATCTCTGTCAGCTTGTCCCTAAGGAGCAGAGGTTGGATGGTGTTGAAGGCGCTAGAGAAGTCCAGAAACATAATTCTTACAGCACCACTGCCTCTGTCCAAGTGGCAGAGCGATCGGTGTAGCATGTAGATGATAATAGATAATATACTAGATGTTCTCCGTGGCTCCGCCCATGTTGTAGTGAAACAGGACAAAATTTAAAAATCAATAAACAAAAAGCTATCGCTAGCTAAGCGGAGGCATGGTACACACCAAAACGCAGATTTAGACCGACTCCTCACTTGTGACGTGACGATTCCCTCCTCCCCTCGGCCCACAGCCTCTGTCTTGGATTAGTGTGAATATATCGCTCCTGCAAGCGAACTATGATTCTTAGTGCAATGAAAGAAGTCACAAAATCAACCGGAATGTTCAAGCAAACTCTAGAAAAACACCCGATTAAAATCCGTTAAGTAGTTCTCTCGTTCGCTAGCTAAGCGGATGTAAGATACACCCCAAGGCTGGAGCGTGAGTGAGGAGGGCCCTCCCCTCGGCCCGCTGCATCTGTCTCAGATTTGCGCAAATAAATCGGTACCGCACGTAAACTATGATACTTAGCACAATGAGAGGGGTTGCAAAATCAATCGGAATGTTCAAGCAAATTCTAGAAAAAAACCCGATCTAAATCCGTTAAGTAGTTCTCTCATGAAAAGCAGACAGACATACAAACAGATAGACATTGTATTTTATATATAGAGAGATAGGTAGATAGATGAAAGGCACTATATAATAGATAAATAGATAGAAGTTTATTTGTCATCAGGGGAAATGTGACTTTTTACAGAAGCTCTTTAAATAAATATATACATACGTTTAGAAAAAAAAAAGAAAAATAGTGAGCTTCTGTATAAAGGCTGCTGCTTGTACAGCGCCCAGATGTATCATACACCCTATGAAATAAAGGTCCTAAAGCGGTTCTTTAGATCAGTGGTACAGATCAGGAGTTCTCAGCCTTTATTCATTCAGGGTCCACTAGTGTACCATCAGAATATGTGAGACCCCCCTCCAAGAAGCCATGATATTCACCCACTTGTACTTTGCTGCAGTCTTGACAAAGCATCTTGTTTTTGAACTTGTGGTGTTGTTGCACATCCTCTATAGTTTAAAGCATAAGAATCTATTTTAAAAACAGCCTGTGTGTTTTTATTAAATAGGAGTTATTCCTAGCGCCTGAATTTCTTAATCATAAAACAAATTGGTATTTTTTAGGGATAAATAATAGGTGGTAATTGCCAAAATGCAGAACTTGTCACTGCAGATATTTTTAATAGCAATATGAGCTGCTCACTGTGTTAAGATGAGATTAGATCACGGGTAGGCAGCATTGGTCCTGAAGGGCTGCAGTGGCTGCAGGTTTTTGTTCCAACCCAATTGCTTAATTAGAAACCAATTCTCGCCAGTCTCAGACCTTATTTCATTTTATGGCTTGTTAGTTTGAAATGTTAGGTTCCTATATCATATTTTTTTTTTCCTTTCCAAGGATATCATCCAACAGACAATTTTCAGTCTGTCACTTGATGAATCAACACCAGGTGTAAATGGAAACAAGTTAGATGGAGAACTGCTGGCTGCTTTGTCATTTACATCTTATTGTTAATAAGAAGCCATTAAAATGGTGAATGCAGCCATTTAATACTGAAATAAGCAGTTAAGGGTGGGAAACCTTAACAAGCAAGACCACTAAAATGAAGCATCAAAATGTCACTTCACCCATAAGTGCTTCATCATCAATAATTGACCTCTCATTAAGAACTGGGTTGGAACAGAAACCTGCAGTCACTGCGGCCCTCCATTGCCCACCCCTGGATTAGATAATACTTGTTTTAGTTATTACTTGTTAAATTATGCATAAAATGAATATGTCTTTCTGAAAATAAGAAAATAAATAAAAAGCAATTTTTTGAAAGCATAATTAGTCACTGTAGACCAGGGGTTCCCAAAGTCGGTCCTGGGGGCCCACTGTGGCTTAAGGTTTTTTGTTCCAACCAGATTCATAATCAGTGACAACACCAGACAACACTGATCTCATTTAATTAGCTGGTTTTTTTTTCTCTTATCTTATTCTACATTAAGAAAGCACCACAGCGTGATTTTTTCATTAATAAGACATTTAGGAATATTTCCATTTTTGCTATAGATTTAATTATAGCATTATATGATTTCATTATATTTTGCCCCTTCTCTGTGCAGTTTGCTCCCTTCATTGTATCTTAATAATGACAACCAGCAGAGCAGCAGACAGCCAAGTAAACAACAATGAATAATCAAAGGCTGTAACTACTTCAGCGTTAGACCCACTAATTAGAAAATAATTAATTAATTAAACAATTAGAACACTCTGCAAAAAACAGAATGAAATCAAGATGAAAATATTGTTAAAAAGAAAACAAAATGCATTATTCCAATATAACTGCTTGGTACATTTTAATATACATTCTAATTTCTACATTTTTCCCAAAACACAGAATTTGACAAATAACAGTTCACTTAATTAGCCCAGGAGTCCAATTAAAAATAGAAGCTGGTTGGAACAAAAACCTGCAGCCACCGTGGGCCCCCATGACCGACACTGAGAACCTCTGCTGTAGACATTTTTCATTTCGCTGGATTCAGCACTGGAGATTTTCCATCAGCGATTTCATACCACAATCAAGTCAGCAGAAAAGTACTGTGTATGTCGGTGGTAGCCATCTATCCATTTTGTAACCTGCTTCATCCTGAACTGGAATGGCATGGGAACTGGCGCCTATCCCAGCAAGCATAGGGCACAAGACTGGAGCAATCCCTGGACATGGCACTGGTCCATCACAGGGCAGCCCTGACACGTGAGTAGCTTCTATAAGTGGAGTGGGGTGGTGGCAGTGGTACATGTTGTGCTGCATCTTCTTCATAAAACTGTCACATCTTTGGCATCTTTCTAATATGCTGAACTGTATGGCAGTGTGACATGCCATCTTCTTTTCACTTTTTTGTTTGTTGGGTTATTGCAAGGCGCCCATTCCCATTCTGACCACAACCTTGCTAGTAGCTGCAATGCACTGTGTTGTGCAGAAAAACAGGAGCAGATGCTGGAAGTGCATTCGAATGGCAAGTGTAAATGAGGTCCTCCTAAATTATATCCAAATACGAGGGGGGAGTCAAGCTAAAGTTAGAAAATGGGATTTATTAGAAAATGGGATGAACCTTAACAAAACTGATCATGTCATTTCTTAATTTAATCTCCAATCTTCTCAATGTATTTGCGCCACCTGCCTGGCAGTGCCTGGATTCCAGCAGAATAAAAGGTTTTGTCTTGCCCTCACAGCCACTTGTGCCCCTGAGTTATTGTCGAACACTACATGCTGAATGAGGGGTACTGCAGTCACTAGTGCGAGTTACTGTGACTTGCAGGAGACCAATGTGAAGCCTGCTATTCGATCCAAGCGGTGGGGACTGCTGTCTCAAGGAGTCCTTTTGCTGCATGACAATGACACACACACTGCTAAGAACACCAAGGCTTGTCTGGAGAAACTGAAGTTTGAGGTATTGCCACATCCTCCTTATTCGCCAGATTTGGCACCATGTGATCACCACCTTTTTGGACCTCTAAAAAAACATCTGGGTGGTCGTCGATTCAAGACAGATGATGATGTGAAGAAAGCGGTGCACAAGTGGTGGCGAGGACAAGACAAAACCTTTTATTCTGCTGCAATGCAGGCATTGCCAGGCAGGTGGCGCAAGTGCATTGAAAAGGGTGGAGACGACATTGAGAAATGACAGCATCAGTTTTGTCAAGATTCGTTCCATTTTCTAATAAATACTATTTTCTAACTTTAGCTCGTAATATCTATAAATGAATCGAACAGTAAAAGGGATCGTTAAGAAATCTGACAGTCATTGCATGCCATATTTCGGATGTTGATGAAGTGGTTTTCCTTAAAAAGATAAATTTGACACCCCCTGCTGTAACTTGACTTTAAATAATTTGAGTGTTTTTCTGCTATTTTATCATTATTTTCAGTCATCCTACAGCACCCCTGGAAGTTTACTGAGAACCCCCTAGTGGATTCTGGCACCAGGTTGAGAACCATTGCTGGTTCCCAAAAAACAATCTACATGAGGGATCCAGAAATAACTTTTATTTAGATCTGTAACAGGTTCTGTAAATAACAATGAAAAGATGATTACAGATTAGTGAAATACAACTGGATTTGTGACTGTAAAGGGGCCTTTGCTGCATAAGACAACAGACATTCAGTTCAGGTTGTCTTGATCTGTTAGGATCTTGCTTGGTAGCCTACTGTACATTAAATATTTCTGGTTTCTCCACATATGAGGAACCAAAGAACTCTTCACAGAATGAAACAATTCTTTCATAAGCAATGGTTCTATGTGGAACCACACATCCCGGTGAAGTGCCATCATGGAACGGTTACTTTTTAGGAATATAGTATTGTTCAGACAAAACTTGGATATTAATGACCAGTGGCTGGTGACAGTGACAGTGTGAATTATGCTCCTAAAAAGTGTGCACTGCCATTCATACCTGCATCTCTCTGATTATCACTTTATAGTTTGGTACAGAAGTAACTTTATGAGCTTTGTCTTCCAAACTCTACTAAAAAGATGTTCATTCCCACCATCGTCAGTGTTACATTTTGTAGGAGCTACAGGCGCCCTCAAACCCAGTGTCACACACATGCACTTGGGACACAGTTTATGGGCTCAGATAGTGGCATTTCACAGTCGGACCAGGGCTTGGCACTGCCATCTCATCCTCTATGCTTGTGTCCCTCTGTAGGCCAAGTGAAGACCGTGGCTCCCAATGACTTCACCTCCTGCCCACCCATTGATGATGTCATTTCCTGCACCCTCTAATGACGTCACCTCCAGTATCCAGACCCCACCTACAGAAGACATCACTTCCTATTCCTGATCCCACCTCCTCCTGCTTCATCCATATATATATAGACCAGGCTCGCCCTGTTTAGTTCTGTTTTGAACTCCATTCTGTAAAGATGTGTTTCTTTTTTCTGCACTTTTTCAGAATACAGGATGACCATCCCCAAACCTTTTTACGTTTACTGCCTCATGCTTTTCACACCAGGTATATTTTATTTCAAACTCAGATGTTAGACCAAAACCAATTATTGATGGCAGAAAGCAAAAAAATACGACTATTAGAGGAGAAAGGACGTGGCTTGGATTTTACTGAACATTAGCACATTAGACAAGAGCAGGCCATCCAGCCCAACAAAGCTCTCCACTCCTATGACCTAATTTCTCTAAAACAGCATCAAGTCGAATTTTGAATGTCCATAGAGTCCTACTGTTCATCACACTACTTAGTCACTTATTCTTTGTGTCTACAGTTCTTATTATGAAGAAAAACCTCCTAACATTTGTGCAAAATTTGCCCTTAACAGGTTTCCAACTGTGTTTCCATGTTCTTCATGGATAACAGTCTCAATCCACTGGACTAATTCCATTTATAATTTTAAACACTTCAGTCATGTCACCTCTTAATCTCCATTTGCTTAAACTGAGAAGGCTCATCTCCTTCAGTCTCTCCAAATAGCTCAGAACTCTCAGCCTCAGAATCAGCCTGGCCTCTCTCCTCTGGACTTTTTCTAGCGCTGTTTTGCCTTTTTTGTAATATGGAGACCAAAACTGCACACAGTACTCCAAGTGAAGCCTCACTAGTATGTTACTAGTATCAGGTAACTATTTGTAAAACACTTTGAGATACATTCTGTGCAGGAAAATGTGCAATAGAAATAAATGTTGCTGTTGTGGTAAAGCTTAAGCATAGCCTTGACTCGTACTCCACACATCGTTCTAGATTACCTAAAATTCTGCCAGCTTGCTTCTCAACTATCTTGACATGGATAGTTTCATGTCCACTACAACTCCTATGTTTTTCTCATAAGCAAGACTTTCAACTTTTAGACTTCCTATGTGTAACATTTTACATTTATTCACATTAAATTTCATCATACTCAAATCTGCCCAAGCCTGTACACTGTCCAAGTCCCAATGTAATGACTTAGCTGATTCCAAATAATCTGCCAATCCACCGAAATTGGTATCATCTGCAAACGTAATCAGCTTGCTCTTCATATTCCAGACCAGATAATTTAACAGATTACAAACAGTAGCAACCCCAGCACTAACATCTGATAGATACCATTCATTTGTGATAAGGTTCCTCACATCATAAGTCTCTCCTCCTTGTATTTTAGCAAATTCTGCACCCATCTTCACACAGCACCCTGAACTCCCACTTCTTTTAGTTTGATTCCTAAACTCTCATGTGGGACCTTACCAAAAGCCTTTTGAAAATCGAGATAAAATTCATCATATGCACACCTCTGATCGTATCCTTTTGATCCTTCCTTATAGAATTCCAGCATGTTAGTAACCCATGATGAACCCATGCTTACTGGTCCCTAACACTCCTGTTCTTGCCATGTGCCGCTCAATCGTCTCCTTAATAATTCCTTCCATTAATTGATCTATCTATCTATCTATCTATCTATCTATCTATCTATCTATCTATCTATCTATCTATCTATCTATCTATCTATCTATCTATCTATCTATCTATCTATCTATCTATCTATCTATCTATCTATCTATCTATCTGTGATGCACGTGAAGCTAACTGCTGGTTTAATTTGGAATCATGGGCAACTGTAGAGAGATAGGTGCACATCATTATCATCATCATGGCCACAATGAGACCCTCTGTAACAGCAGAGCAGGAATGTCACCAAGCGGCCTGTCTCTCAATAGTGACATTTCTGCATTAAAGACAAACACAACACCCAGTGTTGAGCAAACTAATAATAAGCTTCACTCAGCAATTTAACTTATGATGAAAATATTTATATCAAACCCCAACTTTGTCTTCTTAAGCAATTTTTTCAAATTTCCCCTTATGTGCTTAATGTTTGGGCTTTGTAATACACATCGCAGTGCAACTTGGACACCTTGTTAGTGATGAAGGATGCTTTGGGTTTTTGATCACAGGATGCCCTCATCTGAGCTACCCAGGGGCCTAAAATTTCCAAACTGGACAACAGGCAAGTGAAGTGACTTGCTCAGGGTCACATGGTGACAACCTCGTGGTCTGAAGATCAAAGTCTTAACCACTATGTCACACATCCTGCTGAATCAACAGTTTGTTTGAATAGCTAACAACCCATAAAATGCAATTAAAATATAAATTTCTTTGCACAAGTAATATTTAAATTTTTGTTTCTACTTGAATGCATGTTTCACACTAAAAAGCATCATTCGGATTTAACAACAACAACATTTATTTATATAGCACATTTTCATACAATTTTATGGATTTAATAAGCTATTAACTATTTCAAAACTAGCATAATACTTAATAAAACACTTTAACTCTTTAAATAAATCTTGACAGTAAAAAATGAAAAACTGCTTAGTCCAAAGTTTCAGATCTTCTAAGCAGATCTTGACACAAAACCACCTTTCAGTTCAGCTGTTTCAGATCTTGAACAGATCTTTGGGGAGGAAAAAAACACTTTTTGATTACAAGTTCAGCTCTTCAAGCAGATCTAGATAAGAAAAACATGTTTTTAAACAGATTTTTATCCTTGTGTTCAGTTTATTGCTTAATTTGCAAATTTTCCCTGCTGACAGTCACATTTATCACAAGCCAGACTGAATGTTTTTGTGGTTGAGTCTCTCTTGTCCTTTTCTGGCTCTTTGGCTGAGCTTTCACTAATGGGCCAGGGTGGTCTATTTTCTTGGGGGTGAGAGGTGTATGAATTTGCTTGTTTGGACAGATATAATTATTTCTGTATGTTAAGGTGTATGTTGAAGTTTGCATACATATGAGATAATTCTGGTATGACCCACCTGAACTTTCATGCAAAAACTGGCACTGTCCCCCAGATGCAGTACATTCAGGGCTACATTAATGCCATCTGATCACCTAAGGCTCGGCCCAACAATGATCAGCGAAAAAAATAATAAAATATAGAGCGTAAGGTTCCTTTACACAGATCAGCAGATGAGTCAAATGCCGACCAGACTCAGCCAGCTGGGTCTCTGCTTGACAGAAATGAAAAGGACACAAATGTGATATCTGACGATAACCTTTAAAACAAACTTTTAAAGTTTAGTCACTCACCACACCAAAGAAAACATTTTTTAACAATGCTGATTAAAGTCAGACACGGTAGATAAGTACAATTACAAGACGTTCGACAAAATTTGAGCATAGAAATAAAAGTGTTCAGGGCATTACAGCTGGGGGATAAAGCCCAGTGGTGCTCCCCTGTCCTTGGTGCCCTAAGCACATGGTCATTTGCTTAATGGTCAATCCAAGGCTGAGTATGTCCAGGTGGTTCAGAGAAAAACAAAAGGATTGGGTTGCTTGATGGCTTCCAACAAGGCAGCACTTACTGTAAATACTAACTTACGAAGGCTCAATAAGTAGCAAGGGTACAGTAGCACCCCTTTTTATTATTTTTGTCCGAGGACCACACGGAATCTGCTAGAATCATTGTATGTTTCACTGATATTGCAACCTGGATGAAAGAATATCATCTCCAGCTCAACCTGGCAAAGATGGACCTTCTTGTTATGCCAATTTGCCCATCTATTCAGCACTCCATCTCTGTTCAGCTCAGCTCATTCACATTAATACCCACCCACCTTAGGATGCTGATTGATGACCAGCTGTCCTTCAGGAACCATGTTGCTTTCAGTCTTGCAGATTCACTCTGCACAACATCTGCAAAATCAGCCCATATCTGACAGAATATGCAAGGCAATTCACAAGTGTAGGCTTTAGTCTTATCACATCTGGACTACTGAATCTCTCTGCTGGTAGGAGCACCGGCATGTTTCACCAATCTTCTCCAGATGTTTCAAAATGCAGTAGGTTGTCTGGAACTCCACCAGCCAAGGCAGGGCACATGTCACTCCTCTATTCATGTCATTACATTGGCATCCTGTAGCGCTACATATTAAGCTCAAATCCTTGATGCTTGCTTACAGTAGTCAATGAATCAGCATCTATGAGGGGGGAGCCAAAAATTCCCAGAATTGTTAAAAAAATATATATATTTTATAAATTACAGCAATTTCCATGTAGGCACTGTCAAAATACCGCCTTTAGAAGCAATCCACTTTTCCCAGCACTTCTGCCCTTCTTGTTAACATTTCCTGCACTCATCTTTTGTTACCATGACTAGAGCCTCAGATGATTTTATCCTGGATTTGAAACACCGTACCAAATCATCCTCCTTAGAGTCTCAATTTTAATTTTGAGAACAAAAAAGGTCACAAAGAGTGAGATATGGTGAATATGGAAGGTGAGAGGCAACTACCAAATTGGTTTTTGGTCTAAAATTCTTTAACTGGTAATACCATAAGTGTAAATGCCTTGTTATGGTGCAAAATGCAGTTTTGTGTTTACCACAGCTCTGGACATTATTTTTACTGATACTTTCCCACAGGTGTATCAGCAGTTTAGTGTAATGTCACTGTTTAACAGTGTAATCACAGGGAAACTCCTTATTAACAAGTCTGTTTAGTCAAAAAACTTTTCAGCTTTTTTTAACTTGGAGAAAAAAAATCACTGAAGTCACAGGCATGACAGTAGAATAAATGTCAAAAATACTCATTTCGATCAGCTCCACACACTGCCACACAATGGAATGATTAACAAGACTGTAGGCATACGAAACCTAGAGACATAGTCAAAAACTACACCCTACTCCCGTGCTATTGACTGATTTCGGGAATTTTCGTGCCCCCCACCCCAGTCATGTATATACACTCACTAGCCACTTTATTAGATGCACCTTTTCAACTGCTTATCTAACCAGCCAATCATATGGCAGCAACTCAATGCATTTAGGCATGTCGACACTGTCAAGACGACCTCACGAAGTTTGAATCAAGCATCAGAAAGGAGAAGAAAATTGATTGAAGTGACTTTGAATGTGATATGGTTGTTGCTGCCAGATAGGCTGGTCTGAGTATTTCACAAACTGCTGATCGACTGGGATTTTCTTGCACAACCATCTCTAGAGTTTACAGAGAATGGTCTGAAAGAGGGAAAATATCCAGTGAGTGGCAGATGTCTGGTTAAAAATGCCTTGTTGATGCCAGAGGTCAGAGAAGAATAGCCAGACTGTTTTAAGCTGATAGAAAGGCAACAGTAACTCAAATAAGCACTTGTTAGAACCGAGGTATGTAGAAGAGCATCTCTGAATGCACAACACGTCAAACCTTGAAAGAGATATGCTACAGCAGCTGGAGACCTCACTAGGTACCACTCCTGTTAGCTAAGAACAGGCAACTGAGGCTACAATTCACACAGGCTCACCAAAGTTGGACAACAGAAGATTAAAAAAACATTACCTGGTCTGAAAAGTCTTGATTTCTGCTGTGACATGTGAATAGTAGGGTCAGAATTTGGTGTCAACACCATGAAAGCATGGATCCATCCTGTTTTGTATCAACAGTACAGGCTGGTGGTGGTGGTGGTGATGTAATGGTGTGGGGGATATTTATTTAGTATAGCCCCTTAGTACCAATTGATCATCAGTTAAATGCCACAGCCTACCTGAGTATTGATGCTGACTGTGTCCATCCCTTTATGACCGAAATGCTCCCATCTTCTGAAGGCTGCTTTCAGCAGGATAACACGCTATGTCACAAAGGTCAGATCATCTCGAACAGGTTTCTTGAACATGACAATGAGTTCATTATACTGTAAGAAAGGCACTATATTGCGCCCGACCTGACACAGACTTGACACAGGAGGCACGTATAAAAGCCAAGGAACTTTTATTTTCTTCACCTGGGGGGCACATCTTCCCCGTGAACCCCACAGGCAATGCACAGTCCCAAGTACAGCACTTAGCACCACCAAAACACTCTTCTCTCTTTTCTCTTTCCCCACCACTCCTCCACAGCTTTGTCCTCCTTCCACCCGACTCTGGCCACTGAGTGGTGGTTGCTGGTTCATTTTATGGCCCACCCGGAAGTGCTCTAGGTGCTTGATCACCTGTGTCCAATTGCACTCCCGGGTGGGGCTGAACATTAGTCCAGGTGGGCTCAGGGACCCTGCCATGCTCCCTGGCGGCAACTCCAGACTCCAACAGGGCTGTTGAGAACTTCATTTCTCATGAAGCCCTGCGAGAGACTGAGGCACTGCTCCAACCCCAGGGAGGGCGGCCATCCAGTGTCCAGGGGGAGGTACTGCACCATCCAGGGCTGCTCCCCCAGAATACACATCGAAGGGGCATCCGAGCTAGGCCTGGGACCCGGCCGTCCATCACAATAGTCAAATGGCCTCCACAGTCACCAAATTTCAATCCAATAGAGCACCTTTGGGATGTGGTAGAATGGGAGATTCACACTGTGGATGTGCAGAAGACAAATCTGCAGCAACTGCATGATGTTGTCATATCAATATGAACCACAGTCCCTGAGGAATGTTACCAGAACCTTGTTGAATCAGTACCATGAAGAATTACGGCAGTTCTGAAGGTTAAAGGGTCCAACCCATTACTAGCAAGGTATATATATATATATATATATATATATGTATATAATATATATACTAGCCGTTCGCTGCGGCTCCGCCCGCGTAGTAGTAAAACAGCACAGTGAGGAGGGCCCTGGCCAGCTCCCTAATCCTGACGTCACGCTTCCCCCTCCCCTCGGCCCGTGGCCTTTGTCTCAGATTAGCGTGAATATATCGCTCCAGCAAGCAAACTATGATTCTTAACGCGATGAGAGAAGTTGCAAAATCAACTGGAATGTTCAAGCAAATTAAAAACCCGATCTAATTCTGTTAAATAGTTCGCTCGTGAAAAGCGGAGGGGCAGACAGACAGACAGACATTGGATTTTATATATATTGAGATGGAGACACTTGTGATGTCCTATGTTCCTTCTTTATGACTCATGTGTGAATTTCTGTCTATCTGACTTTAGCTGTTGGATTTTGTAAACTAAAACTTGTAATGTGCTTGTATTGTGTTCTGAGCTCTTCACTTGTGAAGATCAATTTTCTACCCTTTTCCTGTAACACTAAGCAGTCCCCCAGACTGATGTTTACTTGATTCCAATGACCTCTTTATTTTAGATAAAAGCATCTGCTAAGCAAATAAATGTAAAAAAGTAAATATTTATAACTTCTACTCAGTCATACTTTACCTACTAATCTTTTTCTCACTTTTTTTAGAACTTTCTAGGCCTTCAGTTCTAATTTTTGCTGTCTAATTTGTGTCTGGATCCTCATATCACACCCCATATTCTCAATACTATTTTATTTGTGTGTGAAAATGCAAACTACATGTAAAATATTGAATTCTAACAAACGATGAAATATCGATTTGCATGATGACCAGTAAAAGCACAGAATACAGTGTCATACTAATTATTAATTACATTTACTGCCCGCTGCAATCACCCTTTCATACAGAGGCCGTCACCCCCCTTGAAATCTCTATACTGTAATTCAAACCAGCTTTGGGCCTCCTGTCCTTCATTGGTGGTCACAGTCTCTGCCCAGGAACAGATCTATCATGAGGGTGCTCTGGGTGTTTTCCTTTTTACCAAACAATGCCCTGCTCTATGAAACAATGGAGTTTCTGTATACCGTAATGATAAAGGGGGATTACACTTGATAAAACAATCAAGTATGTGCAACTTGATATGACCAAGGGGGACGCACCCGTACCCGAGGGGCAATGAACCATTCAAGTCTTGCAATGAAATGAAGAGTGAGAAATGCTGCTCTGTATTAAATGACTCAGTGTCTGCACATATTTTTAAAAGAATGGCCAACTCTCTGTTAAGGAGGAAAGTCACCCAGGGGCCAGTGGGGGTCTTAATCAGCCTTGTCCCGGTCGTACCGTAAATGTGCTCTCTAACTGACGTCTCCCTGCCAGCTGTGCTCATCCTCACTCTATTGTATTGTCAGCCTCTGCCATCAATCTGCTCCCTTCAAGTATCGCTGTATGGTTACTTGGGTGGGCTCCACATGTATTTATTGGACTTACAACTTTGAAGTGTACTCCTGTTTTGGTTTATAAAACACCATGTCATGATGTGCTGTTTGAAGGGCACTATATACAGTAGTTAATTGACAGGCGACAGAAAAAATAAAATTACATTTATATTATATAGCGCTCTTCTCAGCAGACATTCTCAAGACTGCTAATTTGGGAATGTCGTAAAAATCTTAGAAATCAATAAAGCTTCTCCCTAATGCACCACAAAAGAGGAAAAGAGGGACAGCTGGAACTCCGACAGCAAAAGAGAAAGGCTAACTCAGCATGGAGCTCATTAACAGGCGTGAAGAGGCCGCCATTAAGAGTCTGGTGGCACTGGGGGGGCAGGGGTGGCAAAAGGGGACCCTCATTGAACTGTTAAGAATATGTTCATTCTTGAGGAAGGACTACTCCATGTGGAATATGTTGGACCACAGTGTTGGCCCTAACGTACGCTTGTACCCAAATCGAAAACCCGTTTGGCTGAAATGAGAACCAGCAACTGCTATGGACCTCCAGCACATCCCGACTGTAACTGTTGACCACAAATTTAATATTATTATACTATAAATTTGTGTTTAACTAATCTATTTTAAGTTGAACTGTGTATTTTATTTAAAAAGTGGTTGGGTTTAACTCAGTTCATCTTCTTTTATTTAGTCAGTTTCTACATGTGGCTGAACTTTTATTTTGTGTACAAATAGACAGAAATTGTTCTCATTTAATACTGAGGAAGTTCCTGTCAGGGTTCTGTACGTTGTCAATTTTTTTGTATGTTTGTTTAAGCCCTTTTTATTAATGGTTACTTCCCAATATGTTTTTTTGAGGCACTGAATCTATTTTTTTTGCATTTATTTGCATTGCAGAAATTGTTATCAGTTGTAATGAATTAATTTTCTGTGTTGTTTTCTTGTACTGTAGGCAGTTACTTTTTTATATTGTTGTCCGCATCTGCTCTGGAGAGGAGAGGAATAAAGGTCAGTAGGAACAAGACAGAATACATGTGTGTGAATGAGAGGGAGGTGAAGGTGAAGGTGGATGAGTTTAAATAGTTGGGATCAACAGTACAGAGTAATGGGGATTGTGGAAGAGAAGTGAAGAAGAGAGTGCAGGCAGGGTGGAATGGGTGGAGAAGAGTGTCAGGAGTAATTTTTGACAGACGGATATCGGCAAAAGTGAAAGGGAAGGTCTACAGGACGGTAGTGAGACCAGCTATGTTATATGGGTTGGAGACGGTGGCACTGACCAGAAAGCAGGAGACAGAGCTGGAGGTGGCAGAGTTAAAGATGCTAAGATTTGCAGTGGGAGTGACGAGGATGGACAGGATTAGAAACGAGGACATTAGAGGGTCAGCTCAGGTTGGACAGTTGAGAGACAAAGTCGGAGAGGCGAGATTGCGTTGGTTTGGACATGTGCAGAGGAGAGATGCTGGGTATACTGAGAGAAGGATGCTAAGCATAGAGCTGCCAGGGAAGAGGAAAAGAGGAAGGCCTAAGTGAAGGTTTATGGATGTGGTGAGAAAGGACATGCAGGTGATGGGTGTAATAGAACAAGATACAGAGGACAGAAAGATATGGAAGAAGATGATCCGCTGTGGCGACCCCTAACAGGAGCAACCAAAATAAGAATAAGGCAGTTGCTATAGTATGCAGTCCAGGAAGTGACATGTTTGATGTCATCACCCTATCAGAGGTTTGCCGCCATCCAAGTTTGTTGATATGAAAAAAAAGGCCATCTATGAGTGTGCGTTAGTTGTGCTATTAAGACTTCCTGGTCCTGATTTTACTTTGACTTCTTTTATTATGATTATTGGGTATGGATTTGGGCATTGACATTTGATAGGACTGATCTTTGGTTTTGACTTTCTGCTCCTTTATGTTTCCTCTACTGGTCATCCCTTTAAACTTGGTAGCCTTTTCTGTGTAACACTAAGAGGTCCTCCCTTGTGTGAAATGCTGCTGGGACAGACTATGGCCCCCTACAACCTCGAGGTGGATTGAGCAGTTTGAGAGTATTATAAAATGCAATGCTGTGTTATGTCGTGTTACACTGTCTTGCTTTTGTTTTGTTATATTATGTTATTTGATTTACAATTTATTTCTTGTACAGCCCAAAATCATATAACAAATGCCTCACTGGGCTTTAACAAGCCACCCTGCTTTTTGACTCCCATAAGAAGACAAGAACAAACTCCTCAAAAACCCCTGTAGGGTAGAAATCTTGAGAAAGGCAATTCAGAGAGAAACCCCCTTCCAGGTAGGTTGGGAGTGCAATGGGTTTCAAAATATTGGGTTAATACAATGCACAAAGCAGAAGACAAATGATCCTCCTCAAAGAGCTAGATGGCCGATCTATCATTGTCACTATGAATGAAAAATCAGAAAAGAGACGTCCTTAATATCCCTTTGGTTCCTCCTCTACAACAAAGAGATCAGAAAGAAATACATTTTTTTTTTTGTCTCATGCTGCTCAGATTTTTCTCCTGAGAAAAAAACACCCCGGTGTTCTTACAAGTGTCTCCTCTTGAGTTTTAGAAGAGATCTCAGCCAAGTCACACAATGGGCTCAGATTTTCCAACATCTAAAAATATGTGGTATGTTTATAAACGTTTAAAGACATAACCCTCTCCCATTTGATGCTGTGAATTTCTGTTCTCATCTGATCCATGCCATCCATCACGAAAGGAAAGAGAAGGGTTAGGGCCCAACCTGGTAACCCATAATGTTAATGCTTCCAAATATAACTCTAAGTTTGTAAAGCAAAAGGTTTTTGGACTGCGTATAGAGCTGCTTCTTCAACGGTTAACCCATCCTCTTAAGAAACTCGTTCACAAATGAACACCAAGATCTGGTCTTCGGGCTGCTTATATCCTGAGGGGACCGGTAGGGTCAGGCTTTCTGCCAATTGGACATTACATGATGTCTCTGCTCCACCAATCTCTCTTCTTCCACGCTAACAGAGGAACAGCCGAAAACTACTACTGATTTTATGTTGCCTTGTCATCCTCCCTTGTGTTGCTCACTTCATCAGCGGCATGGAGACCCCACCAGGCTTGAGTGTGCAACACTATAGTAATCTGATTTTACTGTATAACACTTAACTATTTGCCCATTTGATTTTAAACCTTAGCACGTTCATTTGGTCCAACATGAGACTCAGTGTTTCAAGCATATAAAAAGATTTACATTTTAGACTTTTTTCAAAATTTTTGTTGTAGTTTTTGTACTGTTTACACTCAAAACACAATTAGACCAAAAAAAGGGAAAAATCAACCCCTGTAAGGCTGCAGGACCAGACAACATCCCTGGGCGGGCTCTCAGAGCATGTGCCAATGAGCTGGCTGATGTTCTCTCCTCCATCTTCAACCTTTCCCTCACTCAGAGCATCATTCCATCCTGCTTTAGGACTATGATCATACTCCCCCTTGCTAAAAAAAGCCCACCCACCTGCCTGAATGATTACAGGCCGATAGCACTCACTCCAATCATCATGAAGTGCTTTGAGAGAGTGGTGCTGGTCCACATTCAGAGCAGCATACCAGACACCCTGGACCCCCTGCAGTATGCCTACTGGCCCAACAAGTCCACCTCAGATGCCATCGTGGCCGCACTACATTATTCCCTCTCCCACCTGAAGAACAAAGATTCCTACATCAGGATGCTCTTTGTTGACTACCGCTCCACCTTTAACACGGTTATCCCCCATAAATTCACCCATAAACTGTCTGCACTTGGCCTGCACCCCACCCTCTGTGACTGGCTCCTAGACTTTCTGACTGGCAGGCCCCAATCTGTCAGGACTGGTAATAGGATTTCAGCCACCATTATCACAAACACAGACACCCAACAGGGATGCGTTCTCACCGCCATCCTCTACACCATGTCGCCTCCCAGAAAGATAACATCATCCTAAAGTTTGCAGACGACACCGCAGTGATAGGACACATCACTGGTGGGGATGAGGTGGCCTACAGGAGGGAGGTGGCCAGTCTGGTGTCATGGTGTGAGGACAACAACCTCACCCTCAACACAGACAAGACGAAGGAGATAATAGTGGACATGAGGAAGGAGAGGAGACCTCACTGGCCACTGTACAACCGAGGGCTTGAAGTAGAGAGGGTGAGCAGCATTAAATACCTGGGCGTCAACATCAGTGAGGACCTCACTTGGACACTTAACACCACACAGCTGGTCAAGAGGGCCCAACAGTGGCTGTACTTTCTGAGGCAGCTGAGGAAGTTTGGTATGTCGACTAAGATCCTCGGCAACTTCTCCAGCTGCATTGTTGAGAGCATCTTGACCAGCTGCATCACTGTGTGGTATGGCAGCACAACTGCTATGGACCGCAAACGGCTGCAGAGAGTGGTAAAGACTGCTGAGAAGATCACCAGGACTCCACTGCCCTCTCTGCAGAGCAATTACAACTGCAGGGTCCGAAGGAGAACTGCCTCGATCCTCAGGAACCCCACCCACCCCCAACACGAACTGTTCACACTTCTACTCTCAGTATGAAATGCAGGACTTCCAGGCTAAAGAACTCTTTCTTTCCCAAGGCCATTAGACTCCTAAATAACTGACTGGAGTTTATAACCGTGGTTCACTTCATTCTATGTACATCACACAACTCTATTTGACTTGTCCATCACACACTTACAAGCACATTACACTTTATACTTCTATTCTGTTTTTATACTTTATGCTGCCTTTGTTACTTATTATTTATTTGCTATTTATTATTTATGTTTATCTTTATACGTTGGTTTGTTAACCATTGGCATTTGCTGTGGACAGCAAAGAAAGAATTTCATTGTACAGAGAAACGTGTTTCCTTACTGTGCACAGGACAATAAAACTTTGAACTTTCATAGGACCTCCACCTCATTTCTAGGCTGTAGCCCTTTTTAGCTCTGTATAATGATAGATCCTAAACAGTGCATGTGTTCTGAAATGTAAATTTCAATGTGAAATTGTGAATTTCCCCTGGGGTGAGAATTTCCCCTTAGGATTAATAAAGTATCTATCTATCTATCTATCTATCTATCTATCTATCTATCTATCTATCTATCTATCTATCTATCTATCTATCTATGTATTTCTTTTCTTTTTAACTGGCTTATATTTCAATGCATAGAACTATTTAAAGAAATGTACTGCCTTCACTCTTTAGGTTTATTACTGTTGCACACTGAGTAGTGACTTGATATTTTTTTTGCCATTGGAGTATGTTTGCATTGTGTGCTCAGTAATACAGGATGAAATGTATGCACAGTTGTTTGTGGTAATAACAACACTTTACTATGACTGCAAAACTCTTGTCCTTGTTTGTGAATAATATGAGTAGTTTCTCTAATTTATATTGCTGTGCTCCAGTTAGGTCATACTCTTTCCAGAAGAAGAGACAGTTTAGTGTGACATAGCGCTTAAGGCTTTGGACTTCAGACCTTGAGCTTGTGGATTCCTATCCCACTGCTGACACCATATGACCACAAGCAGCTCACTTCATTTGCCTGTGCTCTAATTGGAAAAAAAGCACAAGAAATGGAACTGATCATATCTCAAAAGTTGTGAGTCACCTTGGATTTAAGTATCAGTCTAATAATAAGTAAAACATATGAAGTCTTGAAAGAGATTAAAACAAGACTAGAAAGAGATCTCACAAATTATAAAATGCTTTTTAAACCAAATTCTCACATTTGACTTATTTTACCTTTGTATTTCATGTCTTCTTTTTTCAAAGCTATTTCTCTTAAGGAATATTAGGAGAAACATCTGTGAGGAAGTTAATTCTTCTTTTTAGGAGAATGTGTTCCATTAATGTGCAAAGTGACATCCTTCCGATCTTCTGCAATTCTGTGATGGTCAGTGCAATTTTCTATACTATGGTGTGCTGGGCTGGTAACAATCAAGAGAGGCCCACTGAATCAACAAGCTAATTAAAAGGGCAGGCTCAGTTATAGGACACATTCTGGACCCCCTGGAGGTCATAGCGCAGGAATTAAAGCAAAACTAAGTGCTATAATGAACATTGCTGCCAACAAGTTATTTAGCAGAAGTGTGTCAAAAAATGCTATGGGGCTCATTTATATGAACAGCAATATGTCTGCATAAAGCCTCACTGTGACTGCGGTATCTTTTTATTTTTTTTTCGTTTTAGTCATTTTGGTGTTTGTTCAAAGTGTGTTGTAAAGATGAAAGGACAACATTAAAGTTGTAAGGCACCTCTTACAATCAGAAAAGTTCAAAAAAGCAAAGTAAACACTTGTCAAATGCAAAATGAGTCTTCTTCAGAAGATTGCCTTAGGTTGACTGTCTGAGATGTGACTCTCCAGGATTTCAGGAATTCTGGGAAGAATAGGTGGTTCCAGGTGGATGGACCCCGGAAGTGACAACAGAGGTGGAAAGATGTCAATCTTCCTTTCTGCAGAGGGAGGAGAAGAAAGATTAATGTTATACAGCGCCATCTCCTATCTCTGTGGAGAACTACCATCGCCCATGCCTATCACCTGTGACTCATTCCAGCTACTCCACAACTTGCTTTGACTTCAACACTTCACTTTGGCTTCGGTTATAGGGGCAGAGATATAGAGAGTTAAAAATCAATGAATGCATAGAATGTAGTGATGAATAATAAGGAAATGCGAATGGTTATACCTCACAAATAGACGAGAAGTTTGTCTGTCTAATGGCTTGTATTTTATGTACCACAACAGAATGGAGAAAATAAAAAGGGTAAAGATTGTGGCTGAACTCGCTGTATCTCTTAAGCCTTCAAACACAACCTGCTATGTCAGGCAGCAGTCTATTGGCCGTCACAGAAAGGGGCAGGAAGGTCGGCATGCAGTCGCTAATTTTGATAGGCCCAGTGATTTTCAGTTATGTAAATTGACAGGATCAGCAACTGAAGTCGGCAAGTCCGATATCTCTAAAGACCAGAAGTCACGTAGGTGACAGCGTCTTTTTGTGTGCCAGTTAACTTAGGTTTTTGCTATTTCCCCTCATGCTGTTTTTATTCCCAGGTCTTTCTTTTACAAACCCTCTAGACACTCACTTACACTACAGAGCATCCTTAGTAGGGCGATGACACCCTTCCAACACGACCCTGAATTGTATTAAACAGGTTCACTCTTGGATGAATGGACTTGACAATTTTGTTATTTCTATGCATTCTGGATGCAGTGTAGCTCTGCTAAATCTTACACACTGTGGCTTCATTTCCCTATAGCCTTACAAAGAATTAGATTAAAAAGTGTTTGTAAGTCTTCTCTGTCACCAGTGTGAACTGACCTTTGCACAAAATCCTTCCGATGCATTTCCTGTTAGCTGCTTGAAATTGAATTCACGTCAGCTATTACTGCTAATGCCTTGCCCTGCCATAGGTGTCTGCTGTTTCTCTGCATGCGTCCAATTCAGATATTAATGGCATTAATGCATTTAGTCTGTTAGCTGTTAGAATAGAATATGATGCAGTATTTTAGAATAAGCTCTTAAACTGTAAAGATCCGATTAAAAAGATGAGGCTTCCAATTAGAATAAGTGAATGCAGTGGGCACAGCCCATGTGCCAGTTAATGTGTCTGAGTGGCTCAGCAGTTAGAGCTGCTGTCTCACAGCTCCTAGGCCACCACACCACCATCCAACCATTAAATCCTCATGGTCATTTATTAAAACGTTGCACATACCAAGTTCCTGAGCATGTTGTAGTTCATGACCGAGATAAACCTGAATGGAATTATGAGACATAGATGAAAAATATAGCCTAAAACTTAATGTTATCAAGTGCAAGCTGAACAATCAACCACAAAATTGGCCTCCATTTGTACCTGTATTTGATGGACTTAACTGCACACATTGCACTTCCTTCTCTCCAACACAGCAGTCAGAAAGTTAGAAAACAAATTGAAAACCTCTAGTTTGTGCAGTGTTGTTTTATGAGGGGGAGTCAAGCTAAAGTTAGAAAATGGGATTTATCAGAAAATGGAATGAACCTTAACAAAACTGATGCTGTCATTTTTCAAATTTTGAATAGCAGGCTTCACATTAGTCTCCAGTAAGTCACAGTAACTTGCACTAGTGACTGGAGTACCCCTCGCTCAGCATGTAGTGTTTGACAAGTGGCTGCGAGGATGAGACCAAACCTTTTATTCTGCTGCAATCCAGGCACTGCCAGGCAGGTGGCGCAAGTACATTGATAAGGGTGGAGACGATATTGAGAAATGTTAAGGTTCATTCAATTTTCTAATAAATCCCATTTTCTAACTTTAGCTTGACTCCCCCTCGTATATCATTATGGGATTTAACAGCAAATCAGCAATGACGCTTCCCCAGTCCCTACCAATGGTATGTCATGCCGCCATACTCACTATGGGCAGGAAACCACGAACGTTAGCTTGTCTTGTCTTCCCTGGTTTAGTGCAGTTTCACAAATCGATGTTTCATGCCACATTAATAAACTGCACGGCTTGTTGAATAATCGAATATACTGATCGCAGAGAGCATCTACAGTGGGTGGGGTTCACAGACATCGTTTCAGGTCTCTGTATTGTTACAAGAGACAGCACAAGTGATAGTATTCAATAATGGCATAAAGATGATTCAAAGTTTATTCATTCAACAGTTACAGTATATAAATTATTGCAAACTGAAAAGCTGTATTGGCATCAAAGCCTGAAATTATAAGTGTCTCATCATAAAACGGAATTGAATAAATGCCTAGCATAAAGAAATAGTAGAATGACTGAGAATGGCACTCTCTTTCTTCCTTATTCTGAACAGCGACCTGACATGCATTAAAAAAATGGTGTTGCAGTTCTGTTTCGTTGTGCCGTATCTCTGTTATACTTAGTAATGATATGCAGACGTACAATAGCAGTGGCTTGATTAAAAATTTAAAAGTTTTGCTGTGATAAAAAGTGCAATTCAATTTCTGTCTGTACCAACAGAGGGCACACCGCCACTGACCTTGTCCAGCAGCCCAAATCTCACTCCGTCAGTTATCTTTAAATATAATCTTCATTTGGATCTTGATCTTTGTTTGTCCGCGAATTCCACGCATGCGTAGACCACCTTCCAGTTTAGTACGTTGTTGTTACTCACGGATGTCAACAATGTGCCGGGAATAACAAAAGGGGTGGTGGACAGTGTTACGCTGGTTAGCTCCTGAGGCCTGGTTAGAGAATGAGTTTGCCGAAGATAAAAGGTACGTGCCTACGTAACATATGAATGAAAGAAAGATAGTGGGTAAATATTATTAAAATGAATAACAACATAACAGCACATTCCGGAAATTATTATTGTTACATTGTAGACGGCGAGTGCCGCGCGTCTCACAGTTGTACCCTGGCTTGCTCACATGTCAGTGAAGTGATCCCTATTTATTCTTTAAAGAGCCTGGATACCTATGTGTCCCCCTTTTATAACCATTGCTCCGTGTATATTGCCTTACTCTTTGGATTGCCACAAAGCAACCTGCGAGATTGGAGAAAGGTTAAGAAGAGATCGTGAGAGGAAACGACAGCATCATGAAAATGAGACGGACTGTGAACGGAGAGAAGCAGAAATGCTCCTCCACCACCACATAATTACTATTCGGACAGTGATTGCGAGTAGGCTGTTCCTATCGAATCAATGTCCAAGGGTTTTCTTTTGTAATTTTGTTTCCCTTATAAAAAATCATAATGCTGTGCAAAGGGCCCAGTTCACGACTGGCAGCCGCGTTTAAACAGGGAGCCCTTCACAGACAACTTTAACACACTTTAGTTAGGCGCACATGGCTAGTTTATAATATCTGTCCATCCATTCATCCATTTCCAAAACCTATTTATAATATAACATCACAAAATAGTGGAGAGCAAAACAGAAAGGGCTTTTCTTTTTATTTCTGGTGCTCAAAACATCATCTCCGGGAAGCACATCCAACTCAGGAAGGACCACCCTGGTCTTTTTGCAATTAATATCCATCAGCACCCCTTGTTGGCCCCCACAAAACCAGACAGGGCAATCCCATGGCAGGGGCGCCTTAGGCACAGGGCGGAAAATCCCAGGGGCCGCCATGCCAATATATATCTATACTAATAAAAGGCAAAGCCCTCACTGACTGACTGACTTACTCACTCATCACTAATTCTCCAACTTCCCGTGTAGGTGGTCTTTGAAGTGGCAAAAGAAATTGGTAACTGCGCTGCTGCCACACAATTCAATGCATCTGAGAAATTGATGCAAGATTAGAGGAGGCAAAAAATGTAAGTGTTGCATTTTTGAATGGGCGTATAAGTTGGGGTCTGATATTATGATCACTTTTTTGGGTTTCAACAACCGACTCATATTTATTTTTATTTTTAAACTTGTGTTTTTTCTAATTATATTTTTCTCAAACAATTAAAATAAAACACTTTATTTTCCTCCCAGGCAACGCTGGGTATTTCAGCTGGTATATATATATATATATATATATATATATATATATATATATATATATATATATATATATATATATATATATATATATATATATGTGAATGTATGTATGTATGTATGTATGTCTATATATATATATATATATATATATATATATATATATATATATATATATATATATATATATATATAGTGACGGACGACCGGCTATGGACTCCGGTCGCCACCCCCAGGCCGCTAGGAGGAGCCCTCCGGACAGCATATTCATGCCCCGAGTTCCAGCAGGGCCTCATGGACTTTGTAGTGTTGTGACACAGCCCTGCTGGATGCCTTGGGGGCCGCCAGGAGTCACTGTAGGGGGGCTAATGGACTCTTGCATGCCCTATAACCCGGGAGTGCGTGTCAGTCACGTGACTGGAGGAAGCGACGTGCTCCCGGGATGAAGAAGAAGACTGTTTGCCCTGACCCGGAAGGAAATGGACTTGTGGGTTGTGCTTAGAACCACTTCCGGGTCAGGAACTATAAAAGGACTCTGGGAAGCCCAGAACATTGAGCTGAGCTGGGAGGAAGGTGGGCTAAGTGTCTGGGAGTGGAGGATTGGATTATTGAAATAGTTTATTATATATGAGTGTAGTGTGGAGAGTGCTTGGGGCACTGTACAATAGAAAAATAAAATATTGTTGTACTTTCACCTGGTCTCGAGAGTGGTACCTGATGGTTCGAGAGGTGGACAAAAGCAATATCTGCTACACTGGCGTAGTCGGCAGGATTCTCTGGCCGTCCGTTGGCAGAGGATCTGCAAGAAAAATAAATTTTGTAGTAGCAGAGAACCCTGAGAAGGTCCCTCTTGAAACCGCGGAGGTGCAAACACCCCCCACTACAGAGAAGGCTGTGACACTGATGAATCTTGCCTCGTACCTGGTCGAGATGGGGAAGAAGTCGGGGAAAAAGAAAGACAACACTGACTGGGTAAAGAACATGACCAACGACGAGTTGGCCTGGACTCGCCTGACTGGGTGTGTCGGTGACAGGGAGCTGGTAAAGGCTGAAGAAGCCCGAAGGGCGCAACAGCAGGAACACTGCCAGCCAGGGGCCGCGCCGAAAACCCTGAATAAAGTGGGGACACCGCTGACAAATCTGGAGGTATGTGCTGGGAAAAAACCCGAAGTTTCGGGCAGTTTTTCATCCTATTTTGCAGAAACACCTCCAGAGAGTGGACGGCGCGTCAGATGCCTGCCACATACCTCCCCAAGATGGCCGCGGTACACAGAAGGCCGGCCAGGCTAGGAGTCGTCAATCTACCAGCCCATTCGAGGAAAACGACCACGTGACCTCGCGTGATGGAGGCTGGGATAGAGAAGGTCAACAGCGGTCCTTCGGTGAGGTCAGTTTTCCCCCCGACGGTTCAGAGCTCCCTGAAAGGGAAGGGGGCGGCGAGCGAAGCAGCGCCAGCATTTAATAAAGGTAAAGAGGGGCGGGAAGTGACTGTAGTGTCTGCCGGCAATATTAAAAAGGCAGACCGCAGCCAGCCGCGGGAGGCTACCCGTTCCTCTAAGGACTCCATGTCCCAGGAGCCCTTGCGCTCATCACCAGAACACGTGCCAGATGCGGACGTGTCCATTGGCTCCCGGCTGGAAGGTAAGGGGAACGCGGAAGCTACCTTGCCTCCAGCCAAATTAATGAACTATATGACTGTACGGGATCTCGAAGAGGTACTCAACCCCGTAATGGGTTTCTTTCAGGGGATCGAGGACCTGAGGAGACGGTTGGAGGAGCTGGGAGCCACGGTCAAAGCGCCGCTGAGGAGACTGCATGAATACCTTCGGCGGTGCAGGTGAGTGAAATCTGCGCCGTATATAATAAGGGGACGCAGTGTGAACTGGCACCGTGTTTAAAAAGTAGCGGCTGCCAAAGCACTGTGAATCCGACAGTCGAATGTGGCGTGATGACTGACTGGACAGGGGAGGAAGCGATCCATCCGGGGCTTGCGTTTGACGCAGGTCCCCGGAACGAGACGCCACTCCAGACCCCGATCGGTCTGATGAAGGGGTTGCCATTGGTTACTGAAGGGGCGGGGGAAGTGCCAATCGAACCGGGGCGGCTGGATAGTGCTGTTACCCGGAGCGATGTGGTACTAATGATGCCGCCTCCAATAATACACAGGACAACGGGCGTGCAAACAGCAAAGAGGCTCTCTCTTTTCCATAGAGAGCCTCACGCTGTGCACAAGCCCCAGAGAAAGCAGGAGATCCCCGAATTAAAACGAGGGTCTCCTGACAAAGTAAAGAAAAGGGCGGAGAGCAGCAAAGCGGCCGTTAAACCCTCCTTGGCGGAGGACAGGGTGGAGCTGACGGAATTCCCGAGGTGTTTCCGGTCTCGGGAAGAGAAGCCAACAGGAGGACGTCGGCGGTGCTACAACTGCTGGCAACCGGGCCACGTGTGGCGTAGTTGTCCCCGGAGGACAGGGGAGCGGTGGAATTGCAGATACACCGTTCCCCCAAGGTTCGCTGGGGGATCTAGACAGCAGAACCACGGCCCGGATCTCGCGTCCTCCTGGAGGAGGACGTCCCTCGCGGGAATCAACGCTCCGCCCCACTGGTCGTCGCTAAGGGGGAGGGACTGTGACGGACGACCGGCTATGGACTCCGGTCGCCACCCCCAGGCCGCTAGGAGGAGCCCTCCGGACAGCATATTCGTGCCCCGAGTTCCAGCAGGGACTCATGGACTTTGTAGTGTTGTGACACAGCCCTGCTGGATACCTTGGGGGCCGCCAGGAGTCGCTGTAGGGGGGCTAATGGGCTCTTGCATACCCTATAACCCGGGAGTGCGTGTCAGTCATGTGACTGGAGGAAGCGACGTGCTCCCGGGATGAAGAAGAAGACTGTTTGCCCTGACCCGGAAGGAAATGGACTTGTGGGTTGTGCTTAGAACCACTTCCGGGTCAGGAACTATAAAAGGACTCTGGGAAGCCCAGAACATTGAGCTGAGCTGGGAGGAAGGTGGGCTAAGTGTCTGGGAGTGGAGGATTGGTTTATTGAAATAGTTTATTATATATGAGTGTAGTGTGGAGAGTGCTTGGGACACTGTACAATAGAAAAATAAAATATTGTTGTACTTTCACCTGGTCTCGAGAGTGGTACCTGGGGATTCGAGAGGTGGACAAAAGCAATATCTGCTACAATATATAAATATATGTAGATATGTATATATATGTGTATATATATGTAGATATGTATATATATATATATATGTGTATATATATGTAGATATGTATATATATATGTAGATATGTAAATATATATATGTAGATATATGTGTCTGTGTGTGTATATATATATATATATATATATGTGTGTGAATGTATGTATGTGTGTATATATATATATATGTATGTGTATGTATGTATGTGTATATGTATATATGTATATGTGTGTGTATGTATGTGTTTATATGCATGTGTATATATATGTTGATATGTGTATACAGTATATATATGTATATATATGTGGATGTGTATATGTATATATATATATATATATATATGTTTATATGTATATATGTGTATATGTAGATATGCATATATATGTATATACAGTATGTATATGTATATATATATATGTTTATGTGTGTGTGTATATATATATATATATATATATGACAGCAACACTCATAACAATGACAACACAATTACATTGACAATCATGTTACATTATTTTTAAAATGTTTCCTTTTCTTTTTCATAACCTCTTTAACACACTACTTCTCCGCTGCGAAGCGCAGGTATTTTGCTAGTTGAATATACTGTAAAACAGAAAGAGAAAATAACAACACAGCTGACGGCAATGTGGCCGAAAAAACATTGTGTTTCTTGTTAATTAGTATGTCAGAGCAGTAAGCTATATGTAGTATTATAACGTTCTGCCGGAATAAGAATATCATGGTCCACCACCTGGTTTTCAAGTTACGAACACACGCATATAGAAGCAAAGCTAGTGCAAGTAGTTGAGTCGTCTTACAAGTTAATGTTTCACCTAGTTTTAATAAAGTATAAGTGTTAGCGCAATAGTCATAGTGAATATCTGGTCAGATAGGGGACAGAAGACACTCGCTCGTCATGAGCATGAGGCGGCAATGTAGTGTCCGCAACAGACGTGGCCATCCACCGTGCATAAGATACCATATTGACATTGGCGGGCGACCACCGATTCTTTCTCTGCCCAGGGCCGCCACAAGCCTAGAGCCGCCCCTGCCCATGGCACCACAACTCCCATGCTGCCCCATTGGCGTCCATACTGGGGATTGCTAGATGGGATGCTGCCACCCACTGTCCTGACTTTCCAGTCTCCCAGGCCCATCCATGGTGTTCCTCCATGGCTACTGGGTCACCAGCTCCAGTATAGCAGCTTCTGCAGTGTCCTTCTTATGCATCCATGTTTTGGTGTGGAAGAGGAATATTACAGCTCCCTCCTGAAATTCCTATATAATGGCCTCCCAGCCAGGCAGGGTAACATGGAGTTGAAAAGAAACATTGATCCTTAAGGATTTCAGAAGACTGTGCACCCCTTTGGGACTTGCATGTTTCTCAGATTAGGGTCTAGATGAAAATAAATGGGCAAAAAAAATTTCTGGAAATTCAATTTGGCCAAACCCAACCCATGATGAGAGAAAAAGCTGTAATCCAGTAAGGCAATGAAAATATTATCAAAATTAGTTGAAGAGAAAACACTGACCCTGTGGTCTTAGACAAGTTTCCGCATTGACCAATGCAAAATATTGTGCATGCTGGTAACGGTGTCCTCCCATCAGCCCCAGCACTGTCTTGCTGCCTGATGGCAATTGCAGTCACTGCAAAGCAACTGTTTTTTGAGTTTTGAGTCTCATTTGTTATGGGATTCATAAATGCAGTTGTAATGTTTGTGATACACCATCTTTTGCAATGACAAAGGCAATGCATTTTATTAATATAAATGTCTTTGATGTCTTTGATGCACCATCTGTTAGAAGATGAATGCAAAACATGTCTCTCTTATATGCCTTTTGGTATGGGATTAGTATACCATCTTTTGGAATGCTACTATAAATGTTTTTGATGCGCCACCTGTTGGAATAACAACACAATGCATTTTATTACTGCAAATGGTTTTGATGTGCCACCTGTTGGAATGTCAAATGCATTGCATTTTATTATTGCAAAAGTTGGTGATACGCAATCCTTTAGTTATGACACAGATGTGGCAACCAGATATGCAGACACACAGATACTTATCTTTTTATTAAGATGAATACAGTGCCTCTTATAGACAGTAACATTACATTGTGTTTTTCAAAGGAAACAAACATCCATCAATTTTCTGGACCCACTATTTGCCTGTTAGGATTATGATGAGAAAAAAACAATCCGGCAGCTTTGGGTTCAAACAATCCGGCAGCCTTGGGTTCAGTCCTATTAAGTACTGAGAAAAGCCCTATATAAATATAATGAATTATTATTATTATTATTATTATTTATTACAGACAATCAAAATAACACAATTCTTTTTCTTCCATAATGTAAAGCTGCTTACTGCAATGCTCAGAAAACTACCAAACACTAACTACTGAACCACTGTGCTGCTCCTTATCTGTTTCTTTACAAGATCCATTAATCCAGCAGCAGCTGCACGTGTGAAAACAGCAAAAACCTGATTGGCAATTCTATCTAACATTACTTTATAGTGCCTTTACCACCAAAGGCATTTTGGAGGTCCCCAGTCCTACCTCAGGACCCCTGAGAGTTTTAGTGACTCATCCAGGGCCACACAGTCAGCCAGTGCTGCAGCATTGTGGTCAAGGCTTTAGACCTCAATTGCTGAGGCTGCGGGTTCAAATCCTGCTACTGACACTGTGTGACCATGAACAAGTAACTTCATCTGTCTGTGCTTCAGCTGGAAAAACAAAAGAAATAGAATCAATTGTGTCTCTAAGATGTTTCAAGTCTCTTTGCTTAAAGGTGTCAACCCAATAAATGAAAGTAATAATGATAATGGAACTGGCTGCCAAGAACGTTACAGTCCACCTCCTTAGGCATTAAGCCCCACTGTGTTCCCTCTGCTTCTAAGTTAATGCTGCATAAATCGACTCACTGAAATGCTTGTGTTCATAAAAAAACTTTACACTCAAATTCATCTCGGTCGGATCAAGCACATTTTTGCAATGAGCGTCGGCAGGAAGCCACCCAGGGGAATTCTGGGAAGATGCTTGGCGCCATAGATGAATTTACATCAGGTCCCCTTCCTTTCTATAATCTCTGAGAGTAGGCCAGTTTGTAAGCTCCACACAAGCGATCCCAAAGTTGAGATCTGAACCGTGGACTCCAGAGCTGCAGAATAGATGGCCACTTCTATAGTGGGCAGGAGGAGGTCAGATAAAGGACAACTCTCTTCTGAGACTCAGTAGCTGAAAATGGCTCCCCAGTGAGCACAATGCAGCTCCCAGTATCTGTAGGCAGTAATTACATCAGGCCTTTGTGCGAGTCTGCAGAGCTCGGTGAAGGGGGTCCTTGGGGAGGCTGCCGTGCACGAGGTAATTAGCTGGCAGGACAGAGTCTTCGCTGCATTATGGATGCCGAATTTGTTGTATGAGCCTGTCAGCTGCAGCATTTATCTTATTTTCTTCTGTGCCAGTCTTTGTTCAGCACTGATTGGGCCACTTCTGAGACTGGGCAGAAATTAGGAGCTGGGTGGCACTGTGGAGAGACAAGGCTCTTCATGTCTGCCCGATCCCATCCTGGCTAGCACTAGTTAGATAGAATTGTCATTTCTTATAGGTCATTAGATCTCTTAATGTCACTGAGTCCAGAGCAACAGCCAGGGCTGTCTTAACGTATGGCAACAATGGGCACTGGCTGGGGGCCACAGGAGCATAGGGACCTACAACGTTTTTGATGCCTATGTATGTTTCTGTTTTGCTGTCGAAACAGGGGCCTCAGTGCACTACTTTGCCCGGGGGCTTAGGATGCTGTTAAGTTTTCCTGCAGCAGTCCAGCATTCCCATGGCTTTGATCCAGTGTTTCCTCTTCACATTTTCTCAGCTGTGTCCCGTTGGTGTCACTCAGTGCCCAGCAAGATTATCTGTGTTAGTTTAGTTGTGCCCATCAATGTTATAATCTTGTTCACCCTTGTAATGGCTTGTGTTTTAAATGATCACCCATTCTGTCTTTTTATAGAGCTGGTAAATCCAATGTAGGGACTTTGTGTACAAAAAATGAACCACCCCTAGACTGGGCACCAACTCAGCAGGACATCTGAGAATCACCAACTGAACCAGCATCTGTGTCTCTGGGATGTGTGAAGAAAGCTTACGTAGACCTGGAGAGAATGTGCAGACACCACACAGGCAATAACACAGCCTGGATTTGAACCTGAGACTCTGGAGTGGAGTGGCAGCAACACTAACCCTTTCTAACCCTTAGGTTACAGTGTGCTAACCTAACACAGGCATGCCTGCACTACCATTTTGAAAAAGTACATAGACAAAGGGAGAACACGCAAACTTCACACAGATGGTGCTTGGGCCAGAATTTGAACCCAGAACTCTGGAGCTCTAAGGCAGCAACAATAACACCACCATACTACGAATGACAGGGGTGCGTAGCTCCTTTATATTAGATTAGATTAGATTAGATTAGATTTCTTTATTGTCACAAACACTGCAAGATCATAGTGAAATTCTTGCACCTTAATTGTGAGGCAAATTGGGAGGCAAGGAAGTATACAGGAAATAAGACAATGTATAATAAACAGATGCAATAAAAAAGTGAGAAAGTGACTTGTACGTTAATGATGGAGGTAAGCGTTTTTCCCTCCATGACTCCAAACATCTTAAGCCGTCCATGCCCTGAAACGCAGGCTCTGATGCCTGAAATCACAATTTCATTTTGTTTCTTCAGCTCACATTAAAGGTGTGGCCACTAGGGGGTTTGCCAGCACCCTAGACCCTCAGACACAATTGCTCCACAACAGTCCCAGGTCAATTAAAGTTCTTTTAATTTGAACAATACCATCATACAGACCTCCTTTGTTCACAATACAACACAGCTCTTTCTCTCATTTTCCTTTTCCTTTTTTCCACATCTCTACCCTCTGCTCCACACCAACTTCAACTCTTCTTAGGTGGAGTGGAGGGCTCTCACTTAACTCCAGACCTGGGAGTACTTCCAGTGCTTAATTGATTGCCCCCAGGATGCATTTCCAGGTCTGGCAGGACCATCACCGTCCTTGTAACATCAGTATCCAAGAGGTCCTCCTTGGCTGCCTCCACAGAACCCAACAGGGCAGCCCCACGGGACCACAACTGCCATGCTGCCCTGCGGGCATCCATACTGGGGCTTGCCAGATGGGATGCTGCCACCAAGTGTATGGGGGAAAACTCTCTCCCTAGAAGGCAGTCGACCATTGTGCTGACCTTCCAGGTTCCCAAGTCCATGCAAGTCAGTGGTTGTAAGGACGCAGCTCCCAATGTGACTACTATAACATCCTTCCACCTCTGTGTCCTGGCATGGAAAGGAGATTTCGCTCCCTCCCTGGCCTTCTATTATCAAGGCGTCCTGACCAGGTAAGGGAGCGGTGCCTATACCTGCTGGGACGCTGGTTCGTCCATCACAATAGGAGTAGCAGAAGAATGGCTTAATGTACGCAGTGCAGAACAGGACTGTGCAGACTTACTGATTTTATTAAAACAGTAGTGGGAGAAAATAAAAGTGCAGACGGCAGTACATATTTAACATACAGTAAAATTCAAAGGTATGTACAGTACATGGCAGGTAAGATCAGGCTACTGAGAATTCAGTGACCTTATGGCCTGAGGAGAAACTGGCCCTGAATCTGGCGGAACATGTGGTGAGACTCTGGTAGTGTTTATCAGAAGGCAGAGGTGAAAAACAAGATGAGCTGGATGGCCGTCATCAGAGAGATGGTGGATTCAGCTCTCCACAGACCTCGGGTAGAGCAGTTGGCATGTGGATAGCTGTGGATGGTCAGCCCCAATGATTTTAGAAGCTGCACAGTCAGTCCTTTGGAGAAGTTTGCCATCCTGGTAAATCAGGCTAACAAACCACACTGTGAAGCATCTGGCCAGGATACATTCAATAGTGCAGTGGGACGAGTTCCCCAGTATTTTGTTTTGACACCTCAAAGCTCTTTATCCTCCACGGGACAGTTACTGAGCAGATGCTGGGCAGTTAAATCTCTTATAACTCTGCAAGATGCTGAGAAATTAGTTCACACTTTTGTTTTCAGTCGGCTAGATTACTGTAACGCTCTCCTCTCAGGACCACCCAAAAAAGACATCAAGTGATTGCAACGAGTGCAGAATGCAGCTGCCAGAATCTTAACTAGAAAAAGAAAATCCGAGCACATCACACCAGTTCTGATGTCACTACACTGGTTACCTGTGCCATTTAGAACTGACATTAAAATCCTGCTTTTGGTTTACAAAGCTTTAAATCATCTCGCTCCATCCTATATTTCAGAAAGCCTGTCCCCTTACACTCCAAATTGTAACCTTAGATCTTCAAATGAGTGTCTGCTTAGAATTCCAAGAGCTAAACTTAAAAGAAGTGGCGAGGAGGCTTACTGCTGTTATGCACCTAAAATCTAGAATAGCTTACTGATAGAAATTCGCCAGGCTGATACGGTGGAGCACTTTAAAAAAAACTGCTAAAAACTCATTATTTTAACATGGCTTTCTCACAGCTTCATTTTAGTTTCTCCCTGATATTCTGCATATGCATTTAATTATCATTATCATTCATGGTGGCTCCAAAATCCATACCAACCCCTACTTTACCTGCTGTTCTTTTACCGGTTCTCTGTGGTGACGATCTGCGCCACCACCACCTGATCAGGGCACCATGATGTCCCTACATTGATGGATTGAAGGCCAGAGGTCCACATGACCATCACCTTCAAGTTCTTCCATGAGAACCCTGAAAACCATGAGGACTGATAGAGATCATTGATGTTAGGTAGAATGCCTAGAGGGGGCTGGGTGGTCTCGTGGCCTCAGAACCCCTGCAGATTTTGTTTTTTCTCCAGTTGTCTGGAGGTTTTTTTGTTGTTTTTTCTGTCCTCCCTCCATCGGACCTTACTTTTATTCTATGTTAATTAGCGTTCCCTAATTTTATTTCTGTATTTTGTCTTTTTTCTCTTCCTTCACCTTGTAAAGCACTTTGAGCTACATCATTTGTATGAAAATGTGCTATAGAAATAAATGTTGCTGTTGTTGTTGTTGTTGTTGTTGTTGTTGGATGCCCAGGAGCCTGAAGCTTCCATGGGGGAAGCCATCAATGTGGTGTGGTGGAGTGAAGCTGTGACTGCCTTTGTTCTTCCTGAAGTCAACAATGACCTACATGTGGACATGGGGAACAAATGCAAGCATCATATAATCATGGCGTGGATTTTAAGATTTAAACTGAGGCCTATAAGGCCTGCACCACCAGAACAGTAATAATAACAACTAGTGAGTGAAATACGTGGACATAAGAACCTAAAATGAAGGTAGTTCAGACAGAGCAAACTGAAATGTTCTATGATGGCAACACATCCTTCTGTATTCACCACTCAAAAGTACAGCTTGACTTGACACCAATCACATTGATGATCTAACTTTCCAAAGTAGTGCTCTTCAAACAAACATTGACCTAATGATTTAAAAGCAATGCCTGCATATGATTAGAAGCTTATCTGACAATGAAACATTTCTATTTTGGTAACCCACATTTTTTGAGCATTAAAAATACGGTGTAATATTAATTACATTGCAGATGCAACTTTGGTCAGTAGTGGTCTTCAAGGAAAAACCAACATAAGAATATAAGAGCAATGGTTTCATGTGGTGGGAATTGTCAAATATTTTAAGACTCTAGCTGTGTATTTATATGTCTAAAAAACAAATTAACGATTAGGAGCTATTGAAACCTCTATGTTTTGTAAATAGTTACTATAAAAGTCTAGATTTGATGATCTTCTTGATTGTCTCCATGCATTTCCATCCCTGAGATGTTCTTGCATTCTCTATCCTGGACTTGCCTATGAGCCATCATGTTTGCCTGCTGGTAAGCGGGTCCATTTTCAGTATTACTTCTTACTTCTCAATGTGTGTCAGCATCTTGTCTTGTTATTCTTTCTCATTGTTCATAACTTAGTCATCCTCTGTGATGTGTTTGATGGTCAGCAGATGTTGCTCATCTTTCTTCTTATTGTGGTGTTCACATAATCAGCCTCTGCAATTTGATTGATGCTCAGCAGATGTCATTGCTGTTCTTTTTCTTTTAACCACATGTGATTAATGACACACATGGGGGGGTGTTCCAGCTGCGAAGGAGTATGGTTCCTTAAGAGGATGAGAGGCCAGCCCTTTGCCACCATAAGATTATCATATCTTACCCAGAAGACAGGCATAAGATGCCAATGCCAGAGTGGGTACACTGGAGTCCAAGCTGGGTTGGAAATGGGAACAATACCCGGTTGGGATGACATTATAATGGAAGGATGGGGGAAACAACCCGACAGGACTACGGTCTCCCCCAAGAGACACCTTCATTGGCCGATGTTACCTCTACAGATCTCCGTAAGACACTCTGGATATTGTAGTTCCCTAGAACAACCTTGTCGGGTTCCATGGGGGCCACCAGGGAGGTGCTGCAGGGATTCCTTATCCCTCCTTTTTGTGGCTTCTGTTTGACCTGGAAATGCTTTCAACAGCCACACCCTTGCATCGGAAGCACTCCCGGGTCTGGAATAAAAGGAGCCACTCATCCTCATCCAGGTGAGTCAGAGTCAGTTGGAAGTGGACAAAGCTCACCTGAGAGGTGGAGAGGAGAAGAAGGGAATGAGACAGCGGGGTAGGATTTGGAGCCTCTGAGGAAGCTACTTGTGTAAATAAACCAGTTTTATCTAAACAGGACTTGTGTCTGTAGAGTTGTATCTGGGGATGGACGATCTCTGGTGCCTTATACTGTCTACACCACGTCAACTGGTTTAGTGCTTACTTTCCTGTCAAAAATACATGACCACAGACCACGTTACCTAATGTTTCTTAAACTCCCAGGACACATCATGTCATAAGACCAAGATTAAGATTGTAGCCCCAGTAGTTCACAAGTAAACTGCATGACAAATGAACCGACCTTAGCATGTTATTATATATGATGGAGATGTATAGTTACTTAAGAAAAGACACGCAATCACAGGGAGCACATGCAAAATGCACACAGACACTGCACAGGTCTGGATTGGATTTAAACCCAGGACTCTGGAGATGTGATCATATTCTTATTTGACTTCCAAGTGTGATCATTAACTGGATCAATAGGTCAGAAATTGGAAGGATGGATATGTTTGTTAAAAGCCTTTCCCCAAAACTACTTGCAAAAGTGGGATATATCACAACTTCTTAGATTAATTTCAGTTATTTATTATTATTTTTTTCCATTTGCCAGGTTCACTGATTCATTTTAAGGTCACTCAGGGAGCCCAAGGTGAGGACTGAAGCGTCCGCCTTACCTCTTGCTCTTCATAGTTTTAGCCATAAGGGGGTGACCATCATATCACATGACAGATGAATCAACCTGCATGTCTGCTACATTTACATCATCAGTCTAGCTGGAGTTTTCATGCCGAGGATTAGGCGGCAGGCTCGTGTCGGCAGGAACACCTCTGCTCATAAATAAAACATGGCAGCGTGACAAGGAGACACGTGTGATAAAATGTGCACGCTTCCAACTGTTATGTCTTCTGCCACTGCAAGTCTGCCGTTTTTTAGATATCCCGTATTTTTATTAGAGGAGAAGATGCAGCGCCCTGCAATGGGCTGCCGTCCACTGCTGTTTCTGATCTCTGCTGCTGGGGTAGGCTCCGGCTCTACTGGTATATAAAGGGACATTCAGAAACTTCTGTACATGAATGTAAATGATCACAAAACATGGTGTTTAGCAGCTCTAACTCCACGGCCCAGGGTTACTAGGTTTAAATCTGGGCAGCTCACCATCTGTATGAAGTTTTTCATGTCCACAGAGCCATGTTCTCCCAGGCATTCTCCCCCCAAATAATTAGCTGTATGAAATGGGTGAGTGCAGTGGGCTGGTGCCCCACACCCAGTGGTGCCAGGCTTGACTCCGATAAGGCAATGTAAAGTAAAAAATGATATTGTTATGCCATGAAAAATAGATTAAGATTAATAAAGTGCTCATAATGGTACCTATCTATTATATAATAAAACTCTACCTGTGTGTGTGTGTGTGTGTGTGTGTGCGTGTGTGTGCGTGTGTGTGTGTGTGTGTGTGTGTGTGTCTCATTCCCTTCTTCTGATTGGTCACTTTGGCTTTGGTGGCTCAGTGGTAGTGACAATGGCAACATGATACTTAAGGGGTCCAAAGTTCAACTTTAGATTGTGTGGAGGCTGACCTGGACACAGACAGGCGGACACCGATGGTTCAAACACCAGCACACGTTTATTATACATATTTACTATTTACAAAGGTGCACACAACCCCAAAGTTCAGGCCTCTCACACAGTGATGCCTCTCTCTCTTCAGGCCGCCTCCTTTCCTCTCCTACCAAGCTCCGTCCTTCTCCGCTCCCTTTTATAATCACCCAGCCGTGCTCCAGGTGTCTCCCAATAATCTTCTGCTGGCACTCCCCAGCGTGGCGGAAGTACCGGCTGTGCACCCAGAAGCACTCCGGGTGTCCCTGGTCGTCTTCCCCCCAGCACTTCCGGGTGTGGCAGAAGTGCTGAGGACCAGGGCTCTCCAGGCATCGGGGCGCCCCCAGATGGTGACCACGGGCCCCTATAGGGTTGAGCTTCCAAGCTCAGTTCCCGTGGTCCCCAAAGCCACCAGGGCAGTCGCTCCCTCGTGGTCTGGAGGAGGCGTAAGCCCTCCTCCGGTCCTCCTGGGCGTCCCGGCTGGGTACTACTCCCAGCCACACGCCACAATTGTCACATTCTTTAAATGACACAAAAAAAGTGTTAAACTGGAGCATTTCAATAACAACAAAGCGAATAAGGGTCAACATTGGATCACTAAATCTTAAAGGGGCAGTAACCAGACTCATCTTTAAAGATAGGAAGCATTCGCAAGAATAAGAATGATGCTTTCACAGCAGGTAAAGGGGGCCCTCTTACCATTGCTGGTACTTGAGCAAGGTGCCTCAAAATTATCGAGTCTGAGAAGCAGGCTTTAGGGAAACGTGATCAAGTGAGGAAGTGCCAGGCAAGAGAGTTTGAGACTGGTGTTGGACTGGTACTAACATTTAAACTTTGGCATCAATACAAGCTCTAGGACCCCAGTACCAGTACCGAAATGGTTCCAAAGTAAATAATGGATAACTCCAAAAACCCACCATCTTACCAGAGCCTCCCTGGTGCACCACACAATCTCTGGCCTACCTGATGAGCCATGCCATCTCGCCACTCTACGCACCACTTTCCTCTGAATCGCCGTGAAGTGCCAATTGTTTTAACTCAATAAGGGGACAGAGGGTTATGTGGCTTCCTCATGAATTCCCAATTGCTTTGAGGCAATGGGTTGTCCCACCGTGAAGTCCTGTTTGCTTCGAAGGGTGTACTTTCTTTTTATGAACGCTATGAAACTAACAGCAACTGCAATAGTGAGTGTCTAGAGATCGAAGGATTGAGAGGAAAGCTGATTTTTACTTCTGATACCAAAAATCCCAAAATGCCAATATTGTGCCATTTTAAAATGTGAGTTTTTTGGTAATTTTCTTGTACTGGTATACCACGCAACCCTAGTCGAGACACATGAGGGTACCGAGGAAAGGCATGGGAGAAATGTTAAGGGTTCAAATAGGGCAAGAAAGGCTGAGACGTGAAGATACTGAGGAGATGCACAGGAGGAATGCAATTTTTAAATGTATTCTCTTCGACAGGTAAGCATAGCCAGTAATCTATATATTTATATATACTAGCTGTCCCCTGCAGACAAACTAAAAATCAATAAACAAACAGGTATCGCTAGCTAAGCGGAGGCAAGGTACGCACCAAAACGTGGCAAGAGGTAGACCAATTTGAACGGAGGCTGGCGCGTGAGTGAGGAGGGCCCCGCCCAGCTCCCCACTCCTGATATCACGCTTACCCCCCCCCTCAGCCCTCAGCCTCTCTCTCAGATTAGCGTGAATATATCGCTCCTGCAAGCAAGCAAACTATGATACTTAGCAGAAGTCGCAAAATCAACCGGAATGTTCAAGTAAATTATAGAAAAATACCTGATCTAAATCCGATAAGTAGTTCTCCTGTGAAAAGCGGACAACTGTACACACACACACACATATATATATATATATATATGGAAGAGAAGGTCTGTGATACGGTTTGCATATTTGCAGTTGGAGATCCACGAAGGGAGAAAAAACGAATCACGTATCATAAAATAGTTTTATTCCTGAGCTTTCAACCCCTATCAGGGGTCTTCATCAGAGGATAATGCTTAGACTTACAAGAATCAAAGGCAATATATAGCAACACATTCAGTGGGGGGGGGGAATGGGGGGTGGGTGGAGGTGACTAAGTCAGTATGATCAAGGGGGGGGGGGGGTGTATAGTTTAATTATTGTGTATATGTCCTTCTTAAGTTGGCATATGCTGGATTTATGTCCAAGTGTCTGTTGATGGCGTTTTCATCTGATAGCCAAGACTCGGCCAACTCTCTGGCACTTTTTGTACTGGCCTTAAATTTTACTTTTACGTTTTCCCAGTTGAATGTGTGTCCTGCCGATTTAGTATGTGCATATATCAAAGATAGTGCGTCCTTTCTTCTGACGGCATTGCGATGTTCCTGTACACGTGTTGAGATTCTTTTTGACGTTTGTCCTATGGATACCGCTGAGCAAGAATTGCATGGAATACTATAAACTGCGTTTCATGTTTCGGCTGTCGATTTCTTGTTTTTAGCATTAAACAGGACCATGCGCAGATTGTTCGTGGGTTTATGTGCTATTTTGATGCCCCACTTGGTCAGGGTGCGTGCCGTGCCTTCTGACACATTATGGTGATACGGGAGTGAATGCCAGGTGGGGTGGGGGTTCTGATTTACGTCGATTGTATGCTGATTCCTTTGGCGCCTGCTGTGTAGACTCCGATTAATGAATGTTTTTGAGTATCCGTTCGAGGTGAAAAGTTGGAACAGATAGCGTCTCTCATTAATTTTTGTTTCCTTGGTATTACAATGCGTGTGGACTCGTTTAAATAGGGTTTTCACGCAGCTCCGTTTAGGAGATACCGGGTGATTGCTGGCGAAGTGTAGGATCTTGTCTGCATAGCATTGCTTGCGGTAAACACTTGTGGTCAGGGTGGCGTCACTATTTCTTTTGATGTAAATGTCCAGGAAGTTGATGTGTCGATTGATTTCTTTTTCCATTGTGAACTGGATTGCAGGGAAATATTCCACCCTCTTCCACCCTCTTCCTGCTGGAAGGACTTATCACCAGACATTCAGCTATTTTGAAAACAGTACACTTTAGAACTGTTGTCTGAAAACATGTTTCTGCAATTAGTGCTTGTTATCTTTTGCATTGCTGCCCCAATGCTTTATTGTAATCTTACAGGAAGGAAATGCCTTGTTGATGAGAGGGGTTGGAGAAGAGTGGCCAGAATGGTTTGACATGACAGAGAGGCTATGGTGCCTCAGATAACCACTCTGTGCTACTGTGGTGGGCAGTAAAGGACCTAAGAACGCACAGCTCATTGAACATTGAGGTGGATGGGCTACACCATCAAGACCATATCAGGTTCCACTCCTATCTGCCAGGAACAGAAAACTGACGCTGCAGTGGGCGCATGCTGACCAACACTGAAGACTGGAAAACGTAGCCTGATCTGCTGAATCTCAATTTCAGGGGCAGGATCAGAATTTGGCACCCAGAACATAAATCCATGTGCTCAACCTGCTTTATGTCAACAGTCCAGGCTGATGGTGGTGGTGGTGTAATGGTGTGGGGAATGTTTTCTTGGCACACTTTGGGCCACACTGTAACACTAATCAGTGATCCCTTGAACGCTACGGCCCATTTAGTTATCGTTGCTGACCAGGTGTATCCCTTAATGGCCACAATTTACCCATCTTCTAATGGCTACCGCGAGCATATAATGCACCTTGTCACAAAGCAAAAGTCATCTCAAACTGGTTTCATGAGAGTGACAATGAGTTACCCAATTACTGAATTTGAGATGTGGTAGAACAAATGAAAGTGCAGAAGACAAATCTGAAGAAACCGTGTGATGCAATCATGTCAACATGGACCAGAATCACAAAGGTATGTTTCCAACATCTTGTGGAATCCATGCCATGGAGAAATGAGGCTGCTTTGAGAGCAAAAGTATCAGTATAGTGTTCCTAAGAATTTGTGAGTGGATGTACTGTATATAGTTGAAAAATGAATTTCATGGCACACATGCATTGATCTCAGATTCACTCTGTGTTGTATGACTAGAGCTGTAGTAAGGTCCAGTAAAAAGGATGATTTAAGTGAACTGGCTGTGGTTCTTTGTCTCTGACAGATGTAGTTATGTAAGGGATAAAACAAATAAATCATAACAATCAACATCTCTTAATAAGGGCGGCACGGTGGTGCAGTGGGTAGTGCTGCTGCCTCGCAGTTAGGAGACCCGGGTTCGCTTCCCGGGTACTCCCTGCGTGGAGTTTGCATGTTCTCCCCGTGTCTGCGTGGGTTTCCTCTGGGCGCTCCGGTTTCCTCCCACAGTCCAAAGACATGCAGGTTAGGTGAATTGGCGATTCTAAATTGGCCCTAGTGTGTGCTTGGTGTGTGGGTGTGTTTGTGTGTGTCCTAAGGTGGGTTGGCACCCTGCCCAGGATTGGTTCCTGCCTTGTGCCCTGTGTTGGCTGGGATTGGCTCCAGCAGACCCCCGTGACCCTGTGTTCGGATTCAGCGGGTTGGAAAATTGATGGATGGATCTCTTAATAATTGTAATTCATATTTTATTTAAGATTGTCTCATAATGTAAAAAGCAAAAAAAAAGTTGTGTGTGGGGGGGGGGGGGCGCATGTATTCAAACAAACCATTCAAACAGGTGTGAACAAGGGCTCAATCAGAAAAACAGGCCTTTGAGGACCCCTAGTGGAAGCTTATGGAAGCACATCTAAAAAGTGCAACAGGGAGGCCATTCAGCACAGAGGGGCGTGGGAGTCTGCAGCAAACAGCTCATTGCTGTGAAAGCCTTAATTCTGTCAGCTGCCATCTAATCAAATGAATCATCTCCATTTTGGTTCAGATTTCTGTGTCAACCAAGCAGCATAGCAGTTTTGCATTCTTAATTGGGTGCAGCATTGAATTGGAAAAGTGAAAAAGACTCAAAGCAGGTTAACTAACACTGCATCCGGTGCCATATCCTGTCTTGAACACGATGCACCCTGGAGACACTCCAGATACCCCAGAAAGAAAATGCAAAAATAGGATTTTTAATTTTTTCCAAGTTTTCAAAAATAAAAAACAGAAGAATCCCACTGGCACATGTATTCAGAGCCTTTATTAGGTACTTAGTTGAAGCATCTTTGGCAGTGGTTCCAGCATGGAGTCTTCTTGGAAATGATGTGACAAGCTTCACACACATGGATTTGGGGATTTTCAGTCATTTTTCTCTGCACATCCTCTCAAGCTCCACCAGGTTGGATGGAGGCCTTCAGTGGACAGCTGTTTTCAGGTCTCTCAAGAGATGTTTGATTGATTTCAAATCAAAGTCTTAGCAGGGCAAGTTAAGAACATTCCCAAAGTTGTAACTAAGCCACTCCAGGGGTTGTCTTTGCTTTCTGCTTAAGGTCATTGTCCTGTTGGAAGGTTAACCTTCATCCCAGTCTGAGGTCCAGAGTGATCTGGTGCAGGTTTTCATTATGGATATCTCTGCACTCTCTGTACTTAATCCATTCAGCTTTCCCTGAAGACCGACTAGTCTCACAGTCCTTTCTGTTGAAAAAAAAAAGCCGCAGCATGATGCTGCCACCACCATGTTTCACCACTGGAATGGTACTGCACAGATGATGAGCAGTGCCTTGTTTCCTCGATTAGATACGCTGGTTAGAAAATGGATAGATTGTTTTTTATTAGCTACAACACCAGAGCAAAGCTTGTGAAGATGTGATTCATTTATTATTGATTACTTTTAGAACAGTTCAAAAACCCATCCACAGGGGATCTACAAACCAGTGTGTTTCTTTGTGTCGGTCCCAAGCCTGAATAATTAGGAAGGGTTACATCAGGAAGGGCATCTGGTGTAAAATTTTGCCAAATCAATATGTGGACAACAACACCAATCTCTATACCGGATCGGCCGAGCCCCGGGTTAACAACGGTTACTGTTGGCAGAAGAAGAAAAAGAGGAAGAAGAAGAGGGGTGATACATGTCCAGAGGCAGGAGGAGAGGAGGAAGGTAAAGAGAGTGGAACTGAGGGTAGGAACTTTGAATGTTGGCAGTATGACTGGTAAGGGGAGAGAGTTAGCAGATATGATGGAGACAAGGAAGGTTGATATATTGTGCATGCAAGAGACTAAATGGAAGGGGAGTAAGGCCTGGTGGATCGGAGGTGGATTCAAATTGTTCTATCATGGTGTGGATGGGAGGAGAAATGGGGTAGGAGTTATTCTGAAGGAACAGTATATCAAGAGTGTTTTGGAAGTGAAAAGAGCATCAGACAGAGTAATAATTATGAAGCTGGAAATTGGAGGTGTAATGATGAATGTTGTTAGTGCATATGCCCCACAAGTTGGGTGTGTGATGGATGAGAAAGAAGATTTTTGGAGTGAGTTGGATGAAGTGATGAACAGTGTACCCAAGGGACAGAAAGTGGTGATTGGAGCGAATTTCAATGGACATGTTGGTGAAGGGAACAGAGGAGACGAGGAGGTGACAGGTAGGTATGGTGCCAAAAGGATGGACATGGCTGTGGTGAATACTTATTTTAAGAAGAGAGAGGAACATAAGGTGACATACAAGAGTGGAGGAAGATGCACATAGGTAAATTACATCCTATGCAGAAGAGTCAATCTGAAGGAGATTGAAGACTGCAAAGTGGTGGCAGGGGAAAGTATAGTTAAGCAGCATAGGATGGTGGTCTGTAGGATGATGTTGGATATCAAGAAGAGGAAGAGAGTGAGGGCAGAGCCAAGGATCAAATGGTGGAAGTTGAAAAAGGAAGACTGCAAGGTTGAGTTTAGGGAGAAGGTGAGACAGGCAGTGGGTGGTAGTGAAGAGTTACCAGACAGCTGGGAAACTACAGCAGATGTAGTAAGGGTGACAGCAAGAAGGGTGCTTGGCGTGACATCTGGAAGGAGGAAGGAGGAAAAGGAAACCTGGTGGTCGGAATAGGGAAGTACAGGACAGTATACAGAGGAAGAGGATGGCAAAGAAGAAGTGGGATAGTCAGAGAGATTCAGAAAGTAGACAAGAGTACAAGGAGATAAGACACAAGGTGAAGAGAGAGATGGCGAAGGCTAAAGAAAAGGCGTATGATGAGTTGTATGAGAGGTTGGACACTAAGGAGGGAGAAAAGGACCTGTACAGATTGGCTAGATAGAGGGACAGAGCTGGAAAAGATGTGCAGCAGGTTAGGGTGATAAAAGATAAAGATGGAAACGTACTCACAAGCGAGGAGAGTGTGTTGAGCAGATGGAAAGAGTACTTTGAGATGCTGATGAATGAAGAGAACGAGAGAGAGAAGAGGTTGGATGATGTGGAGATAGTGAATCAGGAAGTGCAATGGATTAGCAATGACGAAGTAAGGACAGCTACGAAGAGGATGAAGAATGGAAAAGCCGTTGGTCCAGATGGCATACCTGTGGAAGCATGGAGGTGTTTAGGAGAGATGGCAGTGGAGTTTTTAACCAGATTATTTAATGGAATCTTGGAAAGTGAGAGGATGTCTGTGGAGTGGAGAAGTGTATTAATGCCGATATTTAAGAATAAGGGGGATGTGCAGGACTGCAGTAACTACAGGGGGGATAAAATTGATGAGCCACAGCATGAAGTTATCAGAAAGAGTAGTGGAAGCTTATTTGAGAAGGGAGGTGATGATTAGTGAGCAGCAGTATGATTTCATGCCAAGAAAGAGCACCACAGATGTGGTGTTTGCTCTGAGGATGTTGATGGAGAAGTATAGAGAAGACCAGAAGGAGTTGCGTTGTGTCTTTGTGGATCTGGAGAAAGCACATGCCAGGGTGCCTCGAGAGGAGCTGTGGTTTTGTATGAGGAAGTCGGGAGTGGCAGAGAAATATGTAAGAGATGTAAAGGATATGTACGAGGGAAGTGTGACCGTGGTGAGGTCTGCGTTGGGAGTGACGGATGCATTCAAGGTGGAGGTAGGATTACATCAGGGATCGGCTCTGAGCCCTTTATTATTTGCAATGGTGATGGACAGATTGACTATGAGATTAGACAGGAGTCCCCGTGGACTATGATGTTTGCTGATGACATTGTGATCTGTAGCGATAGTAGGGAGCAGGTTGAGGAGACCCTGGAGAGGTGGAGATACTGTATGCTCTAGAGAGGAGAGGAATGAAGGTCAGTAGGAACAACACAGAATACATGTGTGCAAATGAGAGGGAGGTCAGTGGAATGGTGAGGATGCAGGGAGTAAAGTTGGCGAAGGTGGAGGAGTTTAAATACTTGGGATCAACAGTACAGAGTAATGGGGATTGTGGAAGAGAGGTGAAAAAGAGAATGCAGGCAGGGTGGAATGGATGGAGAAGAGTATTTGGAGTGATTTGTGACAGATGGATATCAGTAAGAGTGAAAGGGAAGGTCTACAGGACAGTAGTGAGCTATGTTATGCTATGTTATATGGGTTGGAGATGGTGGCACTGACCAGAAAGCAGGAGACAGAGCTGGAGGTGGCAGAGTTAAAGATGGTAAGATTTGCATTGGGTGTGACAAGGATGGATAGGATTAGGAATGAGGACATTAGAGGGTCAGCTCAAGTTGGCCGGTTGGGAGACAAAGTCAGAGAGGCGAGATTGCTTTGGTTTGGACATGTGCAGAGGAAAGATGCTGAGTATATTGGGAGAAGGATGCTAAGGATAGAGCTGCCAGGCAAGAGAAAAAGAGGAAGGCCTGAGAGAAGGTTTATAGATGTGGTGAGAGAGGACATGCAGGTGACGAGTGTAACAGAACAAGATTCAGAGGACAAAAAAGATATGGAAGAAGATGATCCGCTGTGGCGACCCCTAACGGAAGCAGCCGAAAGAAGAAGAAGAAGAAGAGTTCATTCTTGGTTTCATCTGAACAGAGAATCTGAGAGTCCTTCAGATGCAAACTACAAGTGGGCTCTTATGTGCTGTCTGGCCATCCTGCTCTAAAGCCCAGATTAGTGGAGTGATGAATTAATGGTAGTCCTACTGGAAGTTTCTCCCATCTCCTCACAGCTTCTCTGTAGCTCAGCCAGTTCTTGGTTCTTGGTCACCTGTCTTACTAAGGCCCCTCTCACCCAATCATGCAGTTTGGCCAGGCAGCCAGCTCTAGGTAAAGTTATGAATGCTCCAAACTTATTCTGTTTAAAAATTATGGAGGCCACTGTTCTGTTGGGGACTGTCAATCCTGCAGATTATTTTTTGCAACCTTCTCTAGATATGTTAAGAGTGGTGTCCCACAGGGGTCATTTATTATATATAAATGATTTAGATTGGAATATAAGTAACAAGCTGGTTAAGTTTGCAGATGATACCAAAATAGGTGGATTAGCAGATAATTTGGAATCTGTTATATCATTACAGAAGGATTTGGATAGCATACAGGCTTGGGCAGATTTGTGGTAGATGAAATTTAATGTCAGTAAATGTATTACACATAGGAAGTAAAAATGTTAGGTTTGAATACACAATGGGAGGTCTAAAAATCGAGAGTACAACTTATGAGAAGAATTTAGGAGTAATAGTGTACTCTAAGCTATCGACTTCCTGACATGGTTCAGAAGCCATTAAGAAGTCTAACAGAATATCAGGTTATATAGTGCCTTGATGTGTGGAGTACAAGACCAAGGAGGTTATGCTCAAGCTTTATAACATACTGGTGAGGCCTCATCTGGAGTTCTGTGTGCAGTTTTGGTCTCCAGGCTACAAAAAGGACATAGCAGCACAAGAAAAATTCCAGAGAAGAGCGACTAGGCTGATTCCAGGACTACAGGGGATGATTTATGAGGAAAGATTAAAAGAGCTGAGCCTTTACAGTTTAAACAAAAGAAGATGAAGAGGAGACCTGATTGAAGTGTTTAAAATTATGAAGGGAATTAGACCAGTGGATCAAGACAGTGAGTTTAAAATGAGTTCAACAAGAACACAGAGACACAGTTGGAAACTTGTTAAGGGTAAATTTACATTAGAAAGTTTTTCTTTACACAAAAAACAATAGAGACTTGGAATAAACTACCAAGTACTGCGGTAGACAGACTTTAGGGACTTTCAAAACTCAATTTGATGTTTTTTGTAAGAAATAAGTGGATAGGACTGTCGAGCTTTGTTGGGCTGAATGGCCTGTTCTCGTCTAGATTGTTCTAATGTTCTGATATGTGCCTCAACACAATACTGTCCCTAAGCTCTACAGGCAAGTCCTTCAACCTCATGGCCTGGTTTTTGTTCAACTGCAGGACCTTCTATAGACAGGTGTGTGCCTTTCATAATCATGTCTGATCAATTGAATTGAACACAAGTGGACTTTCAAACACGATGTAGGAGAATGGAATGGACCTGATCCAGATTTAAAGAGTTATATCAGAGTTATATCAAAGGGTCTGAATGCTTGTATCAGTATGAAATTTCAGGTTTTTTATGTTTTTAATAAAATTGCAAAAAATCCCAAAATCCTGTTTTTTGTTTTGTCATTCTGGAGTATTGAGTGTTTGATAAATGAATTTATGATCTTAACACATGGCTGCAACATAACAAAATGCTAAAAAAGTGAAGGAGTCTGAAGTTTTGGACATAGAGACCCACCAGATGAGGTTTAATGGCCAAGGTGCCCTCTGGGTTCAGGCCTGAGCACTCAATTGTTATGCATTATAAAAATAAGGAAACACCTTGGGAATGTGTCCTCTGTTGAGAGGCGCTACATAACATAAAAAAGGTTTGCAAGAAGGCGACCGGAAAGAGTCACTTAAGATGTCAGTGGTCTAAATTTGAAAGAAGAGAAACAATGGCAGACGCTAGTGTGGATTTCACTGTACTCTGTACATGTCTCACCCTAACAATACTGTGGTTCAAAGAGCACTGTCATTTTGCGACTGCAGAATCAAAATGTGTCACCGTAACTTTATCCCTTTTCACATTTAAAATGACCTTTTCTTTTTTTTTTTACCAGTCATGTGTTTTATAAGAGAACCTGTTACATTATATAAAAGGAGCTGAAGGACTGTAGGATCGGCCGCTCTGCCTGTTCACCTTAGTCCTATCAAGTCAAACAGAATGTTTGCTTTTGTCCCACATGGTAGTCTGCCACTCTGTAGATAAAGCCTCCTTTTCATGGCAAGAACCCACCCTCAGGACCCCAATGAAGATGAATGTACTCTCATGTGATGCATGCCATTACGAGCCATTGTTTAGCCATTCCCAGTGCACATCATGCTCTGTAGAGCAGACCCTGGATTTGGGAAGGACAGAAGTGACCCCCTGCTCCTGAGCTTTTAAATATAACTGCCATAGAGATGGACAGCAACAGGTCAACTGAAAACACTGCAGCGGACACAATAAAGCAGCATGTGGGCTTATCAAATTACTTTTAAATTTACATATACTGGACCAGCAGATGTTTTTATCCAAAGCGACTTACAAAAGAAGTCAATCGAGTAAGCATCAGTCTGGGGGACTGTTTGGGAACAAGTGATACAGGACAAAGTTACAGAACTGATCACCATAAGTTAAGAGCTCAGAACAAAATACAGGCAAGTTGTCTCTCTATTATATAAAAAAATCCTGGGACAAAATGAGACTTTTTAGCCTGGGATGAGACGAGATTTTTTCAGAGAGATACATTCAAGTCCTACAAGACGAGACTTTGTGCCAAGAGATTTAACTACATCCAGGGCCGGAAATAAAACACAAAGAGTAGATGACAAAGTAGAACATCGTAAAGAATTCAAAAACGTTGGTGCGATACACATGCAGAGAAGGTTAGAGATAATGAAAGTACTAAAATTCGAAAGTCTCAGAAAAATACTAGTAAAGATCGCATTAGCACAAACAAACAGAAATTATTACTCGGTGAAATAACAGAACAGTGAAAAGTGATTGAATATATTGTTCAGATTTAAAGTCAGAGACTTATAGATCGTCTAATTTGTGCTGCCATCAGGGAAAAGTAGTGTTTCTTCTCAATGAAGAGGAATATCCGCAAGAATTAAAAGATTTGTTGTTTGGTGAAAGTGAAATCCACACATGACTTGGGTTGGCAAGCGAAATGAGCCCACTAGTACTTCATTAATAACAAGACGCCATTATCAATTAGGCAGAAATACATCAAACATAAGAGTCTTGAAACACACATTGAGGGACTCAGAAGTTTCATCAAATACACATTGAGGGACTCAGAATTTTGAAAGGACAGCTCGTTTCACCAGCCTAGAGCTACACATGAAAAGATTTGGGATTGAGATTGAATACAGTGCAGGAATGGCATCCCCAGATGGTGTTCATTAGTAGACCTGAGTAGACAAGGAGGAACATAGGACCTCAAAAGTGTCTCCATATGTACAGGTGCTGATCGATTCACTACTCTGTAGGCAACAACCAAGGATTTGAACTTAATATGTGTGAGCCAATGTAATGATCTAATAGGAAGAGTGACATGTGCCACCTCAGCTGGTTGAACACAAGAAGTGCTGCTGCATTTTGAATCACCTGAGAGGACTTGGTGACACATCCGGTGCTCCTGCCAGCTGAGAGCTGCAGTAGTCCAGACTAAAGCCTGGACCAGGAGATGTGCTGCATACTCTGTCAGATCTTATCTGATCTTGCGGATGTTGCATAGAATGAATCTATAAGATCCAGAGACCATTACAACATGGTTATCGATCACCAACCCAAGGTTATGTACCATCTTGGCAGGTGTTAGCGATAAAGAACTGAGCTGAACAGAGATGGGGTGCTGAACAAAGAGACTAGCTGGGATAACAAGAAAGCCCACCTTTGCCAGTCTGAGCTGGAGTGGTCCTAAAGAAGTCTGACTCAGCCTTAGCAATGAGGTGTCTTGTTTTTCTGAACTTATATTATCAGCTGAATCAAGCTACATTCCTAGGCATTCTTAATTAGCACATGTGACCAAAATTGGCATTTCCAAATGTTTTCTTGTGCTCTATGATCAAAAAATGAGAAAATACAAAAGTGTAAGGTGATGTCCTTTTATATAGAGTGAGGGCATCAGATGTCTGCTTGTTGAAAGTCAGCCATCTGTTCCTTCTTTTATTTTCTAACTTGATTAGTAACATACAGAACAGTCATCTCTCCCTGCATCAATAAGAGCAATGCAGGAACCAATCCTGGACAGGGCACCAGTACTTTAAACAGCCCACTCACATTGGTCAGTTTATTGTGGACAACTAAGCAGACACACTGTGTCATGGACTTAGAGTCCCAACAGCAAATAAATCCCATAAATACTTTCATATGTGGCCACTAGGGGGGGCGTTTAAACCCAGACTGGAAACAGAAAGGACCTTGAAGAATCTACATAAAATAAAAGAATTACTTTTAACACAAATGTTCTGTAGAACAAGAAGCTCAATGGAGTACAAAAAGGAGTTGCCTGAGAAGACAAGGCAATCCAAAGCAAACACAGATCCCAATCCAGAATCCCAAGGTGAAGTTAAAAACAGAGCTGAAGGCATAGCAAAAAATACAGAACTCACCAAAAACTCCTTAGCACATTCAAAATGACCCGCCAGGAATTATGGGAAACCCTTTATATTTAAAGGACGGAGTGCAGTTCCTGACACTGATTGGCATGTGGGGGGACCACCACTTCCGGGTGCTTTATAAAAGGAGCCAGCAGCCATTACTCAGCAAACCAGAGTCGGGAGGAGGGTGATGAAGCTTGCCGAGGAGGAGTGGAGGAGAAAGAAAAGAAAAGAAAAGTAAAGAAAAGTATTGTGGTGCTTGTGCTTAGTGGGACTGTGTTGTGCCTTTGGGAAACGAGGAAGGCCACAAACCCAGAAAATTCACTGCAAAAAAAATGCTTTGGCAGGTGTCAAAGATCAACACTACTGCAAAATAACATAGGGAGCACATGCAAAGACACCCACAATTTAAGCTCATTGGTCTAGAGCAGGGGTGTCAAACTCCGGTCCTGGAGCGCCGCAGTGGCTGCAGGTTTTCATTCTAAACATCTTCTTAATTAGTGACCAGTTTTTGCTGCTAATTAACTTCTTTTGCCTTAGTTTTAATTAACTTGACTCAGGCCCCTTAGTTGTTTGTTTTTCCTTAATTAGCAGCCAAACAATAATGAGACACAAAATGAGCCGCCACATGACCAGCTCACCTGTGCCCATCTGAAAATAAAGAAAGATGAAGGTCTCAGTAAAGTTCATCTCTCAGGTCCCCAAAACATTTTGACATTGGTGTTCTTAGAAAAAACAGAAAATCAACATTTTTGGAAATGTCTGCTGTGGCAGAATGAGAGCAGCAACGAGTCATGGAATTAAATAACAGGTTTAATTAACAGCAAGAATCGGCTTCTCATTAAGAAACTGGTTGGAGTGAAATTGGTTGGCATTTGAAGCCCCAATGTAGCTGGTCATCTGTTGGCTCATTTCATATCTCATTTCTGTTTGGCTGTCATTTAATGAAGAAACGAATTAATTCAGAGCACTGAATCCTTAAAAACAGGGCTATTAAAATGAAGGGAAAAGAAGTTAATTAGCAGTGAAAACTGGTGACTGATTAGGAAAGGGTCAGAATGAAAACCCACAGCCATATCGACCCTCTAGGCCTGGAGTTCGACACCTGTGGTCTAGAGGTATAAAATAGCATTTCTAACCACCACAACACCACCATGAGAGGTCCTTAGTGATGTGGACCCCTAACAACATAAAGCTATTTAGTGTTTCCACACCCCAATTTAGAGAATATCATGTGAAAATGCGAACTGGATGCCAAGTGAGAAAGGCACAGCAGTACTTCTTTAGTCTTAAGACACTGAAAAAGTCTGGCATGAATCCCCATGTCCTTAAGTCTATCTAAAGCTACACCTGAGGAGATGCATCACCTCTTGGTATGGGAGCTGCATTGTCCCCAAGCACAAAGCTCTGATGAGGGTAATCGGGAGAGCCCAACTTCTCGCCCTCCAGGGGATTTACACCAAGCACTACTTAAAGTGGGCCAGAAAGATCAATGACAATCCCAGTCATATGAGTTGGGGACTTTTCTCACTGCTGCCATCTGGAAGCACTGGTTCTGATATAGATTCTTCCTATCCACTATAAGACTACTTCTTCTTCTTCTTCTTTTGGCTGCTCCCATTAGGGGATGCCAAAGCGGATCATCTTTTTCCATATTTTTCTGAATTTTTTAATTTTTACTTTCTACAGGCTATGAATCTAACAAAAGTTTTTATTGGTTTTAACATTCCAGAATGCTATAATAGGAAAAAACAAAACTTTACTTTGAAGACGAGTTATTTGACCTGTAACTTTTCACCAGGGAGTCCTCTCCCCATACTCTTCATACTTGTCTTTATTTGCACTGCTGCACTCATATTTATCATTGCTGCCTTTATATTCACTTGGCCAGGGTTTCTTACCTGACTTATGTTATTTGTCCTTTTTGTTAATTTTTCAATTTGAAGTAATTTGTTATATTTAACAACATTTATGTACTGTTTGTTTAAATGTCTTTATGTTCCTTGTGTTTTATGGATTGTTTCTCAAGAAGCGGGGCCATCTCTCAATCTCCATTGAGTGACTGCTGCAGCCCTTTAAAGGCTGATGGGATACGGTGTTCCTCTGCGGTTCATTGTATGAGCTCTGGTGAATGGTGGCTTGGTTTAGTCTTTCTTGTGAATTGTTATAATTGTTGGATTTTTCAGGTTTTTTTTTTTTTTTGATTATTTATTTTTTGGTCTCTTTAAGGATTCTGATTAATTGACTGTATTTTTAGGACTTCATTTGCTGTGGATTGCTTTTTAGGCAAATTAATTTTTGCCCTTTTCTACTCTTTAGAGATATTGTTCTTTATTTCCCTTTTTTGTTAATAAATCTTCAATTTAATAAAGATTTGTGTGGATTTGTCTGTTCTGCCAGATGTAGTTTTTACTGTTGTTCCCAATGGAGAAACATACTTTGTGTTTTTTGAGACTCTTTGATATCCTTTTTTAATTAAAGCCTTATGTTTATTTTGAGTCTTAGTTAGGCCTTAAGCCTTCCATTTTCCTGGGGCAAGTTAGGATTCTGGCCTGTATTTTGTGGGTCTTTTTTGAAGGCATCACGTTTTTGCTATTTGTGCACTGCTGCAACATGACATTCACATTATATTGTCAGTTGTTGTTGTACTGTTACTTGCTTCTTGTAGATGCATGTTGTCTTCTCTCATCTTATCTCATCATATTTTCCCTTTGTCTTATCCTATCTTGTCTTGCCTTTTCTCATTTTGCTCTGTCTTGTCTTGTCTCATCTCATCCTGGCTCATCTCAGCTTATTTCATCTATGCCACATCTTATCTCATCTCGCCTTGCCTTATCTCAGCTACTCTTTTCTCATCTTACCTTGCCTTGACTCATTTTCCCATAATTCATTCCATCTCACCTCCTAACCTTGTCCTATCCTATCCTATCTTATCTCATCTCATCTCATCTCATCTCATCTCATCTCATCTCATCTCATCTCATCTCATCTCATCTCATCTCATCTCATCTCATCTCATCTCATCTCATCTCATCTTATCTTATCTTATCTTATCTTATCTTATCTTATCTTATCTTATCTTATCTTATCTTATCTTATCTTATCTTGTGTTGTGTTGTGTTGTTTTTTCTTATCTTTTTTTCCCTGTATTACTGATGAGGCAGATTCTAGCCACTACACCCGCTAAGATGGATATTTAACCTCCTCCCTGTCTCATCATTTTTGGCAGCCAGACTTCCTATTGTGACACTGGCAGTACAATCATGTATAAACAGCAAAGAGCTGAGCACACAGCTTTGGGGTCTTCTGGAATTCACAATCTGACAAGTGTTATTGCCTGGAGCTTCTAACTGAGATTGGCCACATTGGGTCTACTAGTCAGAAAGTCCTACATCCAATTACACAAGATGGTGTTCAGTCCAAGAGCCCCAAGCTTCACCCATGACTTCAGGGGGTGATAGTGCTGAATTCCAGGGTGAAGTCAATTAACAGCATCCTCACATTGGCATTCCTTTACTCAAAGCCTGTTATATGTATAAATATTTTTAACCAAGCACAAATCATCATTACCTTACATCATTTCACTCCCAGTTAATCCCACTTTTGGAGTGGGGTCAATGCTGAGCACAGACGACGTGGTCAGTTTTGGCAGAACTGTGGTCATTTGGCTTACTTAATCATTTATTCAGATATGTGACTCTAGTAGCAACAGCTCAATGAGCTACAGCCCAGCTGGCAAAGACAAGCTTAGTAAATGCTACAAAAGGATAACCACAAATAAACCAAAACCCGGAAATCTATAAAATAAAACTGAAGGTTCTATTAAGATCGTTTTGAGCCATGGCATTAACGTGGAAAGTAGGGCCATTAGGCAGGCACAGGTCTGTCACATCAAGTCAGAAGCATTTCTTTATCAACATTCAATATGTTAAACTAAGCTGGAGTCGGGATTCAAGCCACTTTGTTGCGTAGCTAATCTTTAGTTATTGCGGTTTTATTTATGATCTAAAATTCGGCTATGAGGTGATATGCGCCATTGGTGGTGTGGTGACAGCACACACCACACTTCTGCTGCTGTCTTAACATCCCACTCTACTTATGAAAACAATCTGCTCTCGACGCCTGTGTCTGCTCTCTATTTCTGCATATGTGTGACATCACTAATATACAAGCAATTGACAAAACTTGATGAAATTTTCATTTGTTTCATGCTAAAACTTTTAATTGTAATACTTTTTTATGCCATTATCAAATTTACAATTTTTCTGACAACAAATTATAATACTTCAGTCAGTGTAAATCTAACCTGTTATACAGGATTACTGACAAATTTCAGAACATCAGTTCTCAGTTCTAGAAATACTAGAAATAGCATAAAAATAAGCATAATATAATAAAAAAAATATAATGACAAAATAACCACAGTAGAAAATACTGCAATATGTGAAATTTGTTCTAAAACTAGAATTTTAAAAATGACAACACCTGCATTATTCACGCAGGAAAACTAATAACACAATTGAGAATATTTACTCATAGAAACCTAACATAGTCAGACGTCAAAACTGCAGTTCTTATTTATGAGGATTGATAAACTGACAAGCAGGCTGAAGACAAGCAGGCTGAAGTACAGTTCTTCTGAGCTCACAGGTTCTGGGAATTGTCGGATTTACCACACCTGGCTCCTCACCTTCTTGCATTGTTTCTTCAATTGAATTTCTCACCAGTGCTTTGTGGTTGCTTTGGTTTGCTACTTCCTTGGTACAAAAAGCAATTACGATAAGCTTTCATTCTTTTGTATAAAAAATCGGGAATGGTCTCCACTAGACTTTCTCGTATACTCAGATATGGGGATGGTTATTTAAGGAGTAAACCACAAGACAATGATTTTTTGATATTTTTATATTATATATATTAAAGAACCATCAACAACAAATCAAATCAAATTAATAATATATTGAATTATTATTATAAAAGTAAAGTTGAATAAATTGGACTCTGCAGCTGCATGAATAAAAGGTCAACTACCACTTCAGGTTAGCAGAAATACAGTAGCTCAAAAGTTGATAGAAAGCTACGGTTTTGCACCTAATACTTGTATGCAAAATTTGATTGACCTAAATGAAAGCGTACTCAGGTTATCATGTTTACACACACACACACACACACACACACACACACACACACAGACATAATTCCAAAAATGGTATTTTCGGTCTCTAGGTAAGTCTAAAACATTGAGATTCTTCAGAATCTCAAAATCGAATTTTTAGACAATTACAATACTTTCCCTATACTTCGTAACTAACTAAACACACTAAGTATATGTCACCTCACTCCTAGTCTTGCTGAAGAGATGTGATTCTCAAATGAGAATAAATGTTTGGGGACAAATCGTTAAAAAATTTGTAATGAATAGTGGTGAAATCTGGCGCAGCAAAGTCTACAACCACAGGGCTCATTCCTAAAATGGTCAGCCCACCAATTCCTCCAGTCTGTGCACTAAACTAAACCGTCGGGGTTCAGGAAGAGAGCAAAACAAACTGAATAAAAGATTTGACGCTGGAAGGAAATAACAAATTAAAACTGTTATTATCCATTCAGGATACCTGAAGCTTAATGATTCATTTGTACACTGTAATGACAGAGGGAATAGACAGAAACACATGCGCACATATGAAGACCACCACAGCTGTTTGCATTTGAGATGTACTTCTGTTTGCTCCGATATCTTTCTGTTGTTTGGGTTATTTCATCACTCTGTGGCATAACAACAGCAAACAGAGTTGAGATAAGCATTGTGCTCTACCTGTTAAAATGTTGTGGCTATATTCTGGCATGGTATGTTTGCATTTCTAATTAGGTAGAAATGTTAACTTCCTTTAGTTACTCATTTAGATGTGCAATCCGAAGGTTCATGCTGTGCAGCCTTTGTTTGTACTTTACTGGCAGATTTGTTGATTTGGTTGTTTTGAGTACTGAAATCTGCATCTGGGATTGGCTCCAGCAGACCCCTGTGTTAGGATGTAGCGGGTTGGACAGTGACTGACTGTTTTCTGCTTGCATCAGGTTATGTTTATTTTTAAAATGTGCAATGCACTCTCTGCACACATGACACTCTTTCATATGTCTAATAGCGTTTTATTAAGAGATTTTTTGGCTGTATGTGGTTTATCATAATGAGAAGCTTGCTCTCTGTAGTATGAAGTTAAGACGAGCACTTCTAATCTCTGCAGTTCAAACTCTCCGCCCCTACTTTGAGCGCCACCTTCATGATTGGTTTAGAAATGTGACACTCAATGAACTGTCTACAATAACTGTTTCCACCCAGTTTTAGGCAAAATTCAATTACGGTTGTCTCCAGGCATATATATTATACATCTGGCTTCAGTGACATTACATCACTCCAACACAATTCATCTGTCTGTGGATTGTTCCTGCCTTGTGCCTGATGCTTCCTGGGTTAGGCTCCTGCTTCTAAATCAGCCTGTTCAGGACAAGTGGGCTTGAAAATGAATGGATGGATGGATGGATGGATGGATGGATGGATGGATGGATGGATGGATGGATGGATGGATGGATGACTATATATTATTGAACAAGGTGAAATGTCAACATTACTTTTCAAAATTGCTAATTCAGGTAACATTGTTGTCTATGAATTGATCCACTGGGGGGCAATGGCTTTGAAGGATGTCCATGTAAAATTCCTCACTGAGAAGCTTATATTTCTTGTAGTACATGAATGCAGTATTTGTGTGCCCCGGGGTGATGTTAAAAGGTCAAGTGAGGTGAAATGAGTTTCAAGTGATGGCTGAATAATTACTATCATGAGGTGATGGTGAACAAGAAACAAAAATGGGCATGGAAAAGGTGGTCAGACGCTGTGGTATAGGGCATGAAATTCGATTGCAACATTTGAATATTTCACTTTCTTTTACTCTTTGCTCCTAATCCATAAAAAGTGAGCCAATGTGCACAGCAGAAGGACAAATTTATTAAATAATATTATAAGAAGGATTTTCAGGCTGCGTGTTCTCTACTGGTTTGTTCTACTGGTCCCACATGCAAACCTTTTTCTGCCACCTGATAGCTTAAAGCAATTTATTTTGGATTTCTGTCAGTCCCTCCCTCATTTTTGTGCCCACAGTCATTACTATCTACAATTAAGCAAGTGACAACCAATTGGCAGTCCCTGATTATCCACAAGGTCACATTGGTGGGCTCTCTATTCAACCATATGGATTTCCTTCTTTGAAATACTTCTGCCTGGGGCCAATGCATGCTATTTATATACACATATATATATACTGTATATTTTGGAATAAGCTGCTATATAGGCGCCAACCCAATACAGACTGACAGCGGAGATACAGGTAAAATAAGCAAAAAGATTTTATTGTCTTCCCCGTGTCCCACTGGCCCTACACATTTCCACAAAGCACAAACCAAAACAACAACGCACTCTTCTTCCTCCACACCTCCCAGACAGCTTTGTCCTCCTCCTCCTCCTCCTCCTCCTCCTCCCAACTCTGGCGCCTACAGTAGTGGCTGCAGGCTCCTCTTATAGCACCCCCAGCAGTGCTCCAGGTGCTCGTTGACCTACTGTACTTCAGGCTGCAGTTCCAGGTGTGGCTGCATTTCTGCCAACAGAGGGAAGTGCAGCCGGAAGTGGGGCAACAAGCACCTGGAGCACTTCTGGGTGAGTCATATAAAAGGAGCTAGCAGACACCAGTCGGGGAGCCGGAGTCGGGTGGTAGTGGACGAAGCTTGCAAGAGAGGAGTGATGGAGATAGAGAGAAGAGGAAAAGAATTGTTGTGTGTTTTGTGCTTTGGGGACTGTGTTGTGTGCTCGTGGGAATGGGGAAGACTTTCACACACAAGCAAAGAATAAATAAAGAACTTTTGTGCTTTTTATAAGTGCCTCCCGTGTCTGTCTGTGTCAGGTCAAGCGCTGGTATAGCGCCATTAGCTGTCACAGTATGTATAAATGTACTGTATGTATTTAATTTTGGTTGCATGGTGTTCTCTGGATAATGCAGTTGTCTCACCACTCCATATACTTAGTCAATTTCTCTGATGTGTCTGTGTTTCTATTCCTGCAGTTCGTCTGGTTTTATGCCCATCTCTCAAAAATATATAGGTTATGTTAAGCCGGTGTGACACTACATGACTTCTGGTCATGTCAGATTTGTAGTTGCTGATCTCATCACCAGACTATGTCAGTTTGCAGGACTGAAAATCACTTGGCATGACACATTTATCGACTGTTTGCCAACCTTCCGGCTCAGTTGTGCTCACCCCATTTGTGACAGCCAATATTGTGCTTTCCGATGGAGCCATGCTGTACAGAGGGATGATAGTGACTGCAAGTTCAGCTGCAATCTCTGGCCTTATTACTTTTTCAATTTTACCATGGTGTGTAAAAAACAATACATCAGACAGAAAGCTTCTCTTCCATTTGTAAGGTCTAAAGTACTAGTGTTTTTTTGATCCTTGTAGCTGCATTATATCCACTGTACTTCTGGATGAGTATTCATTAGTCGACAATTCTAATGCACACAGAGCTCGCCCCTGTGACTAAAGACAAAATCAAACCTGTTTGATTTTACTGGAGCGAGTCATGAACTAATTGTTTTTCGACTTCACTAAGATTACATAAATGAAGACTACAACTGAAAATCATTGGAAAAGTTGGGTAATGTGACATGGCCTTTACCTATCAGCTCTAAGTTGGCCACATATGAATGAGTGTGACTGGATTTTTTTGAATATCCCCTGTGATTAGAAACATTAGAAAAATTTAGATGAGAACAGGCCATTCAGTCCAAAAAGCTTGCCAGTCCTATCCACTTAATTCATTCCAAAATAACATCAAGTCAAGCTTTGAAGGTCCCTAAAGTCCTACCGTCTACTGCTGTCCTACTAGAATTCTACTGTCTATGGGCTAGCGTCCTGTCTGAGGCTGGTTTCCACCAGGAGCCTCATTCTGCCAAAGTGGGTTCTGGCCCTGTGGGATATTGGGTGGATGGATATGGATTTGTGTTATAACATTTAGAGGGCACTCAGTAAACCATGAGATAGTAGGGTGGCCCAAATAAAGAAAAAAAACTAACACATTTAAGTTCTCCACAAGGCTAGTTTTGTTCTTTATCATATTTATAACACAAATACAAAATTGACTTGAAAATAAACAACATTTAGAGGTCACTCCATATGTCAGTTTTTATGTCATCTGAACTGAATAGCCGTCATCTGTTCAATATTCATAGGTCTACAATATTAGGACTGTCTTTGATGAAGCTGGAAGATTCCAGTAATGGTTTGTGAACGATTGAACAATAAACTGTTTCTGTTCCTTGTTCTTGTCAGAATATCATTGTACTTTTCGATGAGACTTGTTTCTCCTTCAGATGTGTCGATAGTTCGCTACATACTTTGAAGAATGGATCATCTGTCCACAGTTGTGGTGGTTTCTTGAGAAATAACTAAGACCTGTCTTTGTCGTTTTCCATGAAGACATCAAAGAAGGAATGTTGTTCTTTCTGTTCCCAGATCCGCCAATTTCAACTGTTCAGATTCATTTGTCAGCTAAAGACTTTGAGGAATGTCTGGCAACGGTGGCTGCTTCAGTCTTTGTACCATCTTTCCCTTCGTTTCTGCTGAGACTCCAACACAAAAAGGGATAAAATAGAAACTTCCACTGTAAAATATGACAAAGACAAAAGAAAAGGAGATGGGGTGAGACTACAACCTTGTACAGTATAAATGCAATATAATAATGGCTTTTCAGCAAAATAATGACCCTTGGGACACAAGTCTCAGGCTAGACTGGCACAGATGATGACACTTCCTGCTAAGCACAGGCCAGGCAGGAACAGGTGGGTCCAGTGGTAGTGACATCAGAGGTGTACAGGTTGTCAATCATCTGGTCTGTAGAGGGAGGAAGAGAAGAATCCATCTTGTGGATCGGCATTGAATTACCACCACCAGAGACTTTAAGCCGTCCCCAAGGCACACGTGTGTGACACCACTTACTACTAGAATATTCTGGGAACTCCACCTTAGCACTAGATTGGTCTGTTTCTTTTTTTATTGTTTACTCAACACTTAGCCAGTTAAGAACCCAGCACAAGAGTACAATACAAATGAAATGTTCAGAATGAAGCAACCTCTAAAATGCTTCATAATTAGGCCGAAATTTCACAGGTAAGCAAGCTATCCCTAATGGACCAAAATAAGCCTGGTGAAGAAAAGATTCTATAAATATCCACTCTTTGCATTGGTATGGGGACCACCCTAATGAGACACAACTCTTAATTTTTTCTCTGAGCCCAGATATTCAGGCCTGTTTATGTATTAAGAGAATAAGTGGGAAGTGTGACCCCCCTGCACTGCTCTTTGTCCCACTGGACTACATTTTCCTTTACCCTAAGGATGTCTGGAGCCATCTTCCAAGCAGATCTCTTACTCTCTTTATCAGGTCAGGCCCACTGGTGTCCATTGTGTTCTGTGGCTTTTCATTCAAGAAGGAGTAGCACTGTAACTGCCTCTGGGTCTTTCCTGGGCTGTGCTAGGCTGTTCAATTTTTCATTTTCCCTTTTTTGTGCACATCGTGCAGTGATAATAGTCAATCTGTGAGTCATCTAGAGCTCTCTAGTCTGTTAATAGAGGTCTCTCCAGTATCCAGGTCTGCAAACCCAGTCAGGACGTGTGTTTGCGTACAGCGCAGTACAATTTTTGTCTTTGTAGTCTCTATAAATATCCTCACATGATGTTGTTATCACTGCCAGAGCTCTGAATACAAGACACCTCAATGGAAAGCCAGCAGAGCAAAATGCAAAATACAGCCAATGCAGGTGAATGTACTGTAATATGCCACCTAAAAGAACAATGAAAACGGCACACCCACTCTCCAGCTCGGCTCATCGGGGGCTGCTAGTAGATAGCAGAGTAGCAATGGCCAGAAATAGCATACAAGGAAAGACTGCAAAGGTTTCAATTTACACAGGGGTGTAGCCAAGAAAATGAACAGGTTAAAAAGAAAAAAGAAAATGTAAATGGCTTTGCTGTGAGGCACACTTGTTTCCATGGCAACAGTGACACACCACAGGCCCAGTGAAAACTGGTTACCTGATGCCACCTAGTGGCCGACTGCTGCTTCTGGGAGCGCATCTCAAGTCTATGATGTCTTCACATGGACCTGAAACCAGGGTCACCCTCATATATTAGCTCTGATGTGGCTGCTTTGAATGATGAAATGCCAGCTCATTTACGGGTGACTTATCCCCTGGCTGATGCCACTTGTCAGTGCCGTTACAGCACCTTTGTTCATAAGTAAGAAGTTCACTGTAGGGGCAATTCCCTTTTATAAACAACTGCTTTATGAAAATTTGCAGATGTGAAGAAAGTTTTTTCGTATTAACTTTCATGTATATGAAGACTGAGATGGGGATTGTTCTCAAATGCATACTTTTAGCGCTAACTCCCCATTGTCTTTACGGTTATTCTAAGTAGAGTATACTTCACTGCAGGGTAATGAACAGAGCATGGGTGGATGTTTGGGGTGGAGCCGGATGTTTGGGATGCCCAATCTCAGTCTCAGCCCCAGATGCGGCATTCAGACGCTGGCTTCCTGCCCAACAATGTAGAGCTGATTCGCAGACTGTGGCGAGGTGTACGTGTGCGTTCACTTGTTGCGGTTCTCTCACCTTGGCATGTGTGTTGCTCTTTGGTCTTCACACATTATTCTGGGCATCACAGCTCTAAAAAAGATCTCAAAAGATTTGAAAAATCCCAAGAAAACTGAAAGGCCAATCCTTTGAAGGTGGAACTAAAAGTGTTAAAGCTCAGGTAAACAGCATTATTAATCAACAGTTTGAAAAGGGCAATGTATCATTAGGGTATGTTTAGATGATTACTGTTATTATTAAACAGATTCTGTCCATTATCATGTATTTAAGTGGTATTTCAATAAAAAGAGGGGGTATTTTTGGTACCAGGAAATGCTTAAAAGTGTTGCCATTTAAATAATTAGTTGTGTTAGGAAAGTTTACTTTATGGTGGGGTTTTCAGGAACAGATTAAATTCCTAAAGATTGGGAAGCTATTGCACTGCTACTGCAACTACTGCTTTTACTAATACATCATTGTGAAAGAAAACAAAGGACAAGATAAGAGCAAACGTAAGTTGCACAAATGTGATTAAGGCAATGGGCATCTTGCTATTGTAGAGCAAAACTAAACTAAAAGGCTGTCAGAGGTGTGGCGCTCCATATCCCTGTGATGAATGCCATCTTCCGGTGCTGACTTTGGTTGAGGGGCAGAATTTCCCAGCTACAGGAAGTGACCTAAGTAGTTGTCTGGCTGTTTCTCTTCCTCCACTCTAGTGTAATTAAATTGTTAAAAAAAAGAGGTAAATGCCATCAGTGATCTGCCTGTTAATATAAGAGATGGCCCTTCAGTCTCAACTTTTAAATCCTGGCTGAAGACTAATAACTTCAGTCTAGCATACCCTGACTAGAGCTGCTGATTAGCTGGGCACACTACATTTCTGTCTGTTAGTCATTGGTACAGAAATACAAGTATCACAATATTTCTAAACTGTTACTAATCCTCATCTACTTTGCTTCTCTTTTTAGTATTTAGATGTGGCCATTGCTCTGCTGCCAGGCTGCTCTCCTGCATATGGAAAAGTCATCTCAGATAAAGAAGCATTGGAATCATTGGATGGAAAGATTCTCTCAACCAAGGAGGGGGTAGGCAGCCAATTGGCCAAGGTCTCCAGGACTGTGAATTTGTTTCTACACCATTGTCAACTGGCGTTAGTTCATCTATTAGTTAATGCACGGATATTGTTGATTTCCATTTATATTTAACCAGTCTCTACCTTGTTCTATATTGTGTTTTAAGAAATCTTCACTTATATTTATACCAGTTCTGTATTTAGTAATTAGTATAACCTGTACTTGTATTTTTACTGAGAATTGTTGACAGTGATCTGTGCCTGCACTCAGTGAAGAGCACTGCAGAACTAGTAAGTTGTATTGCATTGTATTGTATCATCAGCCACCATGAATGTGAAACAAGCATGGAGCTTGTGACAGTTTTCTTGTATTTTTGGTCCTTCATGTGCTGTGAAGTAAGTAATATCCATCCAGTTTTTGCATCCACAAACTGCGCAGCCAAAGATTTGACATATTGACACTGGTAATATAAAGCAAATTGTAAATTTAAATAAATGTAATATTTTAAATATGTAATATGTAAAGATTGTAAATGTAAATAAATTTATTGTAGGCATGGAGCTGGACAGTTTGACATCTGTGGCAGAGCGACGGGCGCTGAGCAGGCTCCTGTCAATCATGGAGAATCCACTACATCCACTGAACAGGATCATCTCCAGACAGAGGAGCAGCTTCAGCAACAGACTGCTGTCACCGTCCTGCTCCACTGACAGACTGAGGAGATCGTTCCTCCCCCAAACTATGCGACTCTTCAATTCCACGTGGGGGGTAAACATTAAAATTATACAAAGTGATTGTCTGTCTGTATACCTGCATTGTTATCACTCTTTAATTTAATATTGTCTTTATCAGTATGCTGCTTCTGGAGTATGTGAATTTCCCCTTGGGATTAATAAAGTATCTATCTATCTATCTATCTATCTATCTATCTATCTATCTATCTATCTATCTATCTATCTATCTATCTATCTATCTATCTATCTATCTATCTATCTATCTATCTATCTATCTATCAAATAGGGGCGGAGTGGTGGCTCTGAGGCTTAGGATCTGCGCTGGTATCCAGAAGGTTGCTGGTTCGAATCCCTGTCACTGCCAAAAGAGATCCTACTCTGCTGGGCCCTTGAGCAAGACCCTTAACCTGTAATTGCTCCAGGGGCGCTGTACAATGGGTGACCCTGCACTCTAACCCCAAGGGGTATGCGAAAACTAACAAATTTCTAATACGAGAAATCATATAAGACGAAATAAAGAACAAAAAATAAATAAATGGATGAAAACTAAACTGACGCTTTACTAATATGCTTCTGTTACCGGATTGCATGCAGCACACTCTTTTTAGCTTGGCTGTAAGATTGAGCCCTGCAAAGGAGTGGCGTACCATTACCTGTGCTTCTTATATTACACTCAGTGCTGCTAGGATATTAATGCAGGTAATTTTATTTTAATAAAATGAGTATTACATTAGGTTACTCATTAATTTAAAAAGTAATTGGATTATGTAACACACATTATTTTTAATTCATTACCCACAACACTCTCCCCAAGACTGTGCCGGAGAGCTCAGCTCTGTACATTCAGCTCATCAAATTAATTGAGTGATTTCTGAAATATTGACAAAGATTATATCAGCCAGCAGAAGGAATAAAGTATTTGCTTCAGGAAATTTATCTTGTTGTCACCATTTCCTTTCCATTGCTTCTAAAAGCCAAGACACGCGCAGGTGAGCAGAGTGCAACAGACATGTGCAGACTGCATAATACTTAACCGTAACCCGGTTAAGGGTTTACATGGCCAATAATGGGGTCACTCATGGAGAAATCTATGTGTGTTAAACTGGTTTCTCTACCCAGATTAAGTGTTTACATGGCATTTTTGAAACCCGGTTTCTGTGAAATATAAGGATATTAAAGTTCATGTAAAGGCACTCAATTATAAAGTGAATCAAGTGCTTGAGGACACCTAGTGGAGACTAAGGGGATATGCATCTGTAACAGAAACAAGAAAATCTTTGGGAAAATGGCTGGATGATTCATTGGGACAGCTTAGCTTTTAGCTAATCACACGAGTTAGGATGTACTGAATGGACATTTCTTGCTTATAAAACTCCTTATTTATTATCTTATATTGGTCTTCACTACTATCTCCATTAACAGTTATTTTTAACTCATCTTTGTATTAATCTTTTCTTCTAATCTGCTTTTTTCCACTACTTTTAATTCATAAAATGGTTGAACAATTCAAATTATTTAGCAAAGTATGAATTGTTCTTCAACTTCTCAATTACATATTCCTAGTTTTGTGCTTTTGAAACTTTTTTTTTTAATTTTTTGTAATAGTGTTCAGTTAACTGGAGTTTTTAACTTTGGCTTATGTAAGTGTGGCAGTGTGTCTGAGTGAAACCTTTGATGGACTGGCATCCAATCCAGACTTGTTCCCTGCCTTGTTCCCAGTGCTGCTGAGAAAGTGTACACCCCCCCCCCCCCCCCCCCCCCCCCCCAACATCCCTGAATTGAACTAAGCAGAATTGAGAATATTATGGCATTTCTTCCAATGAAGCACTGCACAAAACAAAGATGGACTGACTGGAATAAGGGCAGCCCACTTGCACAGCAGGCTCATTTCCGACCCTGGCCGCTGTCTGTGCAGACTCTGTGGGTTCTCCTTGTGCCCATGTAGTTTGTTTTTCATGTTTTTCTCTTTCATTCTGCTCTTTCACCATAGAAAGCAGGTTTAGAATGTGCTTATTCATTACTTGGCTGACACTCTTATCCAATGTGACCTGAGATACAATGGTTACATTTAGTTTTTCCCCTGGAGCACAGGCAGATGAAGTGACTTGTTCTTGGTCACAAAATGTCAGTACAGTTATTTAAATCCACAGTCTCAGTTTTTGAAGTCCAAAGCCAGATTGCATGGATGATTGTCTGTTTGTTCTGTCAAAGGCACTTTATCAAATAAATTGGGATTCATTCACACTCACTAAAATCATTGCTCCTGCGTTTGAATTCATACTGGAGAGGCTGCAAACAAATATTGACAGGATGTTAGACATGAAGTTGAGTTGTGTCACCATATGTAGAGGCGTGAAGGTAAGCGTCTTTTGGGGCAGCTGCTCCAGGGTCACTCACAGATGACCTTTGTTTTGTGATCTCAGAAAGGAGGACAGCAGTGGCCTGGGGGTGGGGTGGGCTTAATTGACATGCCAGGTCATGCGCTGAGCCAGCAGCTGGGCAGCCATTTGAGCAAATGGTCCGCACTCAGGAGAGGTCATTTCACCACAAAAGAGCACTAGACACATTTCAGTGAAGCCACACAAAGAGCCACCGTGGCCTGTGTGACTCTTTAATGCCTTCAGATGAGTTTTTAAAATATTTAACAGGAAAAGACGCTGGGAGGTTGGCGCGGGTAGTGGGGGGAGATGTTGATAGCGTCTCACTGTCACACGTCACCAGGCACATTCAAGATGCTGCTCTTTCACATATTTTTCCCTGTGCTCATCCCCTCTGTCAGTGACACCACATATCACTTAAAGCGTGCATGACGTCGGCCACACGCTGTGGAGGGCTCTTAAAGCTGTGTAGTTGGAATGCCACTGCCCTTGTGCTTTGTTGGCTTTTCTAGTGTACTGTTTTACGTGCCGATGGCTGCCCCATTCAGACCCTGTTTTTAGTCTTGCCTCGTGTTCTTCTATTACATCTACCTGTAGTGTGCCACCTGCCCTGTGCCAGCTGCTTTCTCCTTTTTTTGTGTGGTTCACAAGATGAAAATCTGTACCTGTAAGTTTTGTTCATTGTTTTGACCAAAAATGCATTTTGTGGTCCAACTCAGTATGAACAGCTTGAACATGCAATGCTTATAAGAGGATTCCTCCCATTGGACATTCTAACATTTAATTGTTAAGCAACACTGAATCACAACAAATTGAATTTGGGGTTTTTGACATGAATCAACAGGAAACACCCTTTAATGGCAAAGTGAAAACAGAAGTCTAAGTTAATTACAAATATAAAACACAAAATAACTGATCTTGTAAGTATTCACCCTTTTCAAAACCATCAACCATCCATTTTCGTAACCTGCTTATCCAGGGCAGGGGCAGCTAAGGTTCATCCCAGCAAACACTGGGCACAAGGTAGGTACAACACCTGGAAAAGGCTCCAGTCCATCACAGGATGAACATGGACCCCCTAACACACACACACACACATGCCCACACACAGACACACACATACAGACACACAGACAAACAGTTTCTTTTCAAAAACAAAGACTAGTGGCCGTGTCTTGGACGCAGTGGCAGAGCGATGAACGTCTGCAGTGGCAGCATCAGGCTGTGGGGATGCTCCTTTGTAGCAGGTCCATGAAGGCCTGTGAGGGTAAAATGAATGCAACAAAATAATAGGGAAATCCTGGAGGAGAACATGATGCAGTCTATAAGACATCTGTGTCTTAGGAGAAGATTTGTGTTCCAACAAGACCTTGAGCTGAAGCATAAAAGTCAAAGCGGCACAGGAATGGCTTAAAAAAGAATAATGTGAATGTCCTGAAGTGGCAGAGTCAGAGTCCAGATCTCAATCCAATTGAGAATTTGTGGCTGGACTTGAAAAAGGCTGTCAACTCCGAATCTCCACGTGGTCTGACAGAGCCTGAGCAGTTTTAGAATGAAGAATGAAGAAAATGGTTAGTCTAGATGTTCAAAGCTGGTAAATTCAGAGAGAGACCTGCTTGTGCACACAGACTGAAGGCTGTCATGGCTGCCAAAGGTGCATCTACTAAATGCTGGCCTGAATACTTATGCAATCAATTATTTTATGTTTTAAATTTGAAATTAATTTAGACCTTTTTTGCAGAAAGCTGTATTAAAGTCTTTTTCTGCTGATCATTGTGAAAAAAATGACAAATGAAATTCACTGTATAACAATAAAGTGTGAAAACATCCAAGGCGGTGAATGTTTTGATAGGCCTTGTAAGACCACCAGGGTAGTTTAGAGTCATTGTGCATTAGGAACATGTCTGGAGGTTGTTGGTCTTTGATGCTGCTGGGATAGGCTCTGGCCCCCCATGACCCTGAATCTGATAAAGTGGGTTTGACAATTATATATTATGGAAATCAAATCCCATCCCATTGCCCACACCTTTTCTACCAGCTCTCTCTGGTGTTTGTAATGAAATGAGCAAAAGACACAATACGCACTGACACGTGGATTGAGCTACCTCACAAGTTCAAACCCCACTGCTACTCGCTGGGAGTCATTCATCTTGCCTGTGCTTAAGCTGTGAGGCTCTGTGCATCTGAATGAGTAAAACTGCCATGGGATTGTGCTAATAGCTTCATAAAATAATGACTTGCATATGCATTGATAAAGACACAATCGACTCCCTGGACTGCTGCGCTTTACTATCTGAGCTATGAATTTCATTTTGTGGGCCTTATCCATGACCTAGAAGCATGCAAAGAATAACATTTTGTCACTCTTTTAATCACTTGACCTCTTGATTACCCCAGTAGTCTGGTACTGAAATGAAGAAACATGTGGAGATGCTCCCAGTGGAGGAAAGGATTTAATTCTACAGACTCATTTTTAATTAAGCCATCATTTAAGAAGGCAGCAGAAGTTCTATTTAAGATATTCAAAACAGGTCGCATTTCAAACATTAATATGGAGGGCATAGAAATTCTTCAACTTTTGTGACCTTTCCTGCTTGATTCTAGATGAGAGTTTCTTGCATTCATCAGCTGAGGCTGAGTTCATTAATTGTGTGATTAAAGAATCCAGTGATACTAACAGTGCTGTGTAAATCTATGGCTGCAAGCACCAACTGAAATGCTTATACGATAAGATAAAAAAGTACAAAAATAAAGCTAAGTCCCCACTGCTATAGTTTCAATTAAAGAAATGAAATTGCTGTTCACGCTAATATTTCACAACTTTTGCGAAAGCATCTCTGCAGACTTTAAAATGACTGAAAGCCCATACAGCATGGCGTAGCCCTTCACCTTCACTGGGTTTGCGTATATGGGAGAAAACAGGAAGAGGAAATGTCCTTCTTGATTGGATTTTAACACCGTAAGCCAAAGGATTTGTTTTAAAACTGTAGCAACCAGTAAATTATTTGCCTTCTGTGTATGTATGCACCACTGAAACTGCAATTTAGATGCATACAGGTAAGCATTACAAGAAGTACCATGGAAGAAGAAGACATTGCATTTGTATAGTGTTTTTCATGACACTCAAAGGACTTCACATAGGGAGGGGGAGCCACTTCAACCACCACCAATGTGCAGCATCTACCTGGATGATGTGACGGCAGCCATTTTACACCAGAACACTTACCACACATTAGTTATTGGGTGAGAGAGAGATAGCCAATTAGAGATTGGGGATGATTAGTGGGCCAGAATGACTAGGCCGTGATGGGCAATTTAGCCTGGACATCGGGACACACCCTGCACTTTACGAAGGAAGCCCAGTGATCTTTTATGACCACAGAGAGTCAGGACTTTGGTTTTATGTCTCATCTGAAGGTCAGTGCCATTTTTACAGCACAGTGTTCCCATCACTGCACTGGGGCATTGGGATCTACATTTAGACCACTGGGTAAGTGCCACCTGCTGGTCTCAACAACACGTCTCCCAGCAGCAACCCAAGCTTTTCCTAGATGGTCTTCCATCCAAGTACAGGCCTGGCCCAAACATCCTTAGCTTCAGGTGGATGAGCACTTCTGGAGTGCATGTGCTATGGCTGCTGTATGGAATGCAACTCCTCTATGTCTGCTTTATTAGAATATGGTTTTCTTCTGTGAAGGTTGACCAATCAGAGAATAAGACATTACAAGGAGCAGAGTCAAATCAGAGCGCGCTTAGAGACTGTGTTTTTAAACATCTCCGTTTTTACCCTCCTTCACTGTAATGGCTACGTTTAATGAAGTATATGCAACTGGAGAGAGTTTTCAAAAGTCTCTATTTAGTGGGGGCTAAAAATGCCAGGGTAGTTTGGACGAAAGACAAAAATGGTGACTAAAGTGTAAAGTGTAGACGTAGCCTATGTGAAAGAATAAAGGAAAACGTTCTCCCCAATGGGCATTTAAAGCAGGCTTCTTCTAATGATTTGCCGCCCTGCTGCTGTTTGCCTTGGGGTCTGCCTGCTGACTGCTCTTCCATCAGTCTTCAGCAAAGGAGAATTGACAGCTCGTGTGGTATGTGCAGGCTGGTGGCGTTAGTGGAGGTACAATTCCCAGACCGTTTATGCACTCGGTATACCACGTCAAAGGTAGAAGTAAACCAAGTGCATGAAGAGCAGTAGATGAAGGTGTCCTAAAATGGATGGTGTGGCAGAAGGCTGGGGCTTTTGCTCAGCCAGGACGCCTTGAGGATTTAAGGACAGGGAGAGAGACAATACCTCCCCCGGGACACAAGAGGGCAGCCCCCCGGTTTGTATCGGGGCCACGGGATTAGAGCTTGGAAGCTGAACCCTGGTGAGGCCCATGGCTGCCGACAGAGGGCGTCTGGACAATTACGGAGTCTTGGACGCCACCACTTCCGCCACATTCGGAAGTTCTGCCAGGAGAAGATCTGGGGACACTTGTAGTTCTTCCAGGTGCCCATGCAGCACTTCCTCCAAACCCGGGAGTGCTGCCAGAAGCTAATGGGAGAGCACCTGAAGCACTATAAAAGAGGTTGCCCCACTCCATTCAAGGAGCTGGAGTTGGGAGGTGGAGCACAGAGCTTGCGAGGAGAGGAGTGAAGGCGGCAAAAGAAAAGAAAGAGAGAAAGAGAAGAAAAAGAAAGGGACTGAGCATTAATTGTGGCTGATTTGGCCATTGTGTGCTGTGTAAAGAAAAGAAAGAAAATAAAATGTGTGTGACTGGGAATTGTGTGTCACTGTGCCTGGCTCTGTCAGGGCTGATTTACCACATGGAGTAATTGTGATGGAGAAAAACCTGAGAGACAGTGCCAGGACCACCACAAGAGAGACACAAGAAGAAACCTTGGCCAATGGCATCATTGACATCAAGGACATTGAATTACACTGATGAGAGTGCACTGATTAGCAAGTGGTGACAAGGTAACACATATTGTGTGGAATGGACTCTGCTTTTAACCACAAGTCATTCTCAACCTTGTCGACGACTGATAGAAGTGGACAAAATCGATAGGTAATGAGTTAGAAGTGTCTGTTACATAAATATAAAATGAAAAACTAAGATTGGGAAATTTTTTAAGTAGTGACTGTAGGTCCTAAATTGCTGGGTGGTGAATTGGGAGTGTTGGTACAGCCCCGAGACTTGAAGTCCACCAAATTGGCCACCCGGTTCCAGGTCTGTGTATATACATCATGACATCAGGATTGATATTGTACCAGTTATAAATAAAAAATTTTAATAGATAAAAAGTTATGAAAATGGTACTATTCCAGTATTGTCAGACCTGCCTAATTCGATTCAGGATCCAGGCCTGGAGCCTGTCCCAGGAAACAGACAAAGAAAAGGAGCCAGTTCATGGCAGGGGTCACTTTCACACACACCCACTATAGAATTTGAATCAAATATTTTTTGATCAGTATATAATTATTTACAATTGAATACAAATATATACTTAAATGAAGTTGTAACAATGGATTATTTAAAGCATAAGGAAAAGGACTGAAGGTAACTAAAGGCTTCACTAAACGTGGCTTAAAGCTTGGGTACGTGAGGGTTGTCTCATCTTAAGAGGAACCATCAAGGTAATTAATAACGTTAAAATAAAGTAAATGAGTAATAAACACCTCCTTAAAAAGCGAGGACAAACTAGTGAGAAAGTCCAAACACCTCCATTATGAAGTTGTGATAAGATCAATGGGAAAATCTGTAGGACACCCCTATTAATGAAGCGATGTTTAGAATAATGGAAGAATTGACTTGTGTGCGAAGCTGCTGTTGGCTGTAGTTGATTGGCTACGATGATAAAATTCAGCATACTAAGAGTCATACGTGATGTATTAGATAAGGTAATGGTAATAGGAAAGTATAAAAGGGAATGTATTGTTTTATTGATTGCTCACTCCATCGGTTGAGGCATTTATGCATACCTATGTGCAAATATAGAACCTGTGGGGAACAGCCCGGACACAGACAGGCAGACACTGATGGTTCCAAAACCAGCACATGTTTATTCATTATATACAAGTCAAACACAGCACACAACCCACTTTCACCCCCAAAGTCCAGGCCTCACAATGCCATTTCTCTCTTCAGGTCCGCCTCCACTCCTCTACTCCGAGCTCCGTCCTCTTCCACTGATTCCAGCCATCGAATGGAAGGAGACGGCCCCTTTAAAACCCACCCGGATGTGCTCCAGGTGCCTCCCATTGAGCAACTGCCAGCACTCCCTGGTGTGGCGGAAGTGCCGGCTGTGCACCCGGGTGTCCCTGGTCTTCATCCCCCCAGCACTTCCGGGTGTGGCGGAAGTGCAGAGGGCCAGGGCTCCTCAGGCAGAGCTTCTAAGCTCTGTTCCTGTGGTCACCCCCTTGTGGTCTGGAGGAGGCATAATCTCTCTGGGCATCCTGGCTGGGTACAACCCCCAGCCGCTTGCCACAAACCATTTTGCATTTTCATCTGGTCTCCGTGAATGACTTCTTTTATAACAGAGGAAAGCTTTTTTCAACAGCACCACCCACATTGTAGCCATTTCATAGTCTCCAATTTCAATTTCATTTGGAGAGATTTGGGGTATGGGAGGAAAACTCAGGAAGAACATGCAGATTTGACTTAGGCATAGGATTCAAATTCAGGACAACAAAGTCGTGAAGCAGTACTAAAGAGAATAAAAATGAAAAGTAAGTGGTTATTGAATTTGTGGTATTGGTTATGTAATTTATTACCAAAGTAGTATAATCTGGTGGTGTTTATCCTGGTATCCTGGTAGCACTAAGTGCCAGGTACAACAACAACAACGTTTATTTCTATAACACATTTTCATACAAACGATGTAGCTTAAAGTGCTTTACAAGATGTCAACGGAATAGTTAGACGCAAAGAAACAACAAATTAAAATTAGATAAGAAAAGTAATACATAAATAGTATACAAAAAGTAAATATTGCATATTTATATAAGACAGATAATTAAAGAGAAACAGACTACTTAAATCTAGAATTTTTTTTCTACCGTAAGTTCTCCCACGGATAAGTTGGGGCTTGATTTTACCATACAATTTCCAGTATTTTATAATGTCGGTTGTATAAGTCAAATGCGGAAAACTCACGCTATTGGTCCAAGAGATTATGATGTGCTAACGGCCACCTGAGGGAGTAACCACGGAGCACACGGCCTTTTTTTTCTATGTACTGTGCCTACGTGACCACACAGTAATACCCGAACTATTCCGAAGCGACGTTTGCACTGTTTTGTGTTTTTTGTATCTCACACCCTCATACACCTTTATCGTATGATCATATCTTACCTACGATGAAGCATTCGATCAGAAGAAAATATGAAGCTGGTTTTCTCTTTGATTGGAGGAGGCCAAAAGGTGTTAAAAAAATGAACTGTCGTATTTTTGAACCGGCCTACAAGTTGGGGTCTGATTTTATGATCTATTTTACGCATTTCAAGACTTGACTTGTATGCGAGTATATATGCTAATTCTCTAAATGACAGGCAAATGATGAGGTCAGCTGGCCAGGGTGGACAGAAAAAAAATTTGAAAAACTCCAGAAAAATACAAAATCTGTACAGGTTTACATGCCAAAAGACCACCCAGCATCCACTGGACATTCTGCCTAACATAAATGTTCTTAAGTCATTCGTTATTATTTTTTTCTAAGAGGATTCGATGCAGTGGGTCTTGTGGCAGGTTGGGGTGTCTGCTTTCATTGAAACATTCAAACATCACAGGTGGCAGCACAGGATTTTGATCGGATGGTGGTGGCACAGAACGCCACCACAAAAAAACTGGAAAGGCGAACAGACAACAGTTAAGATTAGAAAAGTTTGCAGATTCAACGAAGAGTAAGATAATTCTATACATACCTTAGTTTATTAAGAGTAGAACTAAATTGTGGTTACAAAACAGCAAAATTTAAATAAAATAGTGGGATTTTAGGAGATTTTTTTTTTAAAATGATCCACAGTCCTGGCAAATCTCTAATGGTCAATTATTCCAGAGTTTCAGCAGAAGGCTGCATCACCACATCTTTTGTGCTTGGCTCTTGTAATAATAAGAAGACCACCATTAGAGGATCTAAGGTTATGACTTGGCGTGCAGGGGGACAGGCACTCCAAGATACAGGAAGGAACGAGATTATTTAAATCTTTATATTAAAGTCAATTCTAAAAGAATAACAGTGTAACAATGCTAAAACTGGTGAGATGAGCTCAGATGCTTGCGTCCTATTCTGAGAGTCATAAATGAAATGCTGAGGCGGCCTTTTGCTGTTATGCACCAAAAATCTTGAAAAAAATCTTGCCTTACCCACCGAGATACACTGGGCTAAAACTGTGGAATAAGATTGTCATCTTTATTTCATAGTCATATTTATTTCTCTTGCTTCAATTCTAATAGATCATAATGTGTATTGAAATACCATATGTGTTATAGATTTGCCATCATTGCTAACCTCTGTTTCCTTTTCAGGTTTTCTGTGGTTAGGTTTTGTATCACTGCCATTTGATCAAAGCACTTTGAAGCCTCCTGAGATATTTGAAGGAATGTGGATACTCCATCTGAGGATGGGAAGCACTTCATCACATCCTCTATGGCAGTAAATGAAGACAATAAGGAACTACTTCAGCACATTTTAGGTTTAGTAAAATGCCCAGTCGGGGCTGGGTGCTCATTTGGCCTTGGACCCCCTGCGGATTTATTTTCTCCAGCATCTCACCACCTGGAGTTTTTATTTTTTTATCCTCCCTGCCCACTTGACCATAGCATCAGACATATAGATATAGTCATTAGAGACCATGAGTGAAGCAATTTTATTCATATGTAAAGTGTTATGTTTCTGCCAGGGTTCATCCCCTGGCTTGGGTTCGGAAAATTATATGCATTATTCTTTGCTTTTCATCTGTCTTTAAGCTGCCTATGTTATGGTCCATGTGCTTCATGGACATGAGTGGATCCACAGGAGGCGGGCCCCCATGCCATCACCACCAGGAACAGCTCTCTGCCCTATAAATCCTGAGGGCTTTCCACATTTTCCACATACCTAGAAGTGATGAGTTTACTTGTGCCTTTTTCTTAAGCTTTGTGATTTCCTAGATTTTCAAAACCTGTGCTGTGTTTTTGACTTGCTTGGATTTTGTTTTAGGACTGTGTTTGTTGGAGTTGCCTTATTATTTTAGGCAATTCCTTTATATCTTTGTGCTCAATGGAGCTTCATGTTATGTCTGATATTTTTTATTCATAATTAACCTTTGTATTTTATAAAAACGTTTTTGTATCCAGCTAGGTTTTGATAATATACCTCCCTCTAGTGGGCAATTTTTGGAAGTGCTTTAGGAACTTACTGGGATTTATGTGCTTTGGAACAAATAGTCTACAATATAAGGACTCTGCCATTTTTATAATTTACTTGCTTATCTACATTTATATTTATTTGGTTACCAAATGCAATTATCTAAAGCAACTTACAAAAAAGGTCAACATAATTGAGTAAACATCAGTCTGTGGGAGTGTTTGGACACAAGTGTTACAGGTCAAAGTTACAAAACTGATCACAAGTGAAGTGCTCTGAACAAAATACAAGTTAGTCACACTTACTAGGTTACAAAAATCAACGAGCTAATATCGATTAGACAGAAATTCTCCAAACAACAGCATCTTCAAACACTTCATAAACACATTGGGGGAGTCAGAACTTTGGATTGAAGTGGACAGCTCATTCCATCAGCTAGAAGCTACACATGAAAAGAGTCTGGGCCTGAGATTTAATGCCATGCAGAGGTGACATCACCAGACAATGCTCATCGACAGGCCAGAATGATTGAGAAGGAGCAAATGAACTCACAAGTGTCTCCAGATATGTAGGTACTGACACACTGAGCAAACAACAGGTACAGCTGCTTATCATCAGCACAACACTGATATGAGAAAGCCTGGCACTGGATTGATTGTAGGGCCTGGTGAGGAGGTGTATAGAGAGAAGAAGAGTGGATCCCACACCAATCCTTCAAGGACCCCCATGCTTGCTTGGTGCACCCTTGACCTCTCCTCACCAGGACACATAATAGGATCTGCCCAAGAGCTGAGACTCAAACCACCTCATGTCAGTCCCAGTGATGCCAAGGTCTGACATGGCAACAAGAAAGATTTGGTGGTTGACTGCATCGAAGGCACAGGAGATATCTAGAAAGATGAAGACAGATCACATGTTGGAAGCTCAAGCCAGCTCAAGTAGGGTTATCTTGGTGGAATGGCCCCTCTTGAAGCTTATCTGTATTATGGAAGTTTGTATTTATTTATTTAGGTTGATATTTTATTTATTATTTATTTCACTTTATTTAATTACTTATTCTTTGTAATTGATAATTATTTTCTTAACTCCTTGTATTGTAAAGCTCTTTGAGCTACATACAGTGCCCTCCATAAGGTTTGGAACAAAGGCACATTTTTCCTTTATTTACCTCTCTACTCCACAGTTTAGAATTACTGATCAATTTGCATACATTTTGGTCACACCATGTAGAAATGAAAACACATTTTTTTTTGTGATCCCCCCATTTCAAGGCACCGTAATGTTTGGACACAACAATGGCAGGTCTGTTAAAGCCATCACATTTAGGACTTTGTCGCATATCCCTTGCATGCAATGACTGCTTGAAATCTGTGATTGATAGACATTACCGTTGCTGAGGATCCCTGAAAAGGTTAGATGTTTAATGATTAAATCCATCAATCCAGGGATGCGCCCATTCTAGCTAGCAGAAACAACCCCTGGATCGGGCATCAGCTCATCACAAGGTGAACACAAGCACACACATACACTAGCGTCATTTTAGCGTCACCAAATCCCCAAATCTGCATGTCTTTGGAAGGAAACCAGAGCACACTGTGGAAACCCACCAGGAAAACATGCAAACTCCAGGCAGGGAACACCAGGGACGTGACTCCCTGCGAGATAGCCACGCTACTGCTCTGCCACCGTGCTGCCCCAATATGTGTAATTATTAACAGGCTTTCATTATTATTTTTTTTATTGATTTTATTGTAATCACACAACATTCCATACAAATAGATCAATTTGTACAAAAATAGGATTGAAAACAAATCAACCCCCACCCCTGATAAAGACAGCATGTCCAGCAGAGTAAAACTTTAAGCTAGTAAAAATAAGTAAACAGATGAATTAATAAGTAAATAAAGATAAATGGAGAAGAAAAAGAAAAGGCGAGAGAATCTGCTTCCTCAGTGCTTTAAGAGCTTATTCTAAAATGTTATTGATCAAATCCTGCCAGGTTTTGAAAAAGTTCTGCACAGATCCTTTAAGTGAGAATTTCATTTTTTCCAATTTCAAATAATATAAAACATCAGTTACTCACTGACTTAAAAGAGGAAAGTTAAGATTCTTCCAGTTGAGCAAAATAAGTCTGCGTGCCAATAGTGTAGTGAATGCAATCACAATTTGTTTGTCCTTCTCCTCTTTAAGCCCATCTGGAAGAACACCAAACACAGCTGTTATTGGATTAGGAGGAATTGTGACACCAAGGCATTTAAAAATTTTGGTCCAGAATGATGTTAATTTGGTGCAGGCCCAAAAGATGTGACCCAGTGAGGCTGGAACTTGATTGCAGCGTTCGCAGGTTGGATCTTGCCCTGGAAACATTTTGGACAATTTTAAACGAGACAGATGTGCTTGATATATAATTTTGAGTTGAATAATTGTATGCTTTGCGCATATGGAGCTCAAGTGAAGTCTCTGCATTGCTACCTTCCACTCCTTTTCTAAGATATTTAGTAAGAGATCCTTTTCCCATTGTCCTCTTGGATCTTTGAAAGGGAGGGACTGTAAAATGGTTTTATATGTTACAGAAATGCTGTCTGAGTCCTCGAGACTGAGCAATATTTTTTCCAGCATAGAGGGAGGTGGGAGATGAGGAAAATCGGGCAGGTTCTGTTTAACAAAGTTTCTAATTTGAAGGTAGTGAAAGAAATGTGTTGCTGGAAAATTAAATTTGGAATGTAATTATTCGTAGGATGCAAAGACGTTGTCTATGTACAGATCTCTAAGTGATTTAATCCCAAATGTTTTCCAGATATTAAAAACTGCATATGTTTGAGAGGGTGGAAAAAAGTGGTTCTCGTGCAAAGGTGCCACAGATAAAAGCTTCTCCATCTTAAAATGCTTCCTACATTGGTTCCATATTCTGAGTGAGTGAAGCAGAATTGGGTTTTTAGTGTATTTGCGATAACTTTCATTTATTGGGGCACAAAGAAAGGAATACAAAGCCTGTGTATGTTCATCTATTTGTGTCCATGTCCAGATTTTTTATAGTTTGTATGTTTGCTGCCAAGTAATAAAATTGAAAGTTAGGTAGAGCCATGCCGCCTTCTGCTTTAGGAATTTGTAGGGTAGCCCTTTTGGATGCGTGGATGTTTTGAATTCCAAATAAATGAGGTTATGGTTGAATCTAATAATCAATAAAATTCTATCTCAAACTTTTTGCCAAGCATTAATCACCATCTTTCCTAAACAAAATAAGGACTTGCATCATACAGACCAATTTCACTTCTGAATAATGATGTTAAGATACTCTCCAAAGTCCTAGCTTTAAGGATGGAGAAAGTGCTACCTTCGGTAATATCAGAAGATCAAAATTCCAATCTTTGATGCCTGTTTAAAATAATATATTCACCCACAAAGTCAAACACCCCAGAGACATTATTATCCTTGGGTGCAGAAAAAGCATTTGATATGATTGAATGGAACTACCTTTTCATTACATTGGAGAAATGTGGGTTTGGCCCGAACATTTGTGCATGGATCAAACTACTGTATACCAATCCAGAAGCTTCAGTTTGTATTAACAACATTAATTCAGACTACTTTAAACTAGAATGTGGTTCCAGACAAGGATGCCCCTTGTCACCACTACTTTTGCAATCGCCATTGAGCCACTGGCAGTTCACTGTCGAAATGCTTATGAGATAAAGGGGATTATCAGAGGAGGACTTGAACAGAAAATTTCTCTGTATGCAGATGATATGGTACTGTATATATCAGACCCACAAAATACTGTGCCTGCAGTCCTAACAGCACTAACAGAATTTCAAAAGATTTCTGGTCTCAGAATTAATTTGACTAAAAGCGTGCTCTTTCCAGTGAATTCTCAAGCACACAATATTTGATTGAACACCTTCCCTTTTATCATTGCAGATCAGTTTAAATATTTAGGGGTAAACATCAAAAGTAAATATAAAGCTCTTTATCAACAGAATTCATTATTTAAACAAAACAAAATTATAAATTTATCTGTAAAATGTAACATTCGTACTTTAATGCATCAAGTATAAGTCTAAGAATTCTAAATGTGCAGAGAGTTGGGATATCATAAATTTAATGTGTTCTGTGTGGTGATCTATTGCTGCTTACCGCTGCTCTCAGGTCAGGAGGAAGCCCCTGCAGCATGTAACGATTAACAACTGGGTCTGTTTTGAGATGACGTTTACAACGGTCTACTTTAATGATAAAGTAAACTATGAGGTTAAAGTGGACATTTCAAGATTAAAGCCAAACTTTCCACTTTAATCACAAAATAGACCTTTTCACCGTGTCCTTAATTTTTTCTCTATGACACAATATGCTGCCGTACATTCTGATGCTGTTGTGAAGATGCAAAAAAAAAAAAATAGATGGCACAGAAGATGGTATGTGAGACTTTTAAAACATATCGTGTCATTACGTTTGGGAATATACAATGCTTGAATATAAAAGCACCATGAATGCATTTGTTTGTTGGCATTTTGTTTCACCCCATCGAACCATTCATCAAACATCGAAGCGCACACATTGATGCTCAAAGCAACTTGCTGTCACACGTAAATAGTAAACAGAGAATCTGACCCCACATTCTGACTTTTATCACACTGCACCACCCTGGTACTGCAACTCACACATGTGTCTCATTAATTTCTGCAGACGTGCTCAGAGGATATGTCAAATGAACACTGGGAACGCGTGGCAGCCATGATGTGTGCGCATATGCGTTCTGAGAGTGAAGTAGAAACGAACCCTTAGGATATCTAAAGGGACTTTAAAATGGATGAGTAATTCTCAATTCTTCACTTTTTTCAGTTCACCTTCCTTCCAAGTATTTAATTAAACCAAATAGTGCATGATAAATACACACACGTGTAAATGGAAACAAGCTAAATGGAGAAATGCTGGTTTCTTTTGTTACTTGATAATAATTAGCAGTTAAAACCCAAGAATGCAGCTGTTTAAGACTAAAACAAGCAATTAGGGTTCAAAATCTTAACGAGCGAGACAACTAAAATGAAACAGAAGTGTGCAATAAGTTGAGCAATAAGTGCTTCATAATAAGCAATTGGGTTGGAACAAAAAACTACAGCCACTTTGCCCACCCCTGAGATAGATAGATAGATAGATAGATAGATAGATAGATAGATAGATAGATAGATAGATAGATAGATAGATAGATAGATAGATAGATAGATAGATAGATAGATAGATAGATAGATAGATAGATAGATAGATAGATAGTGGCTTTAAGTGGCTCGTGTCTCTTAAAATTGCAAGCGTTTTATTTAATTGTTTTCATTTTTCTTTTTTTCCAGCAGTCACTTGAGCAGTCTTCGCTTGGCACTTCAGCATTTGTGCCAATGGTGATTGCTGCCCGCTCTGAATTGCTTGCACCTAATTTAACTGTTTGGCTGAGTTACAAGCCTTTTCAAACCTTCTGGCAAAGACTTTTTATTCATTTGTGGAACTGGACTACATAAACAGAGTCAGCTTGTCCATCCATCTTCTCCATTTTCTGACTGGTTAGACTCATGGTGGTATGGAGCCTATCCCTAAAGCATCAGATGCAAGACAGGAGGCTTGCCAGGATGGGACAGCGCTGTATCAGAAGGTGCATTCAGATTGGGCCAGTCTGGAGTTTCTAGTTAACCTGAGAGTGTTAGAGGAATATCTACATGAACACCTGGAGAACATGTAAAGTCTGCACAGAATGCACCTCGTCTGCAGACTGACAGACTGGGCAAATTCAGAGCCATGAATTAGTCTACCAACTCTGGGATGTAAAAGGAGAACCAAATTAAAAAAAGAAAACCCTACAAGAACATGGGGAGAATGTGAAAACTTCACAGTTAATGATTGAATGAGCTTGAGCTCAAACTCACATTGATGGAGCTGTACAGCTGCAGCCCTAACTCTACAGTACAAATAGCAGCAGAAACAGGTCACTCATTAAGAAAAGGGTTAGAATGAAAACCTGCAGCCACTGCAGACCTCCAGATCTGGGGCCTCATGTATAACGCCGTGCGTAGAACTCACACTATAACATGGCGTAAGCACAAAAGCGGGAATGTGCGTACGCACAGAAAAATCCAGATGCAGGAATCTGTGCGCACGCATACTTTCACGTTCTTCCACTACATAAATCCCGATTTGCGTGAAAAGTAACGCACGTGCACGCGCCTTCTGTCCCGCCCCAACTCCTCCCAGAATTACGCCTCTTTGAATATGCAAATCAATATAAATAGCCTTCTGTGAAAAGACAATGGGAAAAGCACGGGGGAAAATATAAGAATTTCAGCGAATACCAAGTGGAGGCAAAGGAAAAACGTACTATTTGTTAGTTTAAACAGTGGTATAATCAACAAAAGAAAGTTGATCGAGTGACAAAGTGTCGGAAAAACTCGAAAGATCAAATTCACAAAGTCGCACAGTGCCCGAAATAAAAAAGAAATCACATATCAAAGTCGCTGTGAAAAGGCGAGTTGTAGCCCACCGTCTGAGTGTCATATGAAAGCTTATTAGGGTACAAACAAAAAACATAGGCACACAGTGGGAAAAAAGCACGAAATGTCAACTTTAATCTCGAAATTTCCACTTTAATCATGTAGTTTATTTTGCCATTAAAGTAGAACATTATAAACTTCATCTTAAAATCGTTTATTTTAGTAGTTTCTCAAGTAGCATGTTAAATGCTTTGTTCTGTGTTTGATCTTCTATGTGCTCTATGTGTGTGAATCACTACGTGCTTCCGTTCTTTCTCTTTCTCCGACAGGACACAGAATGCATTACATTCGTGATATTACAGCTCTCTGAATAATTAAAATACTGAGATGTATACGTGATATCATTTTCATGATGATCGGAATGAAAGCATGTTATTAAACATGGGAACACGGTGACGCAGTGATTGTTCATATCTCACGCAAGAGGCTTGCTGCACCATGTGCGACCTTCGATGAAATAATTTATTACAGAAGTACTGTCTCTTTCAAACGTACTAACCTCCAATTCCTGTCCATACTTTTCTTTCTCCAATCGCCACACAATCAGCTCTGTAATAGACGTTAAGCCATTTGTAAGCTTAGAACGCCGATTCTTCAAAACTTTTAAGGAACATTGAAATATCTTCGTAGTATATGTTTAATTATTCTATTCGTCAATCCTTCCAGTGTCGCGTCAGCACCAGCAAGAATACAGCGCAAGGCAGGAGCTATCCGTGAACTAGCTATACGCTGCGGCACCGTGTCCTCACATGTTTAATTATTAGCAATACAGATTATTTAAATGAAGTTAAAGTTTTATCTGTATACTATAAGCAACACATTTTGCTGCATTTCATCTTAAAAATGATATTGCCATCATACACGCTTTATAAAGTAGCGCAGGTTGTGCAATATTATAACTGTAGTGCAAGTTTACAGTGAGGTGATTGAGTGCGTTTATAGTTCTTGGGATGAAACTGTTTCTGAAACGCGAGGTCCGTACAGGAAAGGCTTTGACGCTTTTTGACGTGGTTGAGGTAGTGTGTACTTGAAACTGTATACCGATCATTCTCTTTCCAATCATCTGCTGCTGTGATTCACACTCAGATACAGTGATATAAATACTCCGAGTGGTGCAGTGAGAGTAATATGGAAAAAGATGATCTGCTGTGGCAACCCTTAACGGGAACAGCAAAAAGAAGAACAAGATGCAGTGAGCGTAACAACGCTAAAGCAGTTCTGGTATTTGGAATACTATGGCTATTCCCTGGACCATTATACTGCTACATGTTAATTACAATCAGATGCATTACACTAATAAACAATATGCAGTTAATTTCAGTGTATTTATAAAGCCGCGTCAAGAATGTGGAGCTAAGAAAGAAAGGATGAGCACACAGGAACAGTAGTTTGACCATTCTGTGGACCATTATATTGTTACAGGTTAATTACAATCAGATGCATTAAATTTATGAACGATATGCGGTTAATTTCAGTGTATTTGATAAAGCCGCCGCCGTGGATGTGGATCTAAGAAAGAGTAACCACACAGGAACAGTAGCACTGCTTTGACACTGGGTGCCGCCAGTCTGCAAAACCGGGCGGATAAATTGCGTACGCCAAGGAATGAGTTACCGTGGAAATGTGCGTGGCTTTACGCCAAGTTTAGGTTTTATACATCGCGATTTGAGCGTGGAAAGGTTCGTACGCAACATTTCTGTGCGTACGCACCGTTTATACATGAGGCCCCTGGAGTTTGAGAACCCTGACAATGCATTTAGACAATGCATCCGTGATGTTGTTTTTAGTGTGTCAGAAATCCTGAGTACACATTTAGTCACTGTAACATGGTGTTGCTGCACCATCTTTCTTTTTTTTGTGATCAACTTTTTTATTAAATAAAGGCAAAAATGACAGGATGCAAACAATAACAGCATAACATACAAAGGAACCCAAACCACCCACTAGCCTGAGACAAGGGGTGAAAAAAAAAGTCAAGGAGTTACAAGACAAAAATTACACAATTGAGCAGCGGCAGACCAGGTTTCAATTCTATTACTGGAAGGACCATTAATCCGAGGTGCAGACAACTCCAGATGTATTAACTTATAGAAGGAGGGCTGCCGCCAGTGCCGGATTAACCAATAGGCACATGTAGCATATGCTACGGGCCCCGCAATTTCGGGGGCCCCCAAATGGTGGACCCAATATTTAATGAAAAAGTGTAGCATTGAAAAACTGGCCTTTAAAAATATTATCTTTACGTTTTTAAACTGTAAATGTCTTACACAACAAAACTTTAGGGGCCCAACACATAAAATTCATATAAATATTATAAGATTCTTATTATAATCGAGAGTAAAATAATTATTTAGTCCGGTTTGAACTGTTCAGAATCTAAACTTCAGATGATGCAGACCAAAAGGACCCCCAAATTTGAAATGTGCTACGGGCCCCCAAAGCTCTTAATCCGGCCCTGGCTGCCGCACAATCTTTCATACATTTCTACATGCTTTGAGTTGCTTTTACGTTTTACTTTTCCAGACATGACCACCATGTCACATACCTGCTTCAGTTTCAAGGAGCAGGAGAAGTGAGCTGAGGTTGACTGAGGTTTGCGTAAGATGCTGTGAAGCTGCAGAGATGGGTGTGGGAGGCAGCAGCAGAATGTTAGCATATAACAGGACTTACCACTATGTTCTGGTACCATAAGAGATGATCATGAATAAATAAGTAATACAATACTTCATCATTATTAGAGAATTACATAAATAGTAATCACAGTGCATTTTATTTATATAAATACTCATCTAGCATTGTACCTTCCTTGTATGGTAACACTCATGTAAGAGCCAATCTTTGAAAGTTAAAGCTTTGAGTTAGTGTTTGCTCAATTTGAATAGAATATAAATTTCTTTTCATAGTCATAGACAATGGTATAGTCTTTTCCCCTGTAAGGTTAGTATGAGATAGAACTTTCTTGCTATAAGTAAGATACAGTGTGATAATTGAGTCAGTTGTTATTTAGAATAGGTGGTTCCGGTGCACAGGGGCTTAAAAGACCCATTTTCAGCATATAAATGGGATAGGCCTACAGTATTCGGATCGTTCTTAAATGGTTTTAGAAATGTTTAGAAGTGAAACAAGACTCAAGCTTTGAACAGAGCTTTTCATAACAAGAACTTTCCTTTTTTTTGCTATCAATTTCCCGTTTTACTTTGGATTTGTACTGAAGCTTTTACAAACGAAGATGTTTTGTCTGTGGAATCATTTCGACGCGTCAGGCTTTTGCTGAATCCCATTTACAAGCTGGAGCAGCAAAAATTTGGTAATTTTGGGAAAACGCAGCTATAACTCAGTTATCCAAACATGCCTACCTCTGACTCCGCCTCCTATGACCCCACCCCATCCCATTTCCTGACACCTGGTGTGCTTGCTTTGGCATTCGTGACTGCAGGTGTTTCATCATTTTGCTGCAACTGGGTGGCTTTTGAAAGAGTAAAAGAACAAAATATAAAAAATATACAAGTTGAGGTAACTGCTCTCAAGGGAGAATCGAAGCAGTAGAATAGTTTGTAGTTTTTCTACGCAATCCGTGCTGTTTGTGCACAGAGAGCTTAAACAACTCAGCACATCCACATGAAAATGACAAGGGTAAGCTTTATATATAGAGTCACACACGGGTGCATGGGAGGCAGCTAAAGGGCTCAAATGAGAGTAATTCCAAACTACACCAGGGGGTGTCGGAGTGCACTATCCCTTACTCTCTTTCCTCTGCAGATCAGTTATGGGAGATCCCGCCTGGCCCCGATGACAACACTTTCGGTTCCGGCCTAGATGACCTCATTTCCAGTTCCGACTCTGCTGAACTCAATTCCTCTGTCTGACCATAAAACTGCCAAGTCAGTTTTGTTTTGAACTCAGTGACCATGATTGCTCATATTTTTGCAATTTGAACCCAATCTCCATTATACAGGGTGGCTACCCCAAACATTTTTGTGGTTTTTTGTCTGTTTTTTTAACTACTGTATATACTTGTGGATAAGTTCTCCCTCGGATAAGTTGTGACTTGATTTTACTGTATAATTTCTGGTATTTTATAATATCGGTTGTATAAGTTGAATGTGGAAAACTAACGCTATTGGTCCAAGAGATTATAATATGCTAACGCCCTCTTGAGAAAGTAACCACGGAGCACACTGCCTTTTTTTTCTATGTGGGTACGGAAATGCGCTGTATCAGCGTGTGCTCCTAACCTCTCTTTCTCTATTGTGCCTATGTGACCACACGGTAACACCCAAACTATTCCGAAGCAACGTTTGCACTGATTTGTGTTTTTTGTATCTCACACCCTCATACACCTTATCTACGATGGAGCGTTCGACCAGAAAAAAATATAAAGCTGGTTTTAAACTAAACGTTGTTGAAGTAGCGAAAGAAATTGGTAGCTGCGCTGCTGCAACAAAATTTGATGTGTCTGAGAAACTGATGTGGGATTGGAGGAGGCAAGAAGATGTAAAAAACAAAAAATGAAGTGCCACATTTTTGAACAGGCGTATAAGTCAGGGTCTGATTTTATGATCGATTTTTTGGGTTTCAAAACCTGACTTATACATGAGTATATACGGTATATTCTTTTTTATATTTATAAATATTTAAATATACAATTTTCTTTTATTTTGCAGCCTTGTGATTTTGATTTGATTTCAAGCACACTTAATCCACCTAAGGTTAAGGTTATCTGGAAAGCACTGGGCATAAGTCAGGAAGCAGCTCTGATCAGTCAACCAGTCCGTCCGTCACAGACTCACGTATGTACACCCTCACGTTTGCACAGGGCCAATTTCGAGTCACCAGTTAACCTAATCTGCTTGTCTTTGTAGATGTGAGAGGATAACAGCAGCTTAGATACAGGGAGAACAAGCAGACTCTACACACAGAACAAGCAAATGAGGATTTAATAGGCAGAGGACTGGATCAGCCATCATTGTGCTGAGAGAATTGGCAGCTGTGATGATGCATTATTCATTTTTATTATTTTCTTAAGCTTGAAGGCTCCCATTCAAAGAAAGCTGCTTAATGCAGCCAATGTTTATTCTGTGTTCTAGGGTTTTCAGATTTACTGCTGTAAATTCTTACACAGCCATCCATGGGGTGAAGAAGCTCAGGTAGTACCAAAAAAACTAGCTGGTCAAGAAAAGATGACACCAACCACAACTAACACTTTTATGTATAGAGCATTACAAATAATAGTGTCACAACTATTACCGTGTTTCTTCCATTTAAGCACCTTCACAATATATACACCTCATTGGTGAGGATGAATGGAAAAAGCCTGACGTTTACAGTTCAGTGCTTTAGCCTCAAGGTCAAGGCCTGCAGTCTTGTAGTGAGGTATAATGTAATGCCTACCAATTGGATGGATTTTCTCCAGTTTGGTGCATCAGCGTTAGGTCAGAAGAACCTGGTGGTTCACATTTATCCTTTAGGATTCTAATTTTGTGCTTGTAAAAACAAAACCTCTGGCAGTTGCTTATGGTTAAGTTCATAATTCATAAAGAAACAGGCACACAAGTGACTTTGTTAAGGCTGGAGATGCATGCAAATAAATGATAAGCTGGTGTCATGTTGAACACTAAACTCTATTTTGAACCAAGCATACTAATCGGGATGTTCTGGGAACAGGCAGAAACATCTGACAGAAAGAAAAAACACAACAGTGAAAGTCCCCTGAGGAAAGCATCCTCTTAATGCCATATGCCATAAGTTTAATAAAGAAGAGTCTGTCTGCATCGGGAGATATTTTAAGATAAAACAAAGATGTATTTTTATATGACTGGATGCTTAAGATAAGGTTCCTTTTTTAACGAAAGAAATGTTGTAGCACAAAGCTAACCAAAGATAAAACTGGGAACCAAAATACAAGTGAACCGATTGACTCCCAAGTATAATTCAGTGTTGGGCACTATGACAGAAACAGTAATGAAAAAATGAAGCAAAATATGAAAAAAAAATGACATTCAGTTTGATCAGGAAAACTTCAAATTGTCTGGTAGGGTGAGGAAAAGGTGATTCAAAGTCACAGATAATTACTAAGTGGGTTCCAAAAAAACAACACAGCTTTCAAACTGTTGCATAAGTAACTGAGGCCACAAGCAGGGGTGAAGTCTCTACACTGCCACATGATAAAATATCTCCATGAGGTCTACAAGAGCAGCAAGGACATGGCATCAATTTTAAAAATAGGGATGGCTCAGACTGGAGATGCAAACCTAGGACTGTTTTACCAGCTTTACATTTTCTGGACTTCTGAAGTGGGCACAGCTGTCATCAAGAAGGTTCACCAGTGCCTTTTGGTCGTCTGAGGAAATCCTCAATGTCTCTATCTGGGCTCACCTACATCTATAGGTGCACAGTAGGATTCACACCCTCAGGCTGCTTTATGTACTGTATGACGCTTTGCATAGAATTTACACTAAAAAATGCTGTATGGACAAGATTAGAATTGTGCGTACACATAAAAAGATTCAGATGCATAAAACTGTGCATGAGCAAAGTTCTGCACACTTTTCCTTTATAAATCCCAATCAACATGAATTTTAACTTGCATGCATGTGCCTATAGCCCCACCCCAATTCCTCCCAGAATTTTACCTATTTGCATATGCAAATCAATATAAATAGTCCCTTCTGTTCAGTGTTTTGTTAAAAGACAATGACAAAAGTATGTGTAAAAAAGAAGAATTTCAGAGAACGTGAAATGGAGGTCTGCTTAATGAAGTGGAGGCAAGGAACAATACACTATTTGGTGGCTTAAGCAGTGGTATAAGCAACAAAAGGAAACTGATGGAGAGGCAGATCATGGTGGAGGCACTCAAACGTTCCAAGTTCAGAAAGTCGCACAGTGCCCGAAATATAAAAGAAGTGGTCAGATAACAAAGTCGACATGCAGACACGAGTCACAGCCCCCCACTATCTAAGTATCAGCACCACAGCAGGAGGTAATGGAATTCCGGGGCTCACACCAGCAAGACACTTATAACTGCCATTTTAACTTCACCCGAGCCAGAGAGTGGAGGTCATTATAATGTCGCCCTTGTTCAGCCAGTGGGTTAGCAAATGAGGTGAGACATCACGTCCTTGGTCGGGTACCCGCTGTTACATCATACAGTTTGACCAAATGGGTAATATTAAATGTCTTATCTTACCAAGAACCTAGCCATTACACACAACACCATTTTCAAGTTTGTTCCCAACACTACTGTTTCTCATATTGAATGTATTATGATTTGAGCCAGGCTGTCTCTCCACTATACCATTAATGAGACGTATTTTCTCATCACATCTAATTTGCACATTAATAGAGTGGAAATGCTTTCTGTTTATATAAGCAAATTCATTCTCTGAATGTGGCTTTATAGCAACTTGTGTGCTGTCGACTGCTCCAATTACATTTCAAAGCCCGACATTGCTGTGAATTGCACTTTGATGTTTGCCCGTTCAACCACAGTGTAAGGAAATCTTATATATCTGGATGACAAGCAAATAATACCATCCCATACAGCTGGCATGGCTCGACTCAGTGATGACTGAGAAATACCTGATCAGACAGCCAGTTCACATTGAAAAGCTCCTGTGGCAGGTAGAGCACAATTCTTCAAAGTCTGCCTTTGTAAGGCTGGTGCCAGTTCAGCACACAGCTCCAAGAGGATAGCTCATGGAAATCTAAATTGACTGAGAAGCCAGTCATCATCATGGGACAAGAACAACAACAACATTTATGTATATAGCACATTTTCATACAAAAAACGTAGCTCAAGAAGTCAGTATAATCTCTAACAACGTTGTAGCAGCTATGGTAGTTGGAATAGTTTGGCCATTCCGTGCACTGTAAAATTGTTACAGATTGATTACAATCAAGTGCCTTACATTTGCAAATGATATGCAATTAATTTAGATGTATTTGATAAAGCTCGCATCATGTATGCAAATCTAAAAAAGAAAGGTAAGTCACACAAAAACAGTAGCACTGCTTTGATGCTGGGTGTCGCCCGTTTACAAAACCCAGCAGAAATGTGTTTATGCCTGGTCTCAGGCTGCTATGAAAATGTGCATACCATTAGGCCAAGTTTTGTTTTTATATATTTCGAAGTAAGTGTGGAAACTGCCGTAGGCAACATTTTTATGCGTACGCACTGTTTATACATGAGACCCCTGGTCTTTATAATGTCACACGCATACACATGAGAGACAATTTAAAAGCTCAGGAGATGAACAGTGCTGTGTGATAATGTTCTCTCATTTCCTTCTTCTGCAGAATTGAAGATTGGAAGCTGTCCTCCACCAACGTCAATTCTGGTGTCCATCCACCTGGACCCACCTCTTCTTGCCCGGTTGCCATTATGACTTGGGTAGTCACAACAAGACTCCAGTCGGAGAAGAATCAATTTTTGCATTTTCATGAGCTTTACCTTGGAAACAAAATATTTTTATTTATATGAGGTTTACCAAAGGGTGCCCCAACACTCTGGCTGTCTCTGTTATATTATTATACTGTTTACAACTGGCATGCTTCTGCTGGGAGCTGTCATTTGATAACATAACATTTATTTTATATTCATATGCAAATGATATTCAGTTATACCCTTTTTTTAACAAATGATGTTTCTATTATGGTGTCCATAATTAATTATGTTAGAGTGGACACATAATAACTATTTTGTTCTGCAACATTGAAATGAAAACATTGAAATGTTATTAAGTGGGAGGAATGATTCAGCCCACAACAATATTCTCTCACTGTTTAACTCAGTTGGTCTAAACATTAGTTCTACTATATGGACGTTCAACCTAAGCCCTATTGAGGTGGGATAAGCTTTCATGACATATGTCCGTAATGCCACTATTACTGCAGAACGTCAGTAATTTTTACAACAGATTTGCATGGGACAAGATAGGTCTAGAAAAAATACAACGATAGATGTGCCTTCTATGATTATGCAATGTTGTCACCTTAAAAGAGCCACACACATTGCAGCTACATAACTATTACTCCTCTACATAATAAGGTCTTTGCCCATAAACTCATCCACTTGACTGATGTGGTATCAATCAGTTTGAAATGGTTAAATGTGGGTTTTTGTTCTGTGAAAACCTCTAAAATACCCGGGGAAATGCCATTTTTACACAAAATGACAGGATTTTACGGACAGGTCCATTCACACAAAACTAGTTTAATCTGAGATTATTTTTTACAGACTTTTTATAGAACATAAAATGTTGCAAAATCTTTACTGATAGATTAACATCCAGACAGGACTAAAATCACAGCAGTCCTCTGGTAATAGTTACTTTACCCAACCTCCTAGTGTAAAGTTAATCCTGTCCAAACATGGCTTACCCCATTACCTTTGACACCAGTATGTCAAACCTGTTTTTTAGGCCTAAAAATATTGGAAAGATGCTAAGAATTAAAAAAAGGAGACACAAATATTGCCTCCAAAAGTGCTACAGAAAGTAGGATCTTCACTGACCAGACCAGAAGAAGCTCACCCCAACCCGGTCAGTCCGCAACTGCTAGCTAAGGCTTTCAAAGGATCCAAATTGCTCACAAAGGTCTCAAAAAATATATAAATGCTTCACAAAAGGGAGAAAACCATGAAAACTCTGGCTTGTTACAAAAAGGCAACAAGGTTCTTTATTAGTTAATATTTATTTACAAAAATTAAGAACAACAAAAAATAAATCAAAATGAGTAAAAAGGAGATTCTAAAAGACAATCCTAGGCAACCAAGTCCCAATGCACAATCCAGAAGAATAATCCATAAACCAGAGCAGAGAGTAATCAAGAAACTAGAATAACTGAGAGTGTGTTCCATAATTGAGTCTGCCTTCTTAATTAGCTTGTTGATTCAGTGGACCTCTCTTGAAGTGATGCTACCAGCCCAGCACACCACAATGGCCTTCAAAGAGTTGCAGAAGTGTGAAGGATGTCTCTTCACACATTAAAGGAACACAGTCTCCTGAGGAAAAAGAGCCTGCTCTACCCTTTCTTGCATAGTTGCTCTCTGTTAGGAGACCAGTCCAACCTGTCATTGATGAGGTGAGTTTAACAATGTTCTTCTCTTGGTCACCTCCAATGAGCTCCTGCTGCCTGTTTCAGTGTTAGGTATAACAAAGTTAAGCTTAGTGTGGTTTCCAAAATGCTCCTCCTTGCATATAAAACTTGAAATGGCTAAGGCCCTTCTTACCTATCTGAACTTATCATTTATTACAAAACAGAGCGCATGTTAAAATTTCAAGATGCAGGCTTACTAAGGACTCCCGGGCCACTCTGAACAATCTATATAAGAAAAGCCCTTTTGGTCTTCTCAACTTTAATATCTGGCTGAAGAATCAGAGTTTAGTCTAGAATACCCTGATTAGAGCTGCTGATTAACTATGTATATTACATCTTTGCTTATTAGGCATTTGTACAAAAACATAAGGAATACTATAATTATGAACTGTTACTAACCCTCCTCTATTCTGTTTCTCTTCTCAGTGTCCTACTGTGGCATTTGTTACTACTGATATACTGCAATGCTGTTATGTTGTCCATCACAAAGACATCTGAGATAATGGGAGCCTTGGATTCCAAGAATGAAAGAACTCTCTCCACTTAGTAGATGGCCCAGCTCAGACTTTACTGAAGAATGGCCAGGAGAGGGTGGGTGACCAGTTGGACAAGGTCTCCAGACTGTGGATGTGACTGACTTTGTCTGTTATAACTGACCTTTGACACCCAGAGATTTATTTTTAGTGACACTGCCAAATGGAGGTTATTTGTTTTCCTATCCTCCTTTGTCAGCTGGCTGTAGCTCAAAAATAATAATAACAGACAGATATTGTTAGGATTGCTTTATGTTAATCACTTTAAATTGTTTTGTTTTACTGTGTGTTTAAAATAAACCACCTCACAATAAAAACACAATAAAGAAAGTGATAACTTTATGCAAGCTACTGAATCAGGTCAAGTCAAATCTCGTTATTGTCACATCACTTAACACGAATATACATATGAGCGAAACCTTACATGCAAGGTCCACAGCAGAAGAGCAAAATTAATAGGAGTTCCAATTTACACAGTTGAGTATGCACACAAAAATACATTTCAATATTATTGTCACACTTTGTACAAAATATACTCATTACATAAGTAAACAATTAGACCTACCGATACGCAATACAATGCACCTTCTTCTTGCTCTTCTTTTGGCAGCTCCCATTAGGTGTCACCACAGTGGATCATATATTTCTATATCTTCCTGTCCACTGCATCTTGCTCTGAAGGAACAGCAGCACTCTTCAGGCAGAGGGGTGTGGTGATGGTAAGGGTTAGTACCAGTCATTATCCAGAGTTCATTATCTTAACAGCTTAATGGAAAAAGCTGTTATGGAGACCACTGGTTCAGATCCTAATATTAAGGTATAGTCTTTCTGAAAGTAATGACCACAATAGTTCAACCACCACATTGGGATCATTCATGATATGTGTCTTGTAGGATATGAATGTCACCTCCAATTGAGTTGTTGTGCGGAAACATAAGAAATTTGACAAACAAATTGAGATCATTCAGTCCATCTAGCTCTTTTGTTTAGCTAATACAGTAAGCTTTCCCAATATCTCATCCAGATTCTTCTTAAAAGTCATCAAGGTTTCTGCTTCAAACTACGTCTATGTGGTTTGATATATCAATCTATCTATCTATTTATCTGTTTGTCCCAGATTCCCACAACTCTTTGCATAAAGAAGTCCTTCCTAGTCTCAATCCTAAATGTACTTCCCCTTAATTTTCACTGGAAGTGCACACTGCCCTCTGCAAGGCTTTGCAATTGAAAACAGTGCATTTCCCATACCAGTAGTGATGAATCCACTTAGGATGCTTTCAAAAGTACAGGAGCAAAATTATCTTTGGGTGTGTAGGCTCTGGCCAAACTTTGTTGTTGAGACTTCTTCACCATTTTTTCAGTGTGAACACTTCATGTGAGATCTTCCTGGAGATGCCCACTGAGAAATATCTGTAAAACTGCTCACCCTCTCTCCAGTAATCCCATTGATGGTAATACGCCTCCTTGCTTCCTGATTTCTACTACTATCTCTTTGCCCTTGGACACATTGAGTGTGCCAGGGCTCTGATTTCCTCTCTGTACTTAGACTCATCGCTGATGGAAATAAGACCCACCACCATTTTGTCATCTGCAGATTTCTCAATGATGATACACCTGTTTCTAGCTGTGAAGTCATGGGTCATGGGTGTAGAGGGAATACAGCAGAGGACTTGGTATACATCACCAGGAGGTTCCTGTGTTGAGAGTGATTGATTATAGAGGAAGAGAGGAAGTTGCTTGCTTTTTTCTGGAATGAAAAATTGCAAAGGAAATCAGTTATATGTTGTTAGTTACTTTAGCTAATATTTTAAGACTCGGTGAGGACTTGATTCTTGTTAGTAATATCCTGATACTGAAAACCATAACAATTAAAAGAAGGCCTTTATAGTGGCTCAATAGCACCACTGCTTGTTTCAGTGAGCAATTTGCTTTGGCCAAAAGCTCTCAAGGTTTTTTTATAAGAGACACTAATCTTCAACAGGTCTCATCACATTAATTTATGATGTCCTCTTACAAATTCTCCTACTATATCCCCAATATTTTTACATATAAGGAGCACTTATCTACCACCATTTATGGATTACTGTATCTTAGTTAGCCAGAGGTGGTCAAACATCAGGAAGCAGTTAGTGGATCTCAATACATGATAATGTATCCTGTATCAATCAGGACGAGCCACCATATTCCCTGAGGATCGACACATTATAAAATCAGTCACAAAGCTGCCATTTGGTCAGATGCATCAGCACAGCCAAATCATCCACTATGATTCACTCTGTTAGCAGATTTTGCCATTCCTATTTCAATCAAAGTTTGGGGGTGCAATGATACCAAGCTTTTCAACATGGAGTTGGCATATTTTTCTCATACTCCTGTTGTTTTCCTGTGGCCCAGACATTTAATGGTTATTAGCCTCAATGAAGGACGGTGAGTTGGAGTGACTGGTGACTGACAGAATTTCCTAATGGGATGGAATCATCTGCTGGGTGGAGAAGTTACTTTAGTGAATGCATAAACGGCAGAAGAGGTGCCATATGCAATTCATGAATTTTATGAATTAGTGGCTTTTATTCAAAGCAATTTACAGTCCAGTTAATTTGTAGGAAGTATAATATCTTGAGAAAACTGCCATAACACATTAACATAAAATACCATATTCAGAGAAAGGACTATAAACAGAAAAACTGAACTAAAGAGATCAGAATATCATACTGGAAATTCTTATTATTATTATACATGCATCTGTATGCTTTAAGCTAAAAGGGAAGCCAAAGAAGTTGGAAATGGTATCAGAGAATGTGAAAGGAGTGGACTTTACCCCAAAGGATGACCGGGACCTTCAGACCAACAAACTAACCTGGTAAATCCAAAAACTATGTGCGCAACCAATGATGATGAGGATGCTTTACTTTTTGCACCAGTTACTAATAGTTAATGCCATCTAAGTAGACTTGGTTGAGTTGTTACTATCAACAGCAACCTTACATAATAACATATTTCCACAATAACTAATGTTCACCATATTTAAAGGAAAAGTTTGGGAGATAGTGAGACGATGCTTGTGGAGGAGGGCCAAAGAAGAGGAACGAATTGGTGTGTGCTTTATTATTAATTTGACCCTTGGAAAAGGTATTGTTGTTAATAAATCTTTATTTATAAAAACTTGGAACTGTGTGTGGGTGAATTGTTTCTTAGGGTAGGGCAACGAGTCGCCCCCTGGTGGTCACTATATATACATACATATACGTACATACATATATATATATATATATATATATATATATATATATATATATATATATATATATATATATATATATATATATATATATATACTAGGGGGCTGTGCCCCCTACTCGCTTCGCTCGCACACTCCACAACCCCCACCTCCGGGGGCGCACTTCACGCTAGCCACTTTGCATCTCTGCCGCTCGTGTTGTGAAGGGGGGGGCTGAACACATGCTAACGAGATACGGACGGATCAGCTGCTGGCTTGCTGCTAGCTGCTACCAAATTGTGTGATCTGCATGTCGTGCTGCGCGTCGATCATTTAAAAGTCTGTACAGCAGCTGTCCTTTTGTCTGACTTCCTTGTCTCACGGGACTTCAAAGTGTCTCTCAGAGATGATGACGTCTCGACCCAAGATTTTTTTATATAATAGATATATAGTATATATATATATATATATAAATACAGTATATATTGTGGAGCTTTGGAGCGGACACAGACAGGCAGACACCAATGGTTACAACACACATGCATTTTATTTACAATATTTACAGTTCCAAACACAGTCCCGCACAGCACACAGTGCCCCTGCACTAATCATCCTCAAAGTCCGGGCCTTCCAACGAGCCTTCTCTTGCTTTACTGTCTCCACTCCTCTCCTCTGAGTGTCGTCTTCCTCCTCCTGACTACGGCTCCTGACTGGAAGGAGGAGCTTCTTGCGGCACTTCCTGGTGTGGCGGAAGTGGCTGATGTCCAGTACTTCACAGTCGTCCGGGCGCCCCCTGGCAGTAATCATGGGCCCCTATAGGGTTGAGCTTCCATATAGGACCCCTATAGGGTTGAGGGCGGCTGTCCTCTCGTGGTCCGGGGGAGGCGTAGTCCCTCTCCCGATCCTTCTAGACAGGCAACGCTCCCCCCATTGACCGGCACCCCGGCACTCACCACGTCGGCACCCCCTCCGAAGTCTCTGTGCCTCCCAGACCGGGACAACTGATGGGACCACTTGTACCCCTGTCTTCTCAGCTGCCTTCGGGGCTTCCCTCTGACACTGCAGAGGACAGCCTGTCACCGGACGTGAGCTCCCAGCCTCATGTCTTTCCTTGCCAGATGAGCTGGCTTTCTTCCTCTGGATCATCTGCTTTCTCTGGGGCACCCTGACAGTCTGAGTTTCCCTATGGGAAAGGAAGAGACCCCGCGCCATCTGCATCCCTGTAGATCAGCGTGAGACAGACGCTGGCTCTGGGCGTAGGGCCCTTTGACACCCGCCACACATCAGCCAGTGTCCTGACTGCCCTCTTGTTCTTTCTGCCCTCACCACACAATCGGCCCTCATTGCCGCATCCACTGTCGGAGGTACGGCTACTCGGTACCCGGAACCGACCAGTACCAGGCCCCCTTCGCACGATCCTCCTTTTCCCTTTATGGCACAGGTATTACTTACCTGCTCCAGCCGGAGAATCCAGCGTTGCGCTACTTCGTCCACTGGCGTAGAATCTTCAGTGACGCAATCACCTTCTCCTCCAGCTTCTCCACTGTCTCACGGAGGACGCACATTGCCTGGATGAGCGTCTCTGTGGGCTGAAGGCAATCATCCAGCACGCGCAGAGCCACTATACAAGACAGAATGTCAGCCGGCAGAAGACTTACCCTTTGATCGATTCTACGCGCCAGCTGCGTGCCGTGGAGCCTTCCCCCCCGGCTCAGTCAGGTCCTCCCCTGGCTCAGAGCAGGCATTCGTTCAATATATATGTATTGTGAAAAGAATGAGTCTCCAGACATTATAATGGTTTGGGGAAGCCACCCATATATTATATCCCAGCTGCAAAGGTTTGAAATAACTGAACAGAGATGTTCACAAGACTGAGTCCAAAACAGAACTGAATACTTGGAGGTAAGATGGCAGTTTTAAGGGCTGGGGAAGGAAGTTATGTCATCTATGCAGGAACCGGAACTAATGTCATCAGAGGTGCCAGAGCCGGAAGTGACATCATCAGAGGTGCTCGGACCTGGTGAGATTTCCTGGGAATGGTCTGCAAGAAACTGAGAGAGACAGTCAGCACACTCTGCCACCCCCTTGTCTGGTGTAGTATTACATTTACTCAGGCCCTTTAGCTGTCTCCTACTCACACGTGTGTGACAATATACATTAGCCGTTCCCTGCGGTAGTGGTGAAACAGGACAAACTTTAAAAATCAATAAACACAAAAGTATTGCTAGATAAGCTGAGGCAAGTTACGCTCTAAAACACAGAAGCAGACCGACTCCCCACTCCTGACGTCACACTTCCCCCTCCCCTCGGCCCGCAGCCTCTGTCTCAGATTAGCGGGAATATATCACTCCATCAAGCGAACTATGATTCATAGCACGATGAGAGAAGTCACAAAATCAACTGGAATGTTCAAGTGAATTCAAGAAAAATACCTGATCTAAATCTGTTAGTAGTTCTCTCATGAAAAGCAGACAGACATACAGACAGACATCAAATTTTATATATACATATATACTGTACATATATATTGTGGCAGATTGCCGGGGTCATTACCTGGCCGGGATGCCAAAAAGGACCGGAAGGTGGCAGGAATAGCTTCTGGGCCACGAGGGGACAACCGCCCTGGAACAGGAGAGGACCACGGGAGAAGAACAAACAGCTTCTGGCCTGTTGGGACCCGTGGCCACGGGTGCGTCCGGAGGAGTTTTTCTGGAACCGTGTCAGTGGCAGGGGTGTGCTTATATGGTCCGCGAAGCCGGGACAGTGTCGCTAGAGGAAGGGGAGAATCCGCCATGTCTCTAGAAGCCGAGGCAGAGTGGCTGCAAGGAGTCTCACAGGCCCCTCAGGAGAATGGAGAAGATGGCCGAAGACTGGAAGTCCCGCCCCATGACAGGCGAGGGATTGGATGGTGTGTGCCATGTGCCTGTCAGTAATTGGCTGAAGACGGGACAGGTGAACGTTCATCTCGAGCGAGGGGAGGGTCTGGTGGAACCCGGAAGAAAGCTCCAGTGCGTACAGCTGGTGAGTAGGACCGAGTTTAAGGTAAGTCCTCCACTGGCTAACACTGTATTTATACCTGCAGATCAGGACCTACTGGGGAGGATACTTCGATTAAGGCAGATGGTCGAGCAGGTAGAACACGACCTCCGAGTTTGTATGGATAAGAAGAAGACGGCGGTCGCGTCACGTCAGACGGGACATCACAGGGCGGAAGAGCGCGATGCTGGAAACTTTGGCCGGGGGTTTGTGGCGGTAAAGGTGAGTAAAACCGATACCGTAAATGAAAAAGGTGCGAGCGAATTCGTTCCAGGATCGCGTGGTTCCAGGGACTTAGTAGCTGCATCTCCGACAGTGGGAGCGGCGCGAAGCGCTGATCGCTTGGAAGGGGTGGAGCCAGGACGCCAGCTGACGAGTGCCGTGGGTCCTAGTGCTCTACCGCCAGAGCCAGCATCAGTCTCGCATCATTCTGCAGGGGCGCAGACGGCAAGGGGTCCTTTCCTTTCCCGTAGGAAGACCCAAGCCGTCAGAATGCTCCAGAGGTACAGGAAGAATTGAAGGAGGAAAGCCGGTTCTTCCTACAAAGGGAGACGTGAGCCCATGAGCTCACGCCGCATGATAGGTCGTCCTCTGCAGAGGCAGAGGGGAGCTCTAGATTCAGCAAGGGCGATTCCCCTAAGTACCCGGATGAAGGGGAGTGGATCAAACTGGAGCGGGTGCTGAGGTTTTGGCGACCAGGGCGCTGGTCAAAGGGGGGAGCGTTGGCCCTATTTCAGAGAGGGAAAAGCCAGACAGTGGCATCAGGGCAACGTCTCCGCCCCGTGTCTATTTTATTTTATACAGGACCAGGCCATGGAAGACAATCAATTATGCCCGCTTTGTTTAAATTATACACTCGCGGGACAGGCCGCTATGAAGGACTGTTCTTCACTGGTGATGGGGCACTGTGGCAGATTGCCGGGGTTATTACCTGGCTGGGATGCCAAAAAGGACCGGAAGGTGGCAGGAATAGCTTCCGGGCCACGAGGGGGCAACCGCCCTGGAGCAGGAGAGGACCACGGGAGAAGAACAAAGAGCTTCTGGCCTGTTGGGACCCGTGGCCATGGCCAGGGGGCGCCTCAATCCTCGTAGCACTTGGAAATAGTTACTTCCGCCACACTCTGCAAGATAGCGGAGGAACCTGCCAGGGACACCCGGAGTGCTTCCGGGGCAAAGGGCAGCACTTCCGCCACACCAGGAAGTGCTGCCAGATGGACGTCATCAGACACCTGGAGCACATCCGGGCAGGGATAAAAGGCGCCGCCTTCCTACAGTCTGGGAGCCAGAGTCGTGAGTGGGAGCAGGATGAAGCTCCCAGGAGGAGAATAGAGGCGGTCAAAGACTGAGACAGAGAGATATTTGGGGTGATTATTGCTTTGTGCATTGTGTGTAGTGTTGGGAATGTCTTTATTAATGTTTAATAAACGTGTGAAATTGATAAAGAAATGGTTTCCGACTGGTGGTGTCCGGGCAAATCTCACAATATATATACATATTATATATATATATATATATATATATATATATATATATATATATATATATATATATATATATATATATATATATATATACATATGTGTATAATTGTGCATATGATGTTGCATACGATGTACTTTTGGGGGGTTTGTGTCTTTTGTTGGCATTGTATGATTATTACTGTTTTAAGGAAACATGTAAGTAAGACTCTTATTTTTCTATGTATGGCTGACAATGAAGTTGAACGCCCAAGCATGCTAATTCAAACATTGTCTTCAATTTATTGGTTGACCCTGATAAACTAACTTAACTTTCCTGTGTGGCTGCTGCAGAAATATGGAAACAGCTTAAGTAAACTAAGTGTCCACTGTATTAGGGATACCTTACATTATGCTGAGTTGGTCACCTGTACAACCTCAGAACTGTCTAAATTCAGTGACCATTGACACAACAAAGGGTCCAAAGTGCAAGGATCTTGCTTCATGCCTTCTCCAATGTGTGTGAGTTCCACCATTTCAAAAATTCTGTTTGTTCCATCTTTTATTTGAGATGCTTAAAATGACTGTGGTTTGTTGGCTGGGGAGGCCATTGCTTTAAGCCAAATTCACTGTCATATTCTTGATTTTTCTGGCCTTGTGGTATGAAGTGTTCTTCTGCTGGTTATATTTGTTCATGGCTGTTACAATGGCCAGAAACCCTGTGGTCCTGCAATGTGACACTATTTATTTCAAGGGACCCAGTTTATGAATTTAGAACACACCTTAAGCTATTTCAGCAACATCATAATTTTGCATCGTTTACATACCAGAAGGTTTAATCCATGGGCTTATGGAGTGTTGTTCAGCATTCTATTCAGTGTGAATCACAGGGAGCAGTAGACACCAGGATTCGTCAGATGAAGTGACATTTTTCCTCTCCTTCAGTATCTATGTTTGTTTTGTTTCAGCCCACTGTGACTGCATTCTCTTGTTTTGTGCTGACAGGAGTGTCTGCTGGTTTGTTGGTTGTCATCCTCCATCCATGTCAAGATGGCAGCACGGCGGCTTTTTGTTTTGATATGCCTCTTTCAGCATCAATATAGTGCACAGTTGCTTGCTGCCTGTCTAAATTGTGTTCACCTACAGCATCCATTTTTATCAATGGATAGCTTTTGACTTCAGGCCTGCTCTTTGCAGAATGCATTTTAGAATGGTGGCCCATTTTCAATGCCTAAAATCTTGAGAAGATTTGCTGTTCCTGATACAACCATGTTGGCACACTTGCTGGAGCCTTCTACCAAACTATGTTAAAAGCCACAAAAACTTTCAGTTTTTTTTCCATTTCTGAATTGCACAGAGACATGATCCTTTGGTACCTGCTAGTGTTGGACCAATACTAAGTTTGGTATCTATACCAGCTCTCACGCCACAGTACTGATACCAGAACAATACCAAAGCCAAGAATGAATACCTTCCCCGACCCACAACCCATTCCTGGCTGCTTTGTTCCCCTGGCCTACATACACACACACCATCCAGCTTTGCTGCATTCCGCTCACCCAGGAGCTTTGCCCCATGGAGTTCTGACAGCGTGGATTTGCAGATATTGCTACAAACAATGATCTTCTTGGAGTTTCGAGATTGATGATATATGCATATCATAATGTGAAGTGAGAAAGCAGGGATTCCCCTTTAGAGTTTTTAGCATGCTAATATACAAATACTGCTTCTTGAAGTTGGGGGTTGGGTTAGCTGAACAGGAGGCATGATATGCCAGTATGTAACCATGAATTTCCAGTACCAAATTTATCATAACACTACTACTATACCATTTTAAAAAATAGTATTTTACTATTTTTTTACTGTTATACAATGCAACACTAGTATCTGCCCACCAACTTAAAATTACAATATCTGCAAACTCCATATAATCCTGCCACTGATTGTAATATTACTTATATGGGAAGAGCAGATGAGGATATTAAGTGACCACTTAAGTGTATAATATAATTAATGGTGGGATGGGTAGCAATAGTGAGAAGAGAAAGTAGACACAGCACAGTGAACACTCATTATATACAATAGTATAATACAGTATTGTAGTCTCAAAGAGACCCCTCATCAGATCTACACAACACCAATCACAAAAATATATATTGGACCATTTCCAAGCATCAGATGTTCCTTTAACAAAAGGTGCAAATATTATTAAAAAGTTTAAGGTCCATGGGACTGTAGCCAACCTCCCTGTACGCAGCCGCAAGATGAAAATTGCCCCGAGAATGAGCAGAAGGATAGTGACAATGGCAGACGAAAGCCAAGGACAACTTCCAAAGAGATACAAGCCAAACTCGAAGGTCAAGGTCCATCAGTGTCTGGTTACACCATCTGTGACAGTGAGCTCAACGGAAGAAGACCCAGGAGGACTACACTATGAAAGAAAAACAAAAAAAAATGCATATTGACAATCCAAAATGCTTCTGGGAGAAAGTCCTTTGGATAGATGAGACAAAACTGGAGCTTTTTGGCAAGTCACATCAGCTCTGTGTCCACAGATGAAAAAAAGAACACCATACTTAATGTGGAACATGGAGGAGGCTCGGTTAGGTTTTGGGGGTGTTCTGCTGCATCTGGCATGGGGTGCCGTGAGTCTGTGCAGGGAACAATGAAATCTCAAGACTGTCAAGATATTCTGGGGCGAAACTTATTTCCCAGTCCCAGAAATCTCTGTCTCAGTCACAGGTCATGGATCCTTCAACAGGATAATGAGCCAAAACACACAGAACAAAACCTTGAACTATTCTGAAGTGGCCTACTATGAGCCCTGATTTGAATCCTGTCAAACATCCAGGGAAGGAACTGAAACATGCAGCCTAACACAGCTGGAGCAGTTTGCTCAGGACGAGTGGGCCAAATGACCTGTGGACAGGTGCAGAAGTGTCATTGAGAGCTCCAGGAATTGCCTTTTTGCAGGTTGTGTGACAAAATATTAAGTTAAGTCTTCTACCATTTTCTTCCATGTCATTTTTTTGTTATTATTTGACAGATTCAAATCAATTGAAACTCTAAAGCAAAGTCTGATTTTTGTTAAATAAGAAGTAAACAATGATGGGCACCAACTACTTTTGTCGATTTGTTATTTCAGAGACAATTTTTCGTGAAGAGGTACCAACAAATTTGTCCATGTTTGTATAGCATAGTACATTGTAATACAGTATAGTAACCTGAAGGAAATGTTTGAATTAAACAATCAACATAACAATTTAAACGGCTCCAGACTTATTAACATACATCTGTGATGAACACAGAACGGCGAATGAAGAGGGCACCTGACAGATTTCACCCCTACCAGGAGTGCACTGCATTTGTCCTCCCTGTTAATTTGGTTTCCCGTCCTGTCCAAAGTCACGGCTGACTGCTGATTCCATGTTTCCCAGTGTATGAGTGATGATGTCTCTGACAGATAGTAATGGACCGACAGAATTTTTGCATTCCTCCCATTTCTGTAAGGAGAGGATTCCAACCTCCACTACCCTGAAAAATTCAGTGAAAGATGGTGTATGATTAATGAGTTTTGTTTAGCATGTATTTAAATATTAATTAATGTGTTAACATGTCAGAGAAAATAAAGTGTAATCTAGAGCCCTCGCTGAAAAAAATACATTAGAGGAGTCATAAATTATTAAGGAAATTCCATTTGTAGTCACGTTTTTGGAATTTGTGACCTGGTGTAGAAATTTGCACTTTAGCTGCACATCGCCTTTTATCTCCCAAGAGATCTCAAGTTATCTTACAGAATCTGGAATGAATCGAGGTACATCAGCCATTGCTGAAGAGTCACGTGGATTTCACAACTGGTAAGGCTGATGAAGCATGAAAAATTTTAGCAGCTTTTTCCACTGGCATATAATGAGTCCGAAAGTTTAAAAATCATATTCTGACTTTTATATTTGGCCAGGACATCCACCCGTTTCTGAAATGGATTAAAAAAGATGAATACAGTAGATGGAAGCCCCATTCTTCTGGCTGATAACACATTTCTAATTCATAGTGGTCATATCCCCAGAGCAAGTTTGTTTGCAGCAGCTTCAGGATTTCTGGAGCTCTTCTCATACTAAAAAAAACATGTGCAGCATTGTCTCAGAGAGCACAGCCAATGTGTAAAGGTGTAATTCTGTATCTTATACACTAAATGACCCTTGAGGAATCTCAAAAAAAAAGAGTCCAGCAGAAGCTACAAGTGAAGAAGAGAGAAATCTGAAAGGCTGCATGGATCAAGAGCAAGATGTCAGAAGCAGGGAGACAGGGGCATAGAGTCTTCCAGTCTTCTATTATGTACTGAAGATCAGAATAAGTTATTATTCCTTAGTACCTGATACATGATATCAATATCCACTAGGGGGACGTGCCTTAAACGTAAAGTTAACACATTTAAGTACAGCCCTAATCATCTACTCTATATATATAAGTAGGGGTCTCCGCCCATACACTCGCTTTGCTTGCCAACAACCGTGTTTGTATTTTCCTTGGAATTGTTACATATGCTTTATTTTTACTTTTCCTTTACAACTTCAGTAAAAACAGTCTTTGGAATTAACTTTTCTTCAAGATTGAATTGAATTTTGATTCCTTGTTTGGTCTTACATGGACATAACACAACGTATAACTGGCCGTGAGTGAATATTGTTTCTTTCTCTAATAAGACTTCTCTTACTGGTAGATTTTGAATTTGAAAGTTTCCAATGTCTAGTAGCCAAGTGGTGAAATAATCCGAATTTTGACTTGCTCACATATATTTTTTTAATTTGAATTGTTGGAACAAGGACCATAAAGACCCACTCTTTAGACTTGCATCGTAAATCTGCTGTCGGCCTCCTTTCTTGACTACTGGTAGATAATTCAGGACAGGTTTCTCTGTTTGGAATCTCAGCACAGACAAACCCATCTACATCATCAGCAGTTAATCATTTTTTTGCAGAGTAATCAATAAATTCATGTGAGGCAAACCCCATTTTTGAAATTCAATCGTGTAAATGTATGCTCTGATGTGACCAAACACCGTTTCTAGTTCATTGAATAAAAATAAGACTTTCTGATAAAACAATCTCAATATGAAAGTGGGAATATCCAGAGCCAATGTAGCAGGTGCCATTATTCTCAAGAATCTGCGTATTTCTTGCCATTGTGGATTGCACGTCATTGTAATAAATAAATCTGGCCGACCGATATTTTGGTATATTCCCATCGCATCACACCTGATTTCTTCTCTTGTCTTCAGTGCACGTCACTCTCTCATGCTATCCAACCACACACTCGGACATCACATCCTCTCACAAAGCCTTGTTCTCAAACTTGAATGAAACCTGCTTCCTGCTCTATTTTCAACACAATTCACTGATGAAATTTGTGCATCCATATACACTTGTGTGTAATTACTACAGTGCCGTGACATGCACCTGTGGTACAAGACTGAGAACACTCCAGCCACCATAAAAAACTTCATGCAGCTCCGAAACAGCAGACAGGACTTCTTTCTGCTCTTGGTGGGAGTACCTCTGCTGCACCCACCCATAGGAAGGCTACTCTCATTATGAAGGGGATGGGGAAAAGCCCTTTGGAGCCCCATCCCTGGAAGAGTCAAAACCCCCATGCGTCAATGGGGTCAAGCCTGTTGGAGAGCAGAACTGTAGTGGTGCTGAGGCATTGCCCGCTGTACAGCAGCACTTGGGTTCCAATTTGAGACGGCTCATCCAGGTAGGCACGATGAACGTCTCGTCTCTCCGGTATGATGACCATCTTCCTCTGCTGTCTGAGGAGCTTCTTAAACTCTACATTTCAGTGGCAGCACTCCCTGAGGTACACAGACCTGGGAATGGCCACATTACTGTTGGTGGGTACACCTTTTATTGGTCTGGTTGCTCTGATGGCTGTCATGCTCAGGGTCAGCTGTTGTTGTGGCAGCCCATCTCGTTCCGATGGTGTCCAATGTCACTCCTTTCAACGAGCTAATAATGAGACTCAGATTACGGCACTCTCTGGGTGCTTTGTCTGTTATCTCAGTGTATGCTCCGAATGCGGCGAGTGCCGTCTCGGTGATGGAGACATTTTATTCGCAACATTGCTCGGTGGTTGAGGAGTGCCCGTGAGGTGACACTCCTCTGGTTATGGGTGACTTCAATGGGACCACTGGCACTGACAGGGGCTGGATATGAGGAATATCTCTGTCCCCATGGGTCTGGCGACTGTGGTGAAAGTGGCTCCATGTTCCTCAACTCTGCAAAAGGTCAGGGGCTGTGGATTGCTGGATCTCGGTTCCAGTGCCCTGAGCCGCACTATTGGACTCAGTACTCCAAAACTGGAGGTACAGATGCTGGAAGCTCTTCAAGAACAGAGGCTCTTGTGAATTCTGATGACAGATTTATTGTTGATACTCTGAGGATCCAGCTTAGGTCCAGTAGGCTATCAATCAAAGTGATCGAGAGAAATGGTAACTCCTGGCGGGTGTGGAGTAAATGAGCCAAACCTGCATGTCTGTGAGATTTGGGAGAAAAACTACAAAAAAAATCAGCACAGATGTTCAAACTCCACACAGGCAGTACCAAGCGTGGGACCCTGGAATCTTTAGATGGCATAAGTAAAAACTTCACTTTATTTTGTATTTCTTTGTGTCTTTTGATCTTCTACAAAGCCACATTGTTCATTCACCATCTCACTTTGTGTCCACTTTTACTGCCTGCAGGCAGTCCATGCTTATGCACGTCAGCTGACTGGTAACCCTCGAGTGCATGCCACTTGCTAACTTTCCACCAAATTACTGATAAGTTTTTTTAAAGAATACAAAGCGCCATTAGATTCAAAGATATTTGTATCCTTGGTCACATTTAAAGTGTGAATTTCCCCCTGGGATTAATAAAGTATCTATCTATCTATCTATCTAATCTATCTATCCATGAAATCTCTCTAAGTTATCACTCAGGATTTGCCATTAAGTACAAAACTGCTTAATCAGACATTTTTCTGTGTTTTCAGTGACTTATGGTTTATTTTTGGAACTTTGATCGGGACCTAAAACAATAGAGTTTACATACCAGGGTGTCTTGGTTAAGAAAAGCTTCTAAACATATTACATAACATTTTTTCCTTGAATTATTTTACAAGTTGTGCCAGGCCAGTAAACATAATCAGATGTACTGATTGGCTGACAGAGGGATGCTGCAGCAGACGTGGCTTGTGAAGAAGACATTAGCATCACTGAAGATGGCCTAATAAAAGTTCACAGAAGCAATGGTAGGTGTGGCACACAGCTGGGGGTGGTACCCAGCCGGGACGCCCAGAAGGACAGGAGGAGGGCTCATGCCTCCTCCGGACCGCCAGGGGGCGTCCCCATGCCTGGAGGACTTGGGACCTCAGCACTTCCGCCACACCAGGAAGTGCTGGGGGGAAGAAAAAAAGGAGACACCCGGAGTGCTTCCGGAAAGACAGCCGGCACTTCCGCTACACAGGGGCGTGTCAGGGGAAGATTGCCGGGAACCACCTGGAGCACATCCGGGTGACTATAAAAGGGGCCGCCTCCCTTCATTCGAGGCTGGAGTCGGGTGGAAGAGGACAAGGTCTGAGAGTGAGAGTGAGAGTGAGAGTGAGAGTGAGAGTGAGAGTGAGAGAAGGAGACGGCCTGAAGGCATATTGTGGACTGGCCTGGATTACTGGGGTGATTGGTGGTGTGGCAGTGGGTTGTGCATATTTGGACTTTGTGCATAGTGAAAGTAAAAGTGTGTTGGGCCTTTAAAATGAAGTCTGTCTGTCTGTGTCCGGGCTATTTCCCACATAGGTTAGATAATGAAAGCCATGATCTGAGTGCCTACTCTGCAAGACATTGGCATCTGGTCCAAATGCATCTTGTTTCTGTTGATGATAGAAAGTGCTGACATAGACTCTGTGATTGACCTGTAACAATGTTGTTCTTCTTAGAGAGTCAAGGCTAGGGGTTGTCAAAAGGCAGGGCCTGTTAAAGCCCATTGTGGCATTTCTTGTGTGATTTTGGGCTATACAAAAATAAATTGTATTGTATTGTAGTACTGCATTATTACAGACAAAAATTGAATAGAAAAAAAGAAAAAAATACAAGGTGGCAGATTTTCTTTTTTCTATAACACCACTCAAATTCAATCAAATAAGCCAAAGCGTTCTTCAAATTTTGGGACATTTCGTTTTTCTATTGGGGGTTAACCCAGAGATTTTGAATCATCAAGATGTTCTTTCTTAGTGGATACCTACTGCTTTAGATGTGCCATTCTGTGAAATTGCAACTTTCTAACGAAATGTGAGACGGTGTTTTTGTTGATAAGTGAGTTAGCCAGTCAGTCAGACAACTTTACAATACAGTATATGCGTATAGACTGCTCCAATTTCTAATAATTTCTTGCTTTCAACATTACTTTAGTGCACACATTTTTACAGCTCATTGACTGCACTGGGCAGGTATCACTCATTCTTTTGAGTTTAAACTGATTCCATCTCTGACATCACTTCCGGTGTCCATTCACCTGGACACACATCTTCCTGCCTGATTGGCTTTTAACTGGAAATGTCACCATCTAGGACAGTCGAATCTGAGACTGAAAAGCGGCATTTATTGTTTTGCCTTTACAATATACAGGGTTGTGGTGTCACACCAAATCTTAATTTTTGTCTTGTCCTCTTTTACATAATACATATTATATATATATATCCATCCATCCATCCATTTTCCAACCCGCTGAATCCGAACACAGGGTCACGGGGGTCTGCTGGAGCCAATCCCAGCCAACACAGGGCACAAGGCAGGAACCAATCCCGGGCAGGGTGCCAACCCACCGCAAGACACACACAAACACACTCACACACCAAGCACACACTAGGGCCAATTTAGAATCGCCAATCCACCTAACCTGCATGTCTTTGGACAGTGGGAGGAAACCGGAGCGCCCGGAGGAAGCCCACGCAGACACGGGGAGAACATGCAAACTCCACGCAGGGAGGACCCGGGAAGCGAACCCAGGTCCCCAGGTCTCCCAACTGCGAGGCAGCAGCGCTACCCACTGCACCACCGTGCCACCCTATATATATATATATATATATATATATATATATACACACACATATACACACACACACATACATACATACATACATACATACATATAGTGAACTGGACGCTGTATAGTGCCCGACCCAGCACAGACTGACACAGAGGCACGTGTAAAATCCAACCAAAGACTTTAATTTCTCTTCAGCTGGAGGGCACATCTTCCCCGTAAACCCCCCAGCCACAACACAGTTCCAAGCACAGTTAAACACAAACCACAACCCTTCTTCTGGCACCACCACTCCTCCCAGGCAACCTCATCCTCTTCCTCCCAATTCTGGCCCTGAGTGGTGGTTGCTAGTCTTTTTTATTGCCCACCCGGAAGTGCTCCAGGTGCTTGATCACCTGTTGCTAATTGCACTTCTTGGCGGGGCTGTAGAGGTGTCCAGGTTGGTTCCGGGATCCATGTGGCACTCCCTGGCGGCCACCCCAGATCCCCACAGGGTTGTGAAGAACTCCATCTCCCATGGAACCCTGCGGGAAACTGAGGCACCATCGTCAGCCAGGAAGGCTGCCACCAAGCGTCCTGGGGGAGGTACTGAGGAGCCCATGGCTGCTCCCCCGGAACATAAGTAGAAGGGGCGGGCATAGGACCCGGCTGCCACAATATTATATATATATATATATATATATATATATATATATATATATACATACACACACACACACACACACACACACACACACACAAAATAATGTATGAATTAACAAATTGTTTCTAATATTCAGGTACCAAGGAGGACAGACAGGACTCCCCCAACAGGAATAGACAGCGATTTCTTGCCCGGCTGGTACACCACAATGGAAGGATGTTGAGAGAAACAACCTGACCAGGATGTCCTGCAATCTTACTCTCAGTTGAAAACAAAAATATTGGATGTATTGGAGGGAAGGTAGATGCCAGCAACAGCTGATTCCTCCACATGGCAGGTGGCAGTGTTCCTCTGGGCTGAACCCAATTAGGACACCCGCAGGGTGGTATCGGAATTGGAGTTTGGAAGCACAGCCCTCTTGTGGTCCTTGTGTGCTGGCAGAGGGCGCTACGTGTGGAGGATTGCCCTGGTTTCCACACGACCCATAAGTACTCTGGATGACTAATACTGTGACACTGTTGTTTCAGGTCCGGTTTAAAAGAAGCCCACAGTACTAACCTCGGAGAGTCAGAGTCGGGAGGTAGCAAACACTATGGAAGAATAACTTTAGAGCAACATGGCATTCATCTTAAAGAAATAGCATAAAGGGTTAATAAATGTCAGAAATCTGTTCAGGCACACCAGGAAACCAGATAAAGGTCAAGTGAACAACAAAATGTACACTGAAATATAAGAACTGGTTTAGGAAAAATACTGAGATGGGCAAGTAAATAAAGAATGTACCAGAAGAAAGGTTGATGTAATTTATAAAATATACTGAAGGATGACTAAGAAATCAGCAGATGTACTAGAAGCAATGAGAATGGACAGTTGTTTACTGTATATGCACAGAAATTTCAAGGGTGGTGGCGCAACTCAAAAGGTATAAGAAGAACCAGAATATAATCTAACAGACTTTTATTTTATATAAATCATTTGGGTGTAAACCAATGAACCAACAGAGTAAATGTATGCATTGATTGATACTGTATGTAAATTCAATAGATTATAAAATTACCTTCTATTCTTTGTTTCACTGATCATTCTGTCCATGCCATAACAGACTGCTTTTGTAGAATGCTCCCTCCAAGGCATTTTGCTGAGGAGTAATTAAAAGATACAATGAACATCTCCTCTCCTGCCTGATTACTAATTTGTCCTGTTAGGGGATGCTTCTTTCTTTAATAAGATGTTAAATTTCTACCACAACACTCAACAGGAGGAGCAGAAGGAAAGGAAGAGGATTCACTTGTTTTGTAACTGCGGCTTTGGAGGGGTATTTGGTACATAAAAATCCTTTATTAGGACCTGGGGCTCTGTTGAAGGACATTGTGTTTGAGGTTTGGGGCCCAGTGGTGCCCCATTGTGGTTACAAATAGCAGAAATTAACACAGTGAGCAACACAACTCTTAACAGGAAAAATAATGATAAAAACAAAGTGTAAATATAGTCAGAAAATATACAAAATCACATCATGACACTTACTTTATTGATGTGCAGGCTTATAGTATTGGTTTGAATCTGAATTATTGATCTGCATACCCACATTATTGGTTTCACCACTTACATTATCGTATTGTTCACACAGATGTTGCTTTAGTCCCTTTCCTGCCTCTCTGCATGACATAAAGGAAGCTGCCTTAATCTGAAATATGCAAACAATGAAATACAAGATAGCATTTTAATAAGCGTGTAATTTACAAATCTATTTAGATTGTAGAGTCATCTAAGTAATTAAATGGCAAGTTCATGTAAATGGTTCCATATTAGTTAAGGATTCCAGGCACCCTAAAAGAGGGACACTGTGACCTAACAAATTAACAATGTTTTCTTTTCTTGAAATGCATTGGCTTCCATCTTGACAACTTCTACACAACAATAGTTAGTGACTTGCATATTATTGGGATGTCGTGCCACCAGCTGCGCTCATTCACACTCGGCACTCAGACGTCAAAGGCAGTGAATTACATGTAGGCCTCCCTACTATGTGTCACTGGGGCATTGTGCGGCAGAGCTGGGGATGGCAAGCAGCACATAACACTCTTTTTCTGGCCTTTCTCTGCCAGCTATTCAAAAATAAACAATGAAATGTCTTCCACGTCTGTGATGTGTGCATAAGAGCTACTGATCACATTTTTTCTAACTTCTATTGACATCTGTCCTTTTATTTCTAATTCAAGTCTTGAAACATTATCTGCCACAATGTGACTCTTGGTGCAGAGGATCTTTCAGAAGACTAAGATGAAGACTGCTGCAGGCCTTTTAGCAATGAAGCACTGCAACATTACCACTTATGATGACAGTGAGATACTGGGGGAGTGGGGGTGGGGGGGGAGCGACTAAAGTCAGGAGCTTCCTCGTCTTCCGAGACGCTTCAGGCATATCTGTTATGGTGACAGAATTGCTGTGTGCTCCTGTTACTTCACACCTTCGCTGGATGTGCTTGCCTCATTATATGCCCTGCATTGCTGTGTATCAGACTCGCTCAGATCCTTCCTACCAATTTTGAATGAGCCCTACAATCTGACTAATGTGACAAGTACAAAATAATTGCAATCAAAATAAAAAAAAAAAAACGTAATACAGCCATGACATGCCTTTCTTTAAATTTACAAAATGAGTACAGGTGCCAATTTATGAAAAAAATATGCAAGATACACTACCACTATTGCACTGGAAAATTTTGGACTTTAAAAGTGCAATGCTGGATCTGTGCATTGAACTCAGAATTCATCAGTCTTTATTTAAAAAAGTCTTAAATTCATATGCCACATTCTGTCATTTTCTGAACATATTACAATCAGGGTTATTTCCCTGGCTTGTACTTGTTGTCTGTTTTTCTATCTGTATATATAAATGTTAATGGTTATATGCAGTTACACGCACTGTGGCTAGATCCTTCATCTTGGTTTTGACCAAATACAAACTGGGGAAGCAAGAAATTTAGGTAGGCTTCCACAAAGTTACCAGGGTTAGCATCATTCCTTTGGTAAACTACTCGCAAACTGCTTGAGAAGGTGACATTGCAGAAAGGAAAAAAAAAACAAAAAAAACACCACAACAGCAACATCTGCTAAGCCTGAAGAGCATTGCTAAGGCCACTTATAGGCAGAAGAAGTAGAGCAGCAGTGCCATCTACTGGATATAGAATGCATACATGACAAAGACAGACAAATGGCTGCACAAACTGACCTTCGGCTCGTATCCTCACAGCAAACTGAGTGTTTCGATCATAAGATACAGTACTGCATACCACGATGGAACGAAGAAGAACTCTGGCGGTGAGATCTGCTGAGCAACAAGTCAAATGCAGGAGGCACTTCAGAAAGAAAGATTGAGAAATAATAAGACAAAAAGACACTGAGGCGCATAGCAAACCTGAATATGAGCAGCTGGCTAATACTGTGTCTCATCAGCATGCAGACTCTCCCCAAAGTACAGAATCTAAGAATAACAACAGCTTGTGTATCAATAGGAGTCTCTACCCTCAGAACATGGTGCATACACGTTCACAATTCATAATCAAGCTTCTCATTATATTGGTGGACTGCAGCCATGCAGGGGCCAGCGTTGAGCCTACACCAATCTTTACATAATAGATTCTGAACACTGAACTACTTTCAAGGCCTAATAATATAGGCCTCTCTACTCACGGACTTAAAAAACAATAGATTTTATACAGTAGATGCATAAAGTCCTTAAGCATAAGCCTTTAAAACTATGAGGCAAGTTGAAGAACAACTAGAAACACAAATGGTGAGCAGACAGGTTCAAGGAGTTAAAATGTACTTCTTAACCAATTTCATGCAAGAACAACAATGTTATACTTAATTAGATTAGATTAGATAAAATGTATTAATCCCACGGGGAAACTCAAAAAGGTGATAGTGTAGAATGAAGACAAGGTCCTCCAGGACGCAAATGTGGAGCTCTTCAATGCCAGGCAGCAGCGATAGCTCAGTACCGCCATGAGTTCTCCAACATCAAATGATACAGTAAGAGTCTTCAGGTATGAAGACATTGCAGTCTGGATAACAGACGCTTCTCTTCAAGGAAAGGTCGATGACCATTTTTACACAAGCAGTGTGGTACGGTCAATCCGCAACTGTGGCAGGAGTTATGTTCGTAGAAAACGACACAAAAGTCGAAGATGTGAATGTTAATACATTGAACCTATGGGCAATAGGAGGTTATGGTCCCACGACCACCAAAAACTGTAACCTTTAGCTAGATTGCTCAAAATATACTTTTCTTCCTGGAATTCTTTTTAATATGCACTTTTCATAACACAGAGGCCATGTGAAAAAAATAAATAAATAAAATGCAGCACACAAAATTCAATCGATAACATGCATACCATTTTTTTCTCAACAGTCATTTCCTAGAATTCTACAAGCTTTTGTGCCAACATCTCAATGGAAAAACAAAGAAAAAACTTTAGTCGCTTTAGGCAAAAGATGTCTAGACTGGCAAGGACTCGAAATCACCACTGGCACTCAGTCCTTCATGGCTGGCGGAAGTCGATGGAGATTGGGAAGGACACACTGGCTTGAAAAAATACGTCAACAACATCTACTTTGCGCGCTGCTCGAGATCCTTAAGGGTCTCGGCAAATAGGAGCACAGCAGAGGGAAGATGACGGGATTGGTAGCCTTGATGTCTCTAGCCGACATTCCAGGACAAAGTGCTTCTCACTATAATGCATTACAGACGTTGCATGCTTGGGCTTAGAGGCCAAAGGACTTGCACTACACTTTGATACCATAACGGCAAGAAAACAAATGAATGCAGCACTTTACTCTACAACAGAAGGGTGAACAAGACCAGTGAAGCAGCTATTAGGATGCTAGCTGCTCCCCAAACTTGAAAGTGTCGCACCGCTTCATTTTTTAATATTTTGCTCATAGTTGTAAAAGTCCGTGAATGTGCGAGACTGCCAACATGAAAGTTAAAACAAGGTTACAAATAAAACTGTGCAAATGCTTATAAAAGTTACATGTTGTGGACGATAGCGGGTGCTCCAACCATCCCAACCCGACACAGACAGACGCCAGAGGTACAAGTCCAAGCACACCGATTTTATTTTTGGTTTTGCTGCCCTTTACAGCACAGTTCCAGCAAACACAACACTCTCTTTCTTTTCTTTTGTCCTCCACTCTTCCCCAGCAAGCTTCGTCCTCCTCCTCCTGACTCTGACTCTCCGAGTAGTGCCCACTGGCCCCCTATATAAGACAACCAGAAGTACTCCAGGTGCTCGGTGATGGACTTCCGTGTGTGCTAGAAGTGCTGTGCTCCAGGGCTCAGCGTCTGCTGCAGCACCCCTAGCAGTGCCCACAGACCCAAACTCCAGCCATGGAGCCCTGTGAGAGCCCAGGGCGGCTGCCACCTAGCGTTCCGGTGGAGGTAATGTTCTGGCCACATCTCCTCCCCTGCTTTTTCTGGCATGGAGGCGTCCGGCCATCCACAACAATGTAAATATTGAGGAAGAACTGTGTATAAAGATTTTTTGTAAATATTTCTGTGTTCTGTTTTGTTTGACTTGAATATTTTTACAGCAACTACTTGATTTCTTTTGATAGTTATTGTTTCATGCATTATTTTGTGTTTGTATTTTTCATGCGTTTTTGGTTGCTTTCAATAAATCAGTTTTTTTCATTTTGCCATTTCACGGACCCTCCCCTCTGTGATTATGTTTTCATTTCCCTTTTATTTTAGGACCAGAGGTCTGTGTGTTCCACTAGTTATTGTTAAATTTGAATTATTATTATTTTTCTGATCTTAATGCAGGGTAGAATGGTGGTGTAAGGGCAGCATAGCTGCCTTGCAGTAAGGAGACCAGGGTTTGCATCCCAGGTCATTCCTGCATGGAGTTTGCATGTTCTCCTCCGGGTGCAAAGACATGCAAGTTAGGTAGATTGACAAGGGCAATTTGACCTGCGAGTGTGGTGTGTGAGAGTGTTCATCCTGCAATGGCTTAGTGACCTGTCCAGGGCATTGTTCCTGCCTTGCTCCCTATGCTTGCTGGGATAGGATACAGCCTCCCATGAACCTGCTAATGATTAAGTGGTGTCACGGATGCATGCTTAGAGACCCTCTAGAGCAGGGGTCCTCAATCACAGTCCTGGAGGGCCGCAGTGGCTGCAGGTTTTTGTTCCAACCCGGTGGCTTAATTAGAAAGCAATTCTTGCCAATAATTTAATTTCATGGCGTGTTGGTGCTTTAACTCTGCTATGTCAGGCCATTCTCATTTCCTCGAATTTCTTCCCCTTTTTAAGGATATCATCCAAATGATTTGAAGGCTAAAATGGAGGAGTAATTCTCAGTCCTTCACTTATTTCTCTTCACTTTCCGTCCAAGTATTTAATTAAACCCAATAGTGCCTGATAAATACACACAGATGTAAATGGTGAAATGCTGGTCTCTTGTCATTTGCATGTTATTGCTAATTAGGAGCAATTAAAAACCAATAATACAGCTGTTTATGACTAAAATAAGCAAAAAGGGCTCAAAATCTTAACGAGTGAGACAGATAAAGTGAAGCAGAAGTGCCACTTGAGCAATAAGTGCTTCTTATTAAGCAACTGGGTTGGAGCAAAAACCTGCAGCCACTGCGGCCCTCCAGGACCGTGATTGAGGACCTCTGCTCTAGAGAGCTCAACTAAGCTAAACAATCCCACCCCAAAACAGAGGAGGACATTTTCAATAACTGTGATTTCTCCACAGAGTCACCCAGTGACCAGGAGATGTCCCTTAGCCCTGTCCCCTCTTGGCACTGCAAGGCCTGGGCCAGAGGAATATATAAGCTGCATGCCTGATTATGGAAATCATCTTTTGACCGGTTGCGATTCACAGAGAATTTGCATCCATGCCAATATGATATTTGATGAGCATGTGAAGCTTTATTGAGTTAATAGCTTGTGTTCCCCGTGGGACTGATTTTTGCTTAAACTTTTCATTTTCTCTGTCATTAAATAGGTGTGGTCCAAGGAACTAGAGACACATCAAAGAACCCCAAAGACTTCAGCATTCCTCGCTTCACAATGGGCTTAGAAAATGGTATATCTTAGTTATTTTATTGGATTCGTTATCCTCTAATTATGTACTGTCTCTTGAAATGTGCTAACCTTTCATGTGTTCTGTGGTGTCACCATTCCAGAGACCTCCCTCTGCTTTAGTTTAGTTTTATTGTTTCTTTTGGAATTACTGGCTTTTCAACTATTTTTTACTCTGAAAATTTGTTGAGGACAAATTTCACATAAAAGGTAGAACATTTTTCTTCATAGAAGGAACTACAGAAATTACCAAGTAGTGTGGTGGACAGCAGGTCTTTAGGGAACTTCAGATCTTAACGATGTTATTTAGGAAAATATCCAGGACGAATTGGATGGATGAGCTGTTTGGGCTGAATGGCCTGTTCTCTTCACAATTGTTCTAATGTTCTAATAAAAAACTAAAAGTCTTGACTCATAGAGTTTGTCATAGCAAACCCAAAGAAGTTACTTATTATCTTAACATCAGACTTAATGAATAAATAAACCCCACCATGGCAGTTCAACTCATTTTAGTACTCTTGGTTGAAGACTGATGCAGTTTATATTGTACAAAGTGGAAATCAAGCAAAGGTCAGAATGTGTTGAGCAAGGAGCTGTGACAAAATTGTAAGATAAAGCTATTTGAAGGTACAGACAGGGGACAAGGCGGCTTGAAGAAAATGTCTAATGTCTTTGAATATATCCCTTGGGGCACTGTCAGGTTCATCATTGTCAAACAGAATTTGTTTGGTACCACGAGGACGCTGCCTCAATCAGGCCATCACCTCAGCATCAGCAGCTGGGGCCAACAGTTTGTTTAAAAAAACTCCTGATATTTCTGCACAGAATTGTGAAAAATAAAGCCTGCTCAATAATTTTGATTTGACTATTATGTTGTAATGTCAAGATAAATGTTAAAGTAAAGCATTTATAATAAAACATGGAGCTACCGCATGCATGTGGTGGTTGGGGACAATACAAATGGATCTTTTTGTTGTCGACGTAAAGCAATGTGTGCAGCATAAATCAAGGCTGACGCAGCAGGCTTTTGACAACATCCATGCAATAAAGCCAGGTGACGGAAGCATGATGCACGGTGCTAGAACAAGCTTTGCATTGGGAAAAGCAGGAAAAGGGTGCTTGGAGGAAAAACTGTTTCAGTCACTCTTAGTATAAGGGCTGGGGAAACAATTCAGCTTTCACTGGGATGATGAGTGAAAGGAGAAAGAAAAATAACAATATAGTGGCCAATCAACTTAAAAAATCCTAAACTATTACATCTACAAAATTAAGCAGAAATGGCACAGTCCTCACCAAAAACCTCTACAAATGTCTCACCAATATTATGCAATTGACAGCTTTTCGGCATCTGACAGACAGACAGATAGATAAACATTTCAGCTAAGTAGCCACGCAATCGATGACCACTGTCCAGCTTCCTTTCAGCATCTTCATTACAGACATAGCATAACAATACTAGTGAATCTGATTGGAGTTGCTAAAGACATATACAGTAGAAGGCTGAGACTAGAATAATGAAGTAGATAGCCATACCCACGTGCAAGGCCCACAATGCTACACACAAAAATGTAGCATTGCCAAAATTTCCTTTCTTTCAACAAAAGAAATATATCTGTATCCATGCCATGCCATAAGAGTCAAGCCAGGTTATTGTATGGGAGTGAGGGGTCAAGGAAGGTGAACAGTCGGAACTGAATTTAAAAAATATTTGTACAAAAACCGTTTCAAAATTGCCAAGAACAACACAGAAAGAGAGAGAAACATAAATTAAAAGAGTAACAAGGAGTGTTAAAACAGCCCTGACAAGGCTGTATTGTTAACCTGCAAAAATTAGCTAAATTATGAAATGTTTTGAGATCAAAGCTGCATGGGCCTACACAGGCACACTAAATCTTTCAAGGATGGATTTTTGTACTTTCCTGATACTAACTAGCTCCTAAAGAGCAAATAAAAATGGCAAGATATTTCAGTAAAAACACACAAACGGGAACACAAAAAAATAATATATTAGCAGAAAATAAAAACAGAGTAAAATGTAACTTATGTTCAAAATACACAGATACATATTGTCAATAAGGCAGAGTGTATCAAATTCCAAAAAGATGAATAGTGCTGTCAGTCTGACCTGTACCCCAGATACTCTTTTCCAGGGGGTAATGGCCACCATGACATCATATGCCAGCGTATGACCATAGATGTCACGTGATTTCAGTGTCCCATAGCCAACTTGGTCTCCAGAAATAAAAGAAAATTGTCAGACAAACCAACTCTGTTAATAAAGATGACAATAGGCAGGAAATATAAGTCACAGCAATATATTAACAATGATAAACAACAAAAATTGAGAACAATGATATCTTTATAGGCAAAAGCAGTGATCAACAATCAGTTAACACATAGAAAAAAAAAATAGATTATTCAGTGCTCCAGAATGGAGAAAGCTCAAAAGCAATATATTTAAAAATAATAATAAAGAACATTTGCCAATTATGCTATCCTCATAAAGAAGCACAACAATCATTTAACAAAGAGAGGAAAATGAAAATACAGATTAAAAAACAAACATTCAATACTACAAAATATAAAAAAATTAAGAAAAAGGGAGAAACTGGTATTAAAAAAATAAAAACGTATATATTAGTTTTAAATATATATACACACAACTATATAGATGAGCTCCTTTTTATTATGTCTTTCTCATTTTTATTGTTTCACCAAAAAAAAAACTACAATGCTTTACAATTTCTAATCACCTTTTCTATTATTGCATTTACTAGATTAATCTCTTATGTAATGATCTACTTCAGTATCCCGGACCCATCGAGTTTGTGCCACTTATATTACTCCTACAAGATATTCTTTGCTTAAAAAAAAAGGTATTCAATTTCAATGTTCCCTTTCTCGATTTCTATTTTATCTTTTTTGCCTCTTACAGCATTTACTTCTTCCTCATTTAGAAACAGGTCTACACCCAGCATTAAAGAGGAGGGTTTTCTCTTTGAAATGTGTTGGCCTTCCCCTTTTTTTGATCACTGCACCCCCAGGGCTGCCAAAAAGGAATTGGACATTTCCATTCCACCACTATATCTAGAAGGAATACATACATATAAATTTGTATATATTATATACCTGTTTTGTACATACATTTTGGTGATTATTATGTTACTGATATTATTCTGTTGGATGCATACAAGGACTTATCAGTATTAATATGTTTCGGGTTAATAATCCATCTTTTGTGTATTTCTCATCTTCTATTCCTCACAGGTGGCACAGTGGTAGTGCTGCTGCTTTGCAGTAAGGAGACTGTGGAAGATTGTGGGTTCACTTCCTGGTTCCTCCCTGTGTGGATAGCGCTTTGAGTACTGAGAAAAGCGCTATATAAATGTAATGAATTATTATTATTATTACTTTTTCCTTTATAGATAATGTAGGTAACGTTCTCCTGGCATCCTCTAACCCCAGATTGGTCGATCAGTCTGCTAGAGAGTGAAGCGTGACTAATCACCCCAGAGAACATGTTTCCACTGCTCCAGAGTTCAATGGCGGCATGCTTTACACCACTCCAGCAGACAGTCTTGTGTGCTGCTTGACTATGAAAAGACATTTCTTGCAGCTCCTGATGCACAGCTCTTATGCTGATGTTGCTTCCAGAGGGCAGATTGCAACTCTGTTGTAAGTGATGCAACAGAAGAGAGAAGAGGCGATTTTTATGAGCTTCAGAGCTTGGTGGCCCTCCTCTGCGAGTTTAGGTGGTCTACCACTTCATGGCTAAGCTATTGTTGATGCTCCGCGACACTTCCACTCCCCATTTTAGCACTTGCAGGTGAGCAGGACAGATCTAGCAGTGAAGTAATTTCACATACTGCCTTATGGCAGTGCCATGAGCTCTTCAGTGTGGCTGGTGATGTTTGTCAGTGGAAACTGCTACTGGATTCTATGCACGTACTAACAATAAAATCACATGAACTCAAGAATTTGGAGGGGTGTCCACATACTTTTGGCCATAAAGTGTAAATGTAACTATGGGAGGGAGATCTACAATACAAATGTTTGGAGGGTGGGATTAGACCACATGTCTGCCTGGGGGATTGCCAACTGGGATTCCGAGCTATTTCGTCGTGTGGTGGGTTCAGCAACACGCTGTACCAGTGCATGCTCCCCAACCTGATCTGACCTGTTGGCAAGTGTTTGCTGTGAGGAATGGTGCCCTGCCCACACTTTTGTTGTTGTCTTGGTCCCAATTCCGTTGGGAAATTATGCCACCCATATGATCTTGAATTATGCTCCATGCCACCCTGACCTAAATTAAGTTAGTCTGCGAATGGAAGAGTCTGTGCATAATATTTATAAGCAAGGAAAATTCGCCAAACTACAGTAGTGTGAAAACAAGCAGTACAGAATAGATGTCACCATTGGCAATTTGGTCTAAAAAGTGACTTGCGGAGTACATAGTGATTCGAAGAACCTGAACTCAGTCATTTGGCAATGTTTGACCATAAACATTTTATGATATCTTTAAGGAGGAGGTTAAGAGCATGCATTGATACAGCACATTGCCACACACACCACATGTCAAACCAACTCAGGACCCCATATTAGGACCCGAATGCCGTCAAGCAACAGGAGACACCTCCGCACCACACTAGTTCAGATGGAATAGAAGAACATTGTGAGGTTTTTGTTTATGGTGGCTGGAGTGCCAAATCTGCTACCGACCCCCAGGTTTTTCCCAGCAGGTTGGAAGGTCTACATGCAAGGCTGGATGCAGATTAACGTCATACTCAGGATGGTGCAATTGCCAGTTAAGGGTTGTTGCTCAAGGGCCCAACGAAGTAGAGTCACTTTTGGCGTTTTACAGGATTCGAACGGACAACCTTCTGATTCCAGTGCAGATCCCTAGCCTCAGAGCCACCACTCTGCCCTTCTTTTAAATTTAACAAAAATAAATAAAAAGTTATTTTAAACTAATGAAAAAACGTAAAACACAACTGCTGATGTCAGAATGTTTTGTGATAGTAAAATAACAGAGTAATTTTGATATATCATGAAGTGCACTGAGGTGCCTCAAATATACTTTGTTCGTTTTTTAAATAATATTTTAAGTTATGTTTTCGATGTCTTAAAATGAACGTAAAAATACATTAGCATATTTGCAAAGATATAACAAAGTGGATGATAAATGATTTCAGAATATGCTGAAACGAATAAATGCTTGATAATGCACTTCATGCTTCTTTAAATTAAAGTATTACATGATCCAATTCATTTGAAGATATTTTAAAATTCATTCCAATATACCATAAAAATGAATTTTTTCCCTAAAATAATCTGAATAGCAATGTTTTCTAGGAATGTGTGTGGTCTCGTTTGACGTCATTTTAGATTTCTGAAAGAACTTCACTCGTGGTCTTCCAAACTCCGCAGGCATTAAAGACTGGATAGAGTAGTCACAGTTCAAGGATGGACAGCCAGCGCTATATTTAAATTCCGTTCATTAACACCATCGCTCAATCATACGATTGTTTTCATCCCGTCCCGAGGCCCCTGCAGAGTTCTTGGAAAGGTCATTCCGTGCACTCCTGCCTTATGGGCGGACCTCGCCTGGAGAGCTCATAGCCACCGAAGCCCTGGAGATGAAGGCACGGCGTAGCGCACTCCGTGGGATTGATGCTGCCCTTCATTGGCTACTTGCACAGACCTTTGCAATAATCTCTTTTCAGCGAAATGGAGGAGACGCCAGATCTTAAACAACCGAATGATTGCACCTCGTACCAGGTAAGCACTTGAACCCTGCACTGTTCGAGGCTTCGCCGCATCTCCGCTTATTTGTGACTCCGAAACTTCCGCAAATCGCGCATCACTGTCTATCCTCACATCGTGTCCTTTCTGGCTTTTTTTCCAAACTGTGTTTTAGGAAGAAATGGGTGACAAGAAACCGCTTCTTCCATCCCAGGACGAAAAAGGAGAAAGGGGAAAAAGTAGTTTATCTTCGGCCAGCTTTAACGTCATTAATTCAATCATTGGATCTGGAATTATAGGTAAATAGTCGCTAAAGTTGAGCAGAGCATCTGACGAAAGCACCGAAGCGGCCTCTGCGATTGCCCTGCCGTTATCATACCTGAGATTGTAAAGAAATGCTGCTTCTGTTTGGGACTCGTTGATCCGGTCGGCTAATCTCGCCATCATGTGATCCGGCCGGCATGTGCAAAGAAAAGAAAAAGTCTCACCTCGGCCGATCTGCTTCTTGCGACCACGCTTCAAGTTAACCCAGGGGCTTTCCTTACATGTGTTAGAACAAATAAGGGAGCAGGTGCCGCTTTGCACATGCGAGGCAGGGTGGGGGAAATTAGAAAGAGATGGCGTGCCGGAGAATGGCGGTATGGACTGCAATTTGTAGCCGTGACATTTTTGCTTTGCTAGAAAAAGTGCGGTTTATTTTTTACATTTAATTTTTGTGTCCGTTTGATATCTCAGTAAATGCAGAAAAAACTGATAGGTTCATCTAACATGTTATCCCTGCCCATAATTAGGTTTACCTTACGCAATGAGACAAGCTGGATTCCTTTTGGGGATGATGCTCCTTCTAGCGGTTGCTCTGATAAACGGTGAGTGATTCCTCCTCGGTTCAATTAAGGTGAAGTCGAGGACTATTTATGTCAAAAAAGACACCAGTGCTCAGTTTTATTCCATCTGTTTTCTCCGCCTGCATAGGGCATTTTAGTCGCAGTTGGTAAATTACAATGTATAATAGCAAGTACAGATCATAAAAGAACTGATTGAAATGTAAAATGTTTCTAATTTGGACTGTATTCACGTATTTTACCATTCATACGCGTCGTGAACCTTAGCTGGATTAGAACAAAGGGAAAAAGAAGAAATGTGACAAACGACAGAAGACTATTTAGTCCATCAAGCTCGTTTTGTTTAGCTAATAGCTAAGCTTTCCCAGTATCTCATCCAGATATTTGTTAAAGGTTGTCAGGGTTTCTTCTTCAAATATGTGTTGTTTCAGGTTCCCACAACTCTTTACATAAAGTAGTGTTTCCTGGCTTCAGTCTTAAATGTACTTCCCATTAATATTCACTGGTGCCCTGAAGAATTCTGCTGAACCCACATTATTAATGCCTTTAAGAATATTGAAAACCTAGATTAGGCTGTCAAGCATTCTCCTCTGCTCAGACCTAAACAAGTTTAATTCTCCCAAGTCTGTCACAGGAGGACATGTGCTTAGGTCCCTAGATGCACCTCCTTGCTCTCCTCTGCATAGCTTCAGGTTCTGATTTGTCTTTCTTGCAGCCTCATGACCTGAAGTGCACACCATACACCAGATGTAGTTTTCTACTAAGACATTACACTATATATTCTAAGCATAACTTTCCTTGATTTATATTTAAGTTTTTACTGTATAACCAAACATTTTTTTTGCCTTTTTAATCACTTCTGCATATTGCTTAATGATGAAAATGTGTCAACATAAACCCCTAAACCCTTTTCAGAGGTTCCTTCCTGTTGGACGGTTTCTTCCATCTTGTATTTATAATTGATGTTCCTTTTGCCCAGGTGTAGCACTTTGCTCTTTTCTACATTAAAGTGCATTTTCCAATTATTTGTCCAGTTCTGAAAATGATCCAAGTCTTTTGAATTGTTTTAACTGTCTCCTCAGTGTCTGCCATGCCTCCAGATTTTAGTGTCATCTGTAAATTTTGAAGACCTGGATTAGGTCTCCACAGAGTTGCCTCTGCTCCGTCACACGGCACATTTGCACTGAGGCTGCTTATCATTTTAACTTAAGGTTCTTAAGCTTGGTTCTTCATTCTAGCCACTTTCTTAATTAGTACCTAATTACTGCTGCTAATTGAATGTACCCTGTTGCTTCGATTTAAATTGACTTGCATATTACAATTCCAAAACTACTTGTTTTTTTTTGTTTTTTTTTCCTTGTCCATCTCTCAGTTAACAATAAGAAGTTAGCTGCTCCACATGAAAAGTTGTCTAATCTCAGAAAAAGAAAAAACTGAGTTGTCAAAATGAAAGCATTGCCTGGCACTGGGGGTCTGCAATGGCTTTAGGTTCTCACGACATCCAGTTTTATAATTCAAAGGCAATTTTTGATGCTAACAATCCATGCATGTAACTTTTTATTCTCTTATTGACCCGCAAGTGAAAGGTATGTTCCATTAGCAGCAGTGATTGTCTACTAAATACTGTGAACAACTAGCTGGAATGAAAACCAGCAGACCCAGTGACCCACCAGGAACAGCTATGGTTGTAGATCTCTAGCCAAGCAGATTGTTACTCTGGGGATGGAAACCCACCCAGCTGTATACAGTACATGGGGAGAATAAATAGAGAACACTTTAGATGTGCCATGGGCAAAATAAAAAACAAATTTGTTTTTTTGTTTTGTTTTTTTTACCGAAGCTCAATAATTTTTTTTTAACTGTTATTTTTATTATGACAAACAGAAACCCCCACTCTCAAATTCACACCAGTGTGACCAAACGGAAAGAGAACTAAAAAGAAAGAAAAAGTCTGGACTTGGGTAATGATAAAAGAGCAGTCCTAGTCCCAGTGAAGCACTATAGAGGCATATTGCCATTTTCATGAAGGAGCCCCAGCAGTGTTTCTTGATACCCTTCTGCTGAATAATTTGGAATATTCAGTTCGCACGTTATTTATTTCAATTGTTATTTCATTCTTAATAATGTCTCCATGTGTAGTTCCTCATAGTGAGTTCTTTGTTACAAGGAAATATAAGTGCAACCAAAGCTAGCAGGCTGGTGTGGTGGGGAAAGCTAAGGCCTTGCTCCCGAAAATTGGTCTTGAAAACCCCCACAGATTCTTCTTAATATGTCTACAAACAAGCATAGAAGTGGGATTGGAAAAGATTAGGATTTTTTTTCTTTAAGAGACACTGTTGTTTACATCATTGCTGATTCGGTCTTTTTTGACATTTTCCATTGAAAATAAACTGGGATTAAAATTGCAACTGTTACAAAGTTAAATGAACTCTTAAAAGAAAATTAAAATGCATTAAAGGGTAAGTTTTTCAAGTCAGTTATTTGTTCTCTGTCATGGTATGTATTAATTTGGTACAATAATCTATGTTCTAAGTAAAGCATATTTCAGAAATTAAAAAAGTACGGTAACTAGCTTGGCCTTAAATTTCACAAATGGACAACTGGGTTCCAATGTGAAAAAGGCCTTAAAACTTACTGAATACGTTCATTTTCTTGAGATTACAATTATATTGCAGAACAGGGTGTCCATATCTTTTTAGGAAGGATAAAAAGCCAAATGTTCTTGTGAGTTTCAGCCATTTTAAAAGCAGGCCAGCTGTGCACGTCACTTAAGTGCTCATCTCCCACAATAGCAGCCTTTCAGGGTGGTGTAAATTCACCTCGGAAAGTCAATATAAACATTTATTGTTGATGCCCAGAGGACAATTATGGGCTCTGCAGTTATTATTGTTGAGTTGTCTACAGAACAAAGAAGTCGCACGATAGCTTACATTTTTTTCACTACATGGTCGTTTATTTTATTATTTTGCAATGATGATTCCTGGTGATGCCTGTATGATAATACATATACGTGCTTTTGTGGTCCAGCGAGAGAAAAATTGAGTGCCTGCGTCACATTCAGTCAAGTGACAAGAACTGAACAGACGTTATAGGCATACATGTACTTTTAATAGGGTTGAAATTCAGTAAGTGTAGTACAGATGTTTTACAGTAGACACCGTGGTAGCGCAGTGCTGTCTTTCCTGCTTCATAGTACCTGGCTCTGCATGGAATTTGCACATTCTCCCTGTGTATTTATGGATTATTTGGTTTTGGTAAGTGTCAATGAGATTACTCTCTTAAAAACATTGTCCTCGGCTCTTTTATTATCATACTAGCACAGCAAATTGCCTGTTTAGTTAAAAGGACACAATAGTACAATGGTAAGTTGGTTTCGTTCACATTATGCATTTAGGAACCTCTGTTCACTGTGTATGCTGGCTGTTATGTCTCTTTCTATATGCATCTTGTTCCCTTTGTTGTTCTGACATTCTCACCCTTACATCTGTCTTTCTTGTTGCCTTTTTTTTTTTTTTCCATCGGACATTCCATCCCTCTTGTGGACACTGGGCAATTTTATTGTTATATATAGATCCTCATCAAGAGCAATTCATCATGTCTTTAAAAAATGTGATAATTAGTTTGATAATTGTTAGTTTCTTTGTGATTGGAACTTTATTGGACACTTTGCCATGAAAAATGTAACATGCAGAGGGCTTGGGATTTTCGAAAATCTAAAGCTTTATTAAAAATACAATGCAGTGTAATCAGTTCAATTCAGATTTATTATAATTTATGCAAAGTACAATGCTAATTATACACACTTTTCACTTTGCTTCCACTTGGCATGAATCTTAGTTTACATAGCAGGCAAACTCCACAAAGCAGGTGCTGTTTTGTACAAAATAATCATATGACTTGAGGGTACATCTATCTGTTATTGCAAACCATGGCAGAACAAAACCACTGAAGAAACAGAATTGCCAAAGCAAAAATAGGATAATAAGCCGAATATACATTAGCTTGGTTAAGGGAGGGTTATTATAACTCAACCACTGCGAGCAGATAAATGACTTAAGAAATGTGTCTTTCCCTCAAGAAAATAGTACCAAGAATCCCTAACATTTATTATTTCCTGTTTGGTTTTCTTGTTTCTTGAGGCCTGCCTCAGAAACACAAAAGGTATGTTTTCTTAAATCAAAACCATTGCTACTTCAATGTTACACGCTGCATAAGTTTGATAAGTGAGATTGCGGTCTTTTGGACATTCATTATTTTTTTTTCTTTTATTAAAACACACATTGGGACCATGTTGCTGATTAGGTCCATTATAAATACACAACAGGGAATGTATTTATTTACTAAAATGTATTAAATAAGCTTTACTTTAGAATGCATGTGTGGTGTAGCAGGTCCACAGCTCATGTCAAAAGGCCACTTTTAAAATAAAAAATCGCCGCACTCGCAGCTTAGCGAGGGGGCATGGTGTGTGTGTGGCTGAGCGGTTCCTGGGGAGTTTGTGATGCAGGTGGTTCTCACTTAAGTGCACAGGTGAGGAGTCGTCCGCATCCGTAATTGTTCCCGGGAGCTGCTGATTGCCACAGCTGATCCACGTCTCCGTGATATATAGAAGCGCAAGGCAGCTAGTAGAGGGAAAAAAAGAGATGAAGCAAAGAAAGAGACAAAGGTTGAAAGGAAGAAGGTGTCAGGGAAAGGATAGCTGGTGAGAGAGAGCGAGCGAGTGAGCCTTGATGGAGCAGAGGCAGCTGGAAGGAGAGCCCCAAGAAAGAGTGTTAGGCCGACCCTAGGTGGGGCTGAAGGAAGCGGTCACTCCAGCTGAACGATGAAGGAGGTGGAGTGACCGGTGATGAAGATGACGGGCCGTCGAAAGGCAGCAGCAGTCGTGGAGGCTTTGGGCTGGTTTAGCCCCAGCATGAGCGCCCTGGCCGCTGGGGAAAGAACCCAAGTCTCGGTTCAGGTGGAGCTCAACATAGCCAGGGATCGGAGGGCTACCGGACCAGTGTGGAAGGCAGCTGCACCAGCAGGTAGGGCGACTCCTCTGTTCCAAAGCCCGATGGGAGAAGCAGGGGAGCCGCCAGGTAGAAAGAAGGCACCGTGCTTTGGATTTTTTAGAGACTGCTTCATGTCATTTTTTTTTAACCTCGTTGTTTTAAAGGATGTTTTTTTTTTTTTTCTATTGTGTTTTTTTAACCTCCACCCTTTAACTTGTTTTTAAAGATTATTTATTTAATGGAGACTTTTGATACACTGCACTTTTTTATTTTGAACACTTGTTTTGTTGGATTTGTTTTTAATAAAAGCACTTTTTGCACCATTCTCTTGGTTTCATTTGTTGTGCCTCACTGCCTAGCTCATCGGTGACATTACCAATGGTGTCGGGTTCAAGGGCTCCTAGAAGCTGAATGTAGTAGAATCCACATGGTCACAGCATGTTCATGTGGAAATTAATATATACCATGATTGTGAAGAAATAAATTCAGCTTGCAACATACCAAATTTAACCTTTTTTAGAGCATCTGTTTAAACAAAGGAAGATTAAGTGGTGATACGATTGAAATTATTAAAATTCTGAAAGGATTTAATACAGTGGATCTAGGCTGTCTCTTTAAAATGAGTTCACAAGAGTAAATTTCGCACAAATTTTAGAAAGGGAACCATAGAGACCTGGAATAAGTTGCCCAGAATTCTTGTAGACAGTAGGACTTGATGATATTTTTGTAAGAGTTAAGTGAACTGACTGGTTTTGTTGGGCTGAATGGCCCGTTCTTAACTTTTTTTTTCTTTTTCAAATGACAATTCATCCATCCATCCATTATCCAACCCGTTGAATCCGAACACAGGGTCACGGGGGTCTGCTGGAGCCAATCCCAGCCAACACAGGGCACAAGGCAGGAACCAATCCCGGGCAGGGTGCCAACCCACCGCAGGACACACACAAACACACCCACACACCAAGCACACACTAGGGCCAATTTAGAATCACTAATCCACCTAACCTGCATATCTTTGGACTGTGGGAGGAAACTGGAGCACCCGGAGGAAACCCACGCAGACACGGGGAGAAAATGCAAACTCCACGCAGGGAGGACCCGGGAAGCAAACTCAGGTCTCACTACTGCGAGGCAGCAGCGCTACCCACTGCGCCACCGTGCCGCCCATGACAATTCATTGTATGTTTTAAATGTCGTACTTGTGCCTATTATTATGATAATAATACAATGATTGATCATTTTCTATGTCGTTTGATCTTATCCTGATAGCTTCTGGTTTGCAGAACTTCATATAAAAGTTCAGCAAACACTGAGACAGAATGAAAACAGAAATTAGAGAGCCAGTTAAGTCTAGACTTCAATTAGCTGCTTTGAATGATCTATGACATAACATTCGCAAACCTGCTTAATCCAGTTCAGGGTAGTGCCAGCCAGAATCTGTCCCAGCAACATAAGGTGCATCCCATCCATTGCAAGCCCCACACTCATAATCAGCAAGTTAGAGTTGCAGCTTAGCCTAACTTACTCCTCTCTAGCGAAAAAGGGAGGAAAATTGGAGTATCCAGAATATAACCCACAAAGACAAGATGAGAACAAATAAACAAACTCCACACAGGAGGCCACAGTTTGTGAGATTCAAACTCAGGATGCTATATCAGTGAGATGACAGAGAAGCAGCTAAAGAGGAAACGCCCAGACCAATTTTAGAGGTAAACATTGCAGACATTGAGTGAAGGTGTTTGGTGCAGCACAGTGCACTTTCTGGACAAATGCTGGTCCAGTGGGCCTTCCCCGTGGCTTTCTCTTATGAAAATGTTATATATACACTGTGTATATATAACTGTCAATTGCTTTTGTGTGAAGTGAACAGTTGTACATTGGATTTCTAAGTAGTAAAGCCTTGATGTTAACTCTGTTATTCTGTATTTAGCTGAGCTTGTCACATTTTCATTTGACAAAGTGAGAAAACTGCTTGACTGCATTTGTATGTTTTTCATTCAGATTACTCCATTATTCTGCTAATCAAAGCTGGGAATTTGTCTGGAACCAACACCTATCAAGCACTTGTTCGTAAAACATTTGGTCTAATTGGCTACATTATCCTCTCCATTCTGCAGTTTATATATCCTTTTCTGGGTAAGAAGCTTGGGGTATTAAATGTGATGATATGGATTGCATATAATAATTATTAATTATTTAATTAGCTCTTTTTCTAACCTACTGAAATAATGTTTATAACAACAGTCTCGGACCTGCAGAATCCAGTTCAGGGTCAGTGCTGTCCCTGCAGCATTAGCCACAAGATCATAAAGATAACGTTGATAGATAATATTGGTTTTCTTGATTTTAATCTCAGTTTGCTTTTTTAGGAACACTCGAAATAAATATTGAAAGAAATGAAAGATAGGCAGGAAAATTTCAGTCTTTAAAGGTTTATGGAAGAAACTTGAATTCGAACAGATTTTTTTGTCAAGGTAACAGGCTTTTCAGCTACTTTTAGTTTAGAGTATTTATACAGTGTGTGTATAGTAGGAATGATCACATCCTGCTGGGAGGGTCACAGTGGGTGCAGATTTTTGTTCCAAATTATTCCTCCATTAAATGGGCTCCTATCCTAGATGAACCTGCAGATACTTGCCACTTTTTGTCTTTATTGTAAATAGTAAGGAATATGTTTTAATTTTCAGTACAGTGTAGTGTTCGTATAACCTCAGGAACCTGTAACTCTGGATTACACAAGTGTGATAGTAGATGGATGGATGGCATTTCCATATTACAGAGCTTTACAAGGACTGATCCATAATACAACTGTCTTGTGTATTGGGTGGTATAGTGGGTAGTCTGGCAGAATGGGCTAGGATTCCCCAGCCCGGCCCAGTCTTTGTCTTGCTGGAGTTTGCATATTCTTCCCATGTCCTCATTGGCCAGTATCAGTGTGCTTGGTGAACAATCTTTGAGTGGACTGTCCTCCATTTTCTTGCCTTGGTCCTGATTCTGTTGTGATAGGCTCTGGTTCAGTGCCACCCTGAAGTGGATTAAGTGGGTCTGAAAATAGAAGTGTTTATGCATTATATTTATAGGCAGGCTGAATTGTCAGCATAAATGTTAAAATAACCATTAAAGGGGAATATATGGCTCAATATTGTACATACTAACGATTTGTCCTGAAAAAGCAATTGTTCAAAGTCGCATTGTGAGTCAGTGGTGGCTGCCACTCAAGCCGGCCTGAACTCCTAAGCAGGCTTTCTTTCTTTTGGAGTTTAGAAAGTATGCATACAGTTTTCTGATCTTACCTGTTATGATTTTAAATCTCATTTATTATGAAACATCTTATTTTAACCCATTGATCTTGAAAAGAGCATACACCTACAACTAACAACTAAAGTATATCTGTTCTTCAACTTCCATTTGTGTGTTCTTTATATTTGTTACTATTTGAATTTGATTAATAATGACGAACTCAGTTGACCGACAGTTCTTCTCCATTCATTCTATTATGTAAACAACACTTCAATTTGTATTTTCTGATTTTAATCCATGGGAGTTTTTCTTTTGTTTTTAATTTACTGTCAGATAATGAGTAAAACACAGCAGGCAGAGATATAAACCACTACAAATTATGAAAAGAAGCACCAACTTCGGTGTAAGTGCCACTTGTGTTGTCATTAGCAAGTAGGGCTTAAATATCTGGAACAATAATTGATCACAGTGCAAAGTGTTAATAAGGAAGATCAGAAAAACGTAACTGGCTAGGTGACATTTTGTATTGACACATAAAATGCAAAAAAATGTTTTTAATTCTGTATACAGGCAAATATTCACAGTTTATTTCATGTGTGATGTCATTCATAGTCATTTTCTATTATTGTATAATCTTTTCTTTTTTTTCCTTCATGTCCTTAGCCATGGTCAGCTACAATATCATTACAGGCGATACTTTAACAAAGGTTTTCCAACGACTAGCTGGAGGTACTGTATAAAGAACCATTAAATATTTTTTTATTTAAAGCACAAGGGAATTTAAACATAAAGGCACTGCGGTTTTGGAGTTTTGACCCCATGTCCCCATCCCCCAGTCCCAAATGTTACAAGCTCCCTTCCCGATGAAATTTTAGAAGCACAGTGTAGCCGATTTTAAGTTTGTTCAGTTTTATTGTACAAGCAAAATGTATTTAAGATTGATATTTTGGAATAACACACAGTTTTTGGGATAACCCCCCATTACATACATATTCCTTCTGAATTTTTTGCAATGCCACATAGGCTATATTTTAAGTTAGATCAATGGCGGTCTACATGCAAAAGTTTGTGAAAATCAGTTTTGGCATGATTTGCAAATGGATAAAATGCAGTCTAAGGGCTGAAGCAAAGTTCTTAGCATGCCAAAAAGATAAATAAAATCAAATGAAGTTAAGAAATTCAAAATGCAGGCAGACGGTATTACGATTTTATGTATATATAGACACATTTTTACATTAATGCAAGGATTTTGGTGGTGAGCCCGACACAAAGTATTTCACAAAACATTTAAAGATGGTTTTGCTGAAACAATTGGGATGATCCAACAATATTAACATACAGTCATATGAAAAAGTTTGGGAACCCCTCTTAATTCTTTGGATTTTTGTTTATCATTGGCTGAGCTTTCAAAGTAGCAATTTCCTTTTTAATATATGACATGCCTTATGGAAGCAGCAGTATTTCTGCAGTGACATTAAGTTTATTGGATTAACCGAAAATATGCAATATGCATCATAACAAAATTAGACAGGTGCATAAATTTGGGCACCTCAACAGAGATATGACATCAATACTTAGTGGAGGCTCCTTTTGCAAATCTAACAGCCTCTAGACGCTGTCCTCCTATAGCCTTTGATGAGTGTCTGGATTCTGGATGGAGGTATTTTTGACCATTCTTTATACAACATCTCTCCAGCTCAGTTAAATTTGATGGCTGCTGAGCATGAACAGCCTGATTCAAATCATCCCATAGATTTTCGATGATATTCAAGTCATGGGACTGTGATGACCATTCCAGAACATTGTACTTCTCCCTCTGCATGAATGCCTTTTGTAGATTTCAAACTGTGTTTTGGGTCATTGTCTTGTTGGAATATCCAACCTCTGCGTAACTTCAACTTTGTGACTAATGCTTGAACATTATCCTGAAGAATTTGTTGATATTGGGTTGAATTCATCCGACACTCGATTTTAACAAGGGCCCCAGTCCCTGAACTAGCCACACAGCCCCACAGCATGATGGAACCTCCTCCAAATTTGACAGTGGTCAGCAGGTGTTTTTCTTGGAATGCGGTGTTCTTCTTCCGCCATGCAAAGCGCTTTTTGTTATGACCAAATAACTCCATTTTTGTCTCATCAGTCCAAAGTACTTTGTTCCAAAATGAATCTGGCTTGTCTAAATGAGCATTTGCATACAACAAGCGACTCTGCTTGTGGCGTGAGTGCAGAAAGGGCTTCTTTCTCATCACCCTGCCATACAGATGTTCTTTGTGCAAATTGAGCTGAATTGTAGAACGATATACAGATACACCATCTGCAGCAAGATGTTCTTGCAGGTCTTTGGAGGTGATCTGTGGGTTGTCTGTAACCATTCTCACAATCCTGCGCATATGCCGCTCCTGTATTTTTCTTGGCCTACCAGACCTGCTGGGTTTAACAGAAACTGTGCCTGTGGCCTTCCATTTCCTGATTCCATTCCTTACAGTTGAAACTGACAGTTTAAATCCCTGAGATAGCTTTTTGTAGCCTTCCCCTAAACCATGAGACTGAACAATCTTTGTTTTCAGATCTTTTGAGAGTTGCTTTGAGGATCCCATGCTGTCACTCTTCAGAGGAGAGTCAAAGGGAAGCACAACTTGCAATTGACCACCTTAAATTCCTTTATATCTCATGATTGGACACACCTCTCTAGAAAGTTCAAGGCTTAACAAGCTAATCCAACCAATTTGGTGTTACAAGTAATCAGCATTGAGCAGTGACAGGCATTCAAATCAGCAAAATTACAAGGGGACCCACATTTTTGCACAGCCAGTTGTTCACGTTTGATTTAATTTCATAAAACTAAATACTGCTTCACTAAAAATCTTTGTTCAGAAAACGCCCCAGTACTCAGATGTTCCTAGGAAATGAAAGACATACCACTGTTATCTTTTTTTGTTGAAAGGAGAGTAAATTATTATGTAGGCTGAGAGGGGTTCCCAAACTTTTTCATATGACTGTATAAAAGATATCAAAATGAGCATTGTATTGACTTGTAAAACTATTTTCTTTTCATTTGAAAGTGTTAAGAAACTTAAGATTTTCTTAAAAACATTTATAAGGGTTTTAAACTGCCCTGTTTTTCTTTATTCTACAGTTGTGTTGGAGAGTGAATTCTTTCAGAATAATTAAATCCGCAAAACAAAAATATAGGAATAAACCGCATTGAGCATTCTCTCAGGGTTTAAAAATGTTGATTTACTGCAGAAAGAAAGCATTGGTTGCTTGTCAAGCAAAACCTTATGTTTGACTATAAAATGTATTTTATACATAGTCTTTAACGTATTTCATATCATTCTTTTCTAGTTGGTCCTGGGAGTATTCTTGCAAATCGCCATTTTGTCATTGTGATCACCACGCTCCTTTTTACACTTCCTTTGTCTCTTTATCGGGATATATCAAAACTTGGCAAGGTATCTAATTTCTTCTTTTACTTTTTTTTTATGATCAGCATCCTATAATAAAAATTCTGTGCCTAACATGTTTTTGAAAAATATAAAAGAATCTGTAGAATTATTTTTTTTGCTGCTTCAATTAGCAATTTGAAATTGGGGCTAATAGTGCTTATTAAGCTGGTAATAGAAATTAATCATTTTAAGAAGACATTCTCAAACCTGAGCAGTCTAGCTCATGGTCATGGGGCCAAAGCCCATCCTGACAACTTTGGGTACAAGGCAGGAAACGGCCCTGGGTGGACCAGTCTGCTGCAGGGTTCATGCACCTATTCATCCCTACTCACCCAGGACCAGTTTAGGATGTGTGTCTTCACAGATATGGAGGGTAAACTGAGGCACCTAAATAAAAAACCCACACAGACACAGGAAAACATGCCAGCTCCTCACCCACAAAGACCAGCCTCAGGGTTAAAACTCGGGATGCTAGTCCCACCAGGCAGTAGGACTAACCACCCCTGAATAATTTTTTAATAATGTTTTTGTGAGGCTCAATTGTTTTAATCTGATGCAAGTATCAAGCAAATGGGAAATTCATTGTCATCTACGTGAAAAACTGATTTTTGCAACTATAGTCCGAGTTCATTGGCAACTTACTTTTTACTCCAAATTATTTCACATGGCATCTGAAATGAAAGATAGCTACAAAATGAATTTGCAATCACCAAGGAAGCACTTTTCAATATGGAACAGCTGGTAATCTTTTAACGCAAGAAGAGAAAAGCAGAATTCCTCTGTAGCAGCGGCAGTGCTGTGACAGGATAAGTCACTTTGAACATTGGCACAGCAGATGGAGATACTGAGGATTCTGCCAAATGTGGTAATGGCCCAACAGTGGAAGCAAATTTGGATGACTGAAATGTAAAGGGCATTCAGAATGATGTAGAATTTGATTGTGGCTTTGGGAAAGGCCAGGCAAAGGGAATCAAGCGAGTTTACTGTTGTATGCAGAAAGAGCCGAGGTTGATGATGTAACTCCTTGTGTCCATCCTAAATCTTGTTCAAAAGCTCTGTTTTTGTGTTGTCTGGTGATGACAAATATTCTACTGTCCCCTGATTCCCATTAAGAACTACTGGTTTTTATGATCACGTTTACTGTGTTGATAAAGAAAAGTGCAACAACATGAGTATATGTGTTATATACTAACAAGAAAAACACTTTGCCACCTTCATCCCCATACCTTACCCTACTATACTTTGAGGTGTCAACAACATTAAATAATATGAGTCATACTGTACCAGACAACAGGCTGATCACCTCCATCACAGCAACAGAGGGCTAGAACAAGATGGACTCCAAGTAGAAAATGGAAGACTAATGAGACATCTGAGCTACCAACCAAGTGACCATGTAGTAATTTTGACAGTAGGTGCCCTGGCCAGCTGCAACACAGAGAGAAGGTGCCCGTGAAATTTGGCCTTTCAAAGAATAGGAGAGATGGACCCCAGGCAGTTCCTTTAGAAGGTTAGCAGGAATTCAGCTGCCAGCATGACCAGGACAAGGAGCAGACTGGAGAGAAGAAAGGGCCCTTCAGGGGATGAAAATAAAAAAAAGAACATTAAATTCAAAATAGACAGCTAAAAAATACTGTATAACGGCAGGTAAAGAATGTTAAGTATGTTTAAAAGCTGCCTGTATTTAAGCAGACTATTTGCACCAATTTACTACTTCAGTGATAAGTGCCAAACCTTGGTTTGTGTCTCACTTTTCTTGTACTTTACTCTGTCTTCACTGATTTCCCGAATCTCGCCTCATCATGTCTTTGCCTGCTGCTTGTTTTCCTTTTTCGTCCACCGTCACTTTGTTGACCTTTGATTGTGCGTCCATTTTCCTCTCCTGGTAGGGCAAACCTGCAAGTTCAATTAATCTTAGGATACCAAAGAGGGAGTGAAGTCCCTGCACAACAATATTTATTTGAATAGCACATATTTATGCAAAAATGTAACTCAAAGTGCTTTATAAGAAGTAAAATAAAGAATTACAATTACTATTGGAGAGAGACTAATCTACAGAATACAAATAGTGTTAGTAACAAATGGAAAAATCCCCCAAGTACAATCCATCCATCCATCCATTTTCCAACCCGCTGAATCCGAACACAGGGTCACGGGGGTCTGCTGGAGCCAATCCCAGCCAACACATGGCGCAAGGCAGGGAACCAACCCACCACAGGACACACACACACACCAAGCACACACTAGGGCCAATTTAGAATCGCCAATCCACCTAACCTGTATGTCTTTGGACTGTGGGAGGAAACTGGAGCGCCCGGAGGAAACCCACGCAGACACAGGGAGAACATGCAAACTCCACGCAGGGAGGACCCGGGAAGCAAACTCAGGTCTCACTACTGCGAGGCAGCAGCGCTACCCACTGCGCCACCGTGCCGCCCATGACAATTCATTGTATGTTTTAAATGTCGTACTTGTGCCTATTATTATGATAATAATACAATGATTGATCATTTTCTATGTCGTTTGATCTTATCCTGATAGCTTCTGGTTTGCAGAACTTCATATAAAAGTTCAGCAAACACTGAGACAGAATGAAAACAGAAATTAGAGAGCCAGTTAAGTCTAGTTTTTTATGTCTCTAGTAGTTCTAGACCAAGTCCAACGCTATGGCCAGAGGACCAGGGTGGATAGAGGAAAATGGAAACTCCAGCCAGCCGAATGTTGGAGAATGTGAATTTTTAGGGGATCCAAGAGCAAAAGAACACCCAGCCATAATTTGGCTTTCTGCACAACATAACTGTGATTAAAAATGCCATCAGTCCATAGTAGCCTAGCAGGTTATATTTCTCTTGCACAGAAAATAGGAAAAAGTTTTGCAACATTAAAGTCGGCATTTAAAGCATATGATAAATATAATATTGCGTACAAAAATGTTACAAAGTATAAATAAGAAAATGTCCGATCTGCATGTCATTTGGAGATCTGGTTAGCTGGTTTAAAACATGGATAATTTTTACATTCTCTAGTGACTTCATCAAAGTGCTTATTTTCACAATTTTGTTTATTGCATTTTTTTTGTAACTGTGAGTCATGTTCAAAAATAACAGTGTGTGGTCCGAGTGACAGAACTTGAAAGACTCCCACAATAAGTAGGGGTGCTAACCCGGCCACCCAGTTTAATGCAGGCAGCAAAACCAAAGAGAAATAAACAGGTGCCCGATGTCGGTGCAACACGGCTTCTCAAAATAAAGTGGATCAGGCTTTGGGGAAAGCTCCGTTCTCTGAGCTCATCTTGTCAAGAAATGCAACGCTACCTTCCAGGAGCATCCAATCTTTTGTATTGTCTGGTTCAGAAGGGGCAGGGCTTCTCTGGTTTACGTGCCCTCATTGGGCAGCTTCTCTGCACTGTGAGGGGGGAAAAAGGAGACAAGACTATTAGTAACAGTCCCCAGAATGATATAGTATACCTCAGGTGAGCCCAGAAGCCAATCCTCTGCTATGCATGTGTGACAAGTGATAAAAGAATGTATAGTCGTCCCTTGCGATTGGCAGGTTTACAAGTGGATTTACCTATTCACAGATTTATCATCAATAATTAAATGGAAATTATTTTGCCATTTTTGTAACCTATCTTTGGAAAATCGCAAACAGCATTGTAGCAACGCTCCTTAAGTGGACTCCAGATTCCAGCAGCCCTGGGAGTGCTGCACCATTGGGCAACTTTGGTGTTTACAGGAAAGGCTACAGGATGAAACAAGATGAGGCACTACTGTTAAAAGGGGGCCTTAACAAGCTGGCAACATTGCGATCATCTGGGGCCTCATGCATAACGCCGTGCGCAGAATTTGCACTATAACATGACGTAAGCACAAAAGCTGAAATGTGCTTACGCACAGAAAAATCCAGATGCAGGAATCTGTGTGTTCACCAACTTGCACGTTCTTCAGCTATATAAATCCCGCTCAGCGTGGAAATAAACGCACATGCACGCGCTTGCTGTCCTGCCCCAACTCCTCCCAGAATTACGCCTCTTTGAATATGCAAATCAATATAAATAGCCCTTAAGCCCAGCGTTCTGTGAAAAGGCAATGGCAAAAATACGAGGACAAATAGAAGAATTTCAGCGAATACCAAATGGAGCCAAAGAAAAACGTACTCTTTGTTGGTTTAAACAGTTATATAAGCAACAAAAGGAAGCTGATCGAGTGACATAGCGTGTCGGAGAAACTCGAAAGCTCAAGTTCACAAAGTCGCACAGTGCCCGAAATAAAAAAGTTGTCACATATCAAAGTCGGCGTGAAAAAGGCGAGTCGTAGCCCACCGTCTGAGTGTCATATGAAAGCTTATTAGGGTACAGTGGGGGAAAAAAAGGCACACAGTGTGAAAAAAGCACAAAATGTCAACTTTAATCTCGAAATTTCCACTTTAATCACGTAGTTTATTTTGTCATTAAAGTAGAACATCATAAACTTCATCTTAAAATCGTTTAATTTACTAGTTTCTCAAATCCCATCGTAACTAAAGTAGCACGATAAATGCTTTGTTTTGTATTTGATCTTATATGTGCTCTATGTGCCTGAATCACTACATGCTCTTCCTCCAACATGACACAGAATCCATTACACTCGTAATATTACAGCTCTCTGAGTAATTAAAATATTGAGAAGTATACGTGATATCCTTTTCATGATGATATGAGCATGTTATTAAACATGGGAACACGGTGGCGCAGTGATTGTTCATGTCTTACAGCAAGATGCTTGCTGCGCCATGCGCGACCTTCAATGAAATGCTTTATTACAGAAGTACTGTCTTTTTCAAACGTACTAACCTCCAATTCCTGTCCTTACTTTTCTTTCTCTAAATACCCAATCACCACACAATCAGCTCTGTAATAGACGTTAAGCCATCTGTAAGCTTAGAACGCAGATTCTTCAAAATGTTTAAGGAACAATGAAATATCTTTGTAATGTTTTAATTATTCTATCCATCTATCCTTACAGTGTCGCACCAGCCACAGCATGAAAACAGCGCAAGGCAGGAACAATCAGTGAACAAAGCTTAAGCTCGCTAGCGCTGCGGCACCGTGTAGTTAAAGTATTTTATCTGTATAATCAACATATTTTGCTGCATTTCATCTTAAAAATGATATCGTCATCATACGTAAATACGCACTTTATAAAGTGGCTCAGGATGTGCAATGTTATAATTGTCTCATAAGTACAATTACCTCACGGTAACTTGCAAGTACAAACAGTTCTACAAGGAGCACTTGAGCCGCCGTCATGGATGTGGATCTAAGAAAGGGTAACCACACAGGAACAGTAGCACTGCTTTGACGCTGGGTGCCGCCAGTCTACAAAACCTAATGGAGAACTTGCGTACAACAGGGTATGAGGTAACGTGGAAACATGCGTGGCTTTACACCAAGTGTAGGTTTTATACATCGCAATTTGAACGTGGAAACGTTCTGTGCGTACGCAACGTTTCTGTGTGTACGCACCTTTTATACATGAGGCCCCTGATGTCTTTTTGTTTTAATCTTTCACTACACAATTACTTTACAATTATACCGTTGGATTACAGTTTTTATGTTCTTGTCCTGTGCCTGACTGTTTATGTGATTTTTGCCTGGGTTAGGAAACACCTTCGTCTGGAAAGCACTCCCGTCTTCTACAAATGTTCACTTGCATCCGCATCAAGGTAGGACAAAGCTTTACGTAACTTTCAGGAGGCTGTTCACAAGGTACTTCATAACTAAGGTACTTCATAACTACACGACCATGATCTGCATCTGGGAAATTGGACTGTGTTAAGAGTATTTTATTGTTTATCATTTTCTGCTTAATGTTTTGTTAATTTCTTTTGTATCTGTGTTTAGTTATATATTATTTATTGCCATTGGACTTTTCAGTGGGTTTCTGCATACGCGATATTTGTTTAATTGCGTTTGCGTCATTATTTATTCCATTTATTCTTTTTCCTATTGATTGAACTGCTATTTATTGGTCTCTGCAAGTTTGCAAACCGAGTCAAAGCTAGGTGTGTTCCTGGGGTCTCCCCAAACCCCCCATAAAATAAATAAATCACTGTTTTAGGACAGTTAGAATCTAATTTAGTAAGTCATAAATGCATAAAATATGTTGTAAGTAATATTAATCATTTTTATCATTTACTACCAAAAATATATACACTCATTTATTATAAGTAGTTCAGTTTTTGTTAAGAGTTACCGTTCTCTAAAGAGCTGTAGAACTACACACTTTTCTGGGTGATGCTATGCATCATTATCTCTGCAGCCACCCTCACAGATGTGATGTGCTTGCACAGTGATCATTCTGTGTTGAGTTTCTCAACTTTTTTGCAGTGATTTAGTGCAATAAACTTAGAATATAATTGTGAACCCATAAAGAATTTGAGAATTTTTGCATTAATGAGGGCCCTACACCACTGACCACTGTAATACATGTACTAGTTGTGGGCATAATATATACAGTATATACTCTGTGTGTGTGTGTGTGTGTGTGTATGTGTATATATATATATATATATATAGACCCCCGCAAAGTCGCAGTTCAGGGTTCACGGACTCAGTCGTTTGCAGATTTTTTCTTAGAACCTAACTATTAATTGTTAGCAGAAAGCGCAAATATCCTCCGCAATTTTTTATGGTTTGGGATGGTGAAAGTAGCCAATCCTAGAGCGTTATTCATTTCTCCTTGCTGTTGATTGACTGCTGCCCTGTGACACGTCTCCAATTGAGTGTCCTCGTGTTTTCCATTTTGCTATTATATTCATTTTGTTCTGCTTAAATGCACAAGATGTCACCGAAACACCCTGCACATTCTAAGGCTTCTGGCACTGAGCCTAAGCACCAGAAGAAGTTTAAAACACTCCAGGAGAAGGTTGAACTACTGGACTTGCTTCGGGAACTAAAACGTTATGCTGCAGTAGCGCGCCACGATGGCATTAATGAAAGCACCGCACGCTACATAAAGAAGAACGAAGCAGTGATCTGGAGTACCATTTCTGTGATAGTGCCAAAAAGGTAACGACTGTAAAGAATAAAAATATCGTCAGGATGGAATCTGCCTTGGCATTGTGGATCACCGACTGTAGGAAGAAGAACATCCCCTTGGACGGTAACATCATCCGTGAGAAAGCACAGAAATTGTACCAGCAGTTCGCTCCAGGAGACAATGTAGCAACTTCCCATCACAATGTTCCTGAAACCTATAAAGAAAAGCCAGCACGAAACCCCACCAGAAGAAGACCCGTCCAAAGATACGACTCCTCCTGAAGCACCTGAAGAAGAGGCGCCACCCAAGGAGTTTTAAATCCTTTGCATCGTACTGCACAGCTACTTCATCATCAATATCATTCATCATTGGTGAGTACCCGTACATTTTACTGTATTTTAATTAAATGAAATTATTATGTATTTACTCTGCTTATAACAAAGAAAACGACAGCGCATACCAAAGAGAATGCGCTTGCATGAATTACAGTACGTATAGCAGTAACATTGGTATTTTACGTTCTAGCACCGCGGGAGACCTAGCAGTACAGTACTGTACAGTATACGGGTTTGCCTTTACCTTCTGTTTTTAGGTCATGTATTGAGAATTTTTTAGGTAATGTATTAATGTAATAAGTTGAGTCTGCAACAAAATTAAAGGCATACTGTATTTAGGGTTTAAACTATAAAAATAGGCATTTAAAAGGCATTTTTTAACCACATCCAAAAGTCACGGTTTTTCACAATTCGTAGGTGCTCTGGGAACATAACCCCCATGAATTTTGGGGGTGTACTGTGTGTGTGTGTGTGTGTGTGTATGTATATGTATATATACAGTATATATATAATATACCATTTTACAATATCATGTGCCTAAAACTTTCAAACAAGTACCCAATGAAGATTTAAAATTTTGTGTTGCAGTTTCAAGCTGAAACTGTTGGCTGCATCCAAACATGATAGTGAATCATTGTAACATTTTGTCAATAAATTGTGTTCTCTGAGAAATGTTAAATCATTATTATCTTAGGTAATGCAGCCATGAGGTTGTTTTTAGTGTATTATGGGAATCCTGAGTGCACATTTAGTCATAGCATAGCGTAAATTGTCACTGAGCCATCTTTCACACATTTCTACATAAGTTCAGCTGCTTTTATTTTTACTTTTGTTGACATGTCACTTAACTGCTTTGGTTTCAAGGAGGAGAACTGAGCTAATGTTACTAAGGTTTGTGCAAGCCATGTAGCTGCAGAGAAATGGATCATTATCACGAGACCTACTGCTGCATTATGGTACTGTAACTAACTGTGATGAATAAATATTATTATTGCCACTGGAATAGTATGGTGTTGTACCATGTTAGCCATTATGGATGCAATGAGAAGTCCTGCAAAATGACACCTTTGATTAGCTAACTGAATCAATTACAATATACAAGCTTTTGAAGCAACGGATGTCCCTTACCACCTGCCTGAAGAAGGGGTCTCAGTTTTCGTGAAAGGTTGTATATTGTAATCAGTTCAGTTAGCTAATAAAAGGTGTCATTTTGTTTGACAGTTTTAAGATAGGCAAGCCGGTAAATTTGGCAATGCTTTCTAATGGGAATTTTTGAAATTTCAAAGCTGTGTGCATAGCGCTGTAATTGTAACGTCCTGATGAAAATTAAACTTTCCTAACAAATTTCTTTGAAGAATACGAGCTTCTTTGTACTTCCCATATGAAGCCTGCACGCTGACCACAGGGCAAAGCACACACAGTCAGAGACCAAAACACATTCTTACTTGTTGCCGCCTGTTCGATCAGCATGTTAATATTTTCCTAGTCCGTAGATGACTATATTTGATCGATGCTGCGCTCCTAATATATCACAGCAGAGGAAGTGAGACTCTGCTGATGGAAGAAGAGTTTTGCTTGTTATTACCGCCTTTAAACAGGAAAAAAGGAGAAGGTGGCATGTCCAGAAGTGACAAAGGGAGGGCATGTATAACATTCTTGTGAGTATGTGAGCTAGATGATGAACAGATGCACTTTAGATATTTTTGCATGGCCATCTTGTGCTTTGATGATCAGTTGCATCATATTCAGCCATTCATTCATCATTCTGCGACCTACGTAACCACCCTGTCCTAGAAATGGACATTTTGGATAGATGGTACTGAATGCACATCACGGCATAGATAGAAAAAAAAAATCTGTGTGCAGATCACGACAAAAACCCAGTCAAGTCTGACGTCATCTTCACATTGTAACCCTCATGCCCAGTGTTGGCACAAAGTATAAGCTTGCCTTAGTGTGGCAAGTTTCAACAAAATCAGTTCACTGAGAAATCATGCATGGACGGACTTACAGACATACATGGCTTTCACGGTGGCTGCTTTTTGCATTATTTGTGAATGCGCCTAACGAGCAAATTTTCTGTTGACCTCTGCATACGACTCCAGACTAAAATGAAAATAGAAATAGCTGTCGTTAACTGTTTAAAAAAAGTTGCTCATTCAACAAATGCAAAGTCTTACAAAAACACCAAAAAAAAAGAAGAGGAGACTTTCTGAACTGCTTTAATAGTAAAATAAATCCCAGATTTCAAAGTCCTCTTTTAGGCTAATATCATATTGTCAAACCCTGTCTCTCCTTGTGTGCGCCATTTTAGTAATTTTAACTTTAATAACCGAAAAGAGAATCATAGTTTTTCAGAATGAAAAGACCAAATAATAATAAAAGCCATTATTATCAATAATAGATCGTTATAGACTGGCACAGTTCCTAATGGGCTAAAAGTGCCAATTATCAGATCATTTTAGGGGGAAAATAGAGCTAGATGATTAATGATTATAGACCAATTTCGTTTTTCTTTCAAAAGCACTTTGAAACCATAGGAGCCCCTCCACTTTAGTCTCACCTCACACAGTTTACATGAAAAGTTCAAGTCCAGCCTTCACACTGCTCAGTACGGAAATGGCACTAATTAAAAAACATTATAATATCTTGTGAAATTCTACAGTGATTATGTCTTTGCTGTAGATTTAAGAGCAGGTTTGAACACTGCTGACCTATCTACTATGTTACACTGGCTTAAAAGCTCTTTTGGGCTCTCATGATTTGCGTGATTTAGTTTCTTATCAGATCAATTTTTAGAATGCACAGAAGTATAAAGAGAGTACTCAGTATGAAACAATGTGTTTCTTCTATTGTCTGCTTAATTAATTGTGTCAATGATTTAAAGAGCTAGGTGTGTGTTTACAGTGTGTCTATTGAAAACAGAAATATGACTACCAGAACACTCTAACATTATGTTTTTACTTTTCTGTTCATTTAAAGCTTCATATTTTACAAAGAAGATTTTGAAATCAGCCCAGTACTTAACTGAAAGCCAGTATAAGGACTTACTATACGTACAGGGGTTATGTAGTCCCACTTCCTAGTTCTAGCAATGATTCTGATGGTTACAAATGGAACAATTTGAGTGTGCCATAAATGCATTGCAGGTGTCAGTTATACTGTGAATGAATGCATGAATAATACATTATAATAAAACGTTAACGGCTTTTTTCAGGATAAAGAATATATATAGAAATTATATTTTTTTAGCCTAATAAAAACAGGTTATCAATAGTATGGTAATGTGTGTAGTTCTCTTATTTGGCATTAACACAGAGTATGACTCGGACTCAGAATTCTATGCAAATATGGTTAACCATGAGTCAATCTCAAGGTGACATTAAATGATCTGCTTTACATTTGTAAACCTGAATAATGCTCAGGATAGTATTCTATTGCTCTCTAATGGAAAAAATAACATCATGCTGTAAAAAAGTTATGAATATTTCTATGCATTTTACCTCTATAAGGTTTCTCATCAATATTTATGAGTAAAACACAATGGCGTCTAAATGAGAGACTATAAAGTAAATTTTAAAACAACTGAAACTGAGCCATTATTTGAATCAAGTAATAGTGTGTCTGAATTAGTCATCAGATGTTGACACTGATAATGAAACAGATGTACAGTGGAACCTCGGTTCACGAGCGTCTCGGTACACGTACAAATCGGTTTACGACCAAAACGTTTTTGCCAAACTTTTGCCTTGGTTCACGACCGCACACTCGGTATACGAACAAGCCAGTTTCCCTTTCGGTTTGTACATGTTCAGTCTCTCCCTGTGCATTTCCTGTGCAGCGAGCAAGAGAGCGTGACACACACACACACACAGGCAGCGCGAGAGAGAGAGAGCAGGACGCGTAAGGTAGGAAGGCAGTTAAAGAATGCACTGGGCTTGGTTTTGTTTTCACTTCTGTTTACAGTAATCGGTTCGTAGAGTACATTGTTGCAATGTTACTTTTCTTGGTGGTTTATTAAATTACAGATTTTTTCAAATGTTCATTTTTTTCCCTGTGCTTAAAACTCGTTAAAAGAAAGTGTTTTTAGCCAGTGGTTGGTAGCGCTATAGCGCAAACTATTGCAGTATTCGTTTTCTCTGTTGTTCAAGGTTTTCTCAGTGTTATTCAATGTTTTTACATTTAGTTTACTATTACGATGTGCATTCTATGGTTTAATTAACTATATTTGTGCTTAAAAACTTAAAAAATATGTATATTTACATACAGTTCGTATGGTCTGGAATGGATTAATTGTATTCACATACAATCCTATGGGGGAAATTGCTTCGGTTCATGACGAAATCGGTTTACGACCAGAGTTTTGGAACGAATTATGGTCGTGAACCGAGGTTCCACTGTATATGGCACTATATGACTGAACCGCCGTGATATCCCTGGCAACTTCAGTCACGTAACACTGTAGGGGGGTGTATGACAAAAAGGCAAAATGATCGTGATCAAGTAGAATGACAAGAAAGACGCTTGAACCCTAATGCGGCAACCGTTTGTGTCAGGGAAATGTGGAAATCACTAAGCCGTACACTGTGATATGTTGATCATGAGGGATTAGATGCTGACATTCCACCCTCTCATGCACAAACAATAGAAATTAATATTATAAAAAAGTGCACAAAGAAATGCACTTCAACTGTCCTGATTGTGACTCCAGGCCGTGTGTTAGTGACTCGGACTCAAAGGATGGGTACTAAATCTGCATCAGTACAGCACTGGACACTAGACGTACCTTTCCTACTGTTGATATTTTGGTATTTGCAAGTTTGTTACACATTTTTAATTGTTGAAAGAAATTGTTTTGACTTGTGTTGTTTTTTGTATTTAGTTCACTGTATTAATCCCGAGGGAGAAGTTGTATTTTGCATGACCTGTGGGTGATCACAGTGCAGGGTCAGCCATTGTACAGTGCCCATGGAGGAATTTCCAGTTAAGGGCCTTGTTCAAGGGCAAAATGGAGTAGGATCCCTTCTGGCAGAAACTTGATTTGAACCAGCAACTTTCCAGATACCAGTGCAGATCGTTCAGTTCCAGTGATAACAAATATGTTAAACTTGCGCTGGGTAAGAGTGTTTTGAAGCACTTGCACACTTGCAAAGAATTATAGGAAGAGCTTGTTGGCTTGAGATAATTTAAATTGTCACAGCAGCTAGATTCTGAACACCTCAAGCCAAATCAATCTCTGTGTAAGACTTTACTATGGCTGAGAGGATGGGATTACCAAGAATACTAAAGTTCATCAACAGATTGACAGGTCAGAGTAGGGTTGCCAGATTAGAAAATTAGAAATATGGGACACTCTTAAAAAATCTCTATATATATTATTGTATATAGATTTATACATGCCCCCTACACACCCAGACCAATATATTATATAAAAGTAGAGACATAAGTTAACCCATTAAAATCCTTGCTTTATGTTTTTATGAGGAAAACAAAAGTAAAATCATCTGAAATTATTTAATACAAGCTTAAAAAAATTCTGTAAAAGTGAAATCATTTGAAAATATTTATTTAATACAGACAACAGAGAAATATTATTATTTAATACAGGCAATTAGAAAAAAAGTGGGCCGTGGCAAGTAGTAACAACACACTTCGTTGCCGCTGTATGTTGCAATGCTGATCTAGAACTGCACAGCAGGGCGGCTGGAGAGCAAAACGATAAGAGTGTCGCTGTCCTCAGCCAACCATAGAAACTGAACGAGTTGCAAACAGGCAGCAAACACGAGTTTCCTCGTTACATTTGGGTTATTTTCATCAAGAGAATCTGAGAAAAGAAAGTATAATTACTTATAATGTTACAGCTAAATACTGTAAGAAGTTAGTAACAATATATTTTTATTACAAAATTTGATAATGAACTAAATACGGGTCATTTGGGTGTTGCTGAAAGATCAGTACAAGACAGGGGACAAAATGATCGAATATGGGACATGTCCAGTATATAAGGGACGTTTGGCAACACAGCTAAGGGCACTTTGCAAAACAACTTAAGTTTATAGTACAAGAAAAGGGGCTTTGGCCAAGTGTGTTGTTAATCCACAGATTTGCACCTTTGTTGGTGATACCTTTGCCTTTCTATGTGAGCGACCAATAATACCCCACAGAAATGAATAGTCGGGAGCCATTGATCTAAATAGAGAACGTGTCTAACTGAAGCAGAGTATGACTTCTAAGGCTGGCCTTGAAGAGGCCAACTGACCTAATGTGTGTCCACATATCTTTGCCATACAGAAGTGATATTGGCGCAGTTCTTTTAGAAAGAATCCAGCAGATGCAGAGAAATGATAATATGGGATGACAGACTCATCATGGGAGAGACTGGTGCTGCATGTACAAGAGCCGAGTTAAATACTATTTTTCAAAAAGCAATGCACTGATGTGGTCTTTAAACAATAAATTATAAATAAACTGAGTACCTTGCATTTTCATCTTACTGTGAAAATGGATATCGTAGTCGGACGTGGAGGAGAGTTCCTTTCCCAGGACTTCAGCATTCTTACAATCAGCAGAAATACAAAATGATTCAAAGGATGCAGTTGCTTTTTAAAAGTATATTTACTCCCGGATGGCAAGTAGAAAAGCACTGCTTTTCCTACGACACAACATATAGTGAGGATTTGATTTGACACGTCAATTCAGTATTTTGTGGCAATAGGCGGTGATACCAGTGACGAGCACCTTGTAGCAGCTGTATTTCATAAAACTCTATATGCAGTGGGTCAGCTGTTAATTGATTTATCAAATAATTTTGACTTGATTTGTCCCTACCGTCAACATTGTTTCCATTACCTGCAAAGACAGAGTGCACTCTATTGATTTACAGAGTAATCACAGCTTCCATTACAATGTACACACCCATACAGCTCACCCTGGCCATAATAGTCCTAGTTAGTATTGCACAAGGACCTCGTACAAACAATGGTGTGTTCTCGATAACATTTGTTAGCAGAGGGAACTAGAGCTGCAAGAGTCATGGTTTGGGGTCACATGGCAGGTCACCTAAGTGATTCATTAGGAGCAGTTTGACCATTGGAGATCTTGTGACCTATGGAATAACCTTTAGTGACCGGTCTGCCTGGTGCCAGTTTTCAATACAACAATATGAAGCCACACTAGTCTGCAGCCTCTGCCAAGTGTCACGTGATGGTTAAGGGTTTAGACTTCAAACCCTGAGGTTGTGAGTTCAAATCCTGTGAACCCGAGCAAATCGCTTAACTTGCCTCTGCTCTAATTGGGGAAAAACAAAAGAAATATAACCACTTGTATCATAAGTGCTGTAAGTCACCTTGGACAAAGGCATCAGCCAAAATAAGTTAATGTAATATAATCTCTCTGGTGCTGCCCGGCCATGCACCCAGACCTGTTTCCAAAAAAGTGTATGCAATACTCTGGACATCTGGTACATTCCACACTGTCCACAAATTGTTGCCTTCCTATAGGTGCTGATGTTGGATGTGGTGTCATGATATTTTCAAATATATATTGTTGTTAATATATTGTGTATTGAAGTGTGTGAATAAATAAACACACACAAAGTGAATTCAGAAAGTATTCAAACCTCTTCACTTTCTTGCACACTCCTGCACAGTAATTGTTGTAGATTTAATTTTAAATTAATACATTTGAAATTTTGCCTATCAATCTCCATTCAATAACCCATAATGACAAAGTGAAAGCATGTTTCAGAAAGGTGTGCAAATCTATAAAAAAACAAAAAACTGGAGTCTCTCAGTCCTAGAAGTATTCAGACCCTTAATTCAGTGCTTTGTAGAAGCCCCTTTGGCAGCAATTACAGTTTCATGTCTTCTTAGGTAAGTCTCTACAAGCTTTGCTTCCCTGGATTTGGCCAGTTTATCCTATTTTTCCTGGCATCTCCTCTCAGGCTTTGTTAGAATGGATTGGAAGTGTCTACAAACTGCTATCTTCAGGTCTCATCAAAGATGATCAATGGGGGTTTAAGGTCTGGGCTTTGGTTGTGCCACTCAAGGACAGTCTGAGACTTGTGCCAAAGTCATTCCAGTGTTGTGCAGAAAGGTGAAGTGTCACCCCACTCTAAGGTCACCTGCACACTGGAGCAGATTTTCTTCAAGGACCACTCTGGTTTTGACTGCATTCTTTCAATTTTGACCAGTCTCGTTGTCTATAGCATGATACAACCATTTCTTTTCTTCACCGTAGGGAAGGCATTAGGCAGTCCGTAAACGGTACCTGGTCATTGCTAGACATAGTGCTTGGAGTTTTGTCCAAAGAGTTCAGTTTCTGTCTCATCAGACTAAAGAATCTTTTTTTCCTCATACTTTCAGAATCCTTTAAATTTGTTTTACTCAAGAGTGCCTACTGTGTGCCCACTCCACCATAATCACCTGATGTTGACATTCCAACATGTTCTCCCAGTTCAGCAGAGGACTTCTTGGATATCTCCCTGACCAAGGCCCTTCTTTCTGCTTAGTGTGACCAAATGGCCATTTTTAGGAAGAGTCCTGGCAGTTCCAAATGTCTTCCATGTCACAGTTATTGAGGCCGCTGTGCTCCTGGCAACAGTCAAAGTTGTACAAACCGTTTTATAACCATGCTCTGATAAATGCCGCAGCACATTTCAATTGTGTAGACCTACAGAGATTTCCTTGGATTTCATGGCATGGCTTTGGTCCTGACATTCACAGGTGTGTGCCTTTCTAAATGATGTCAATTCAATTTATTTGTGCAGGTGGACTCCAATCAAGTTTTAGACACCGCTCAAGGAGAACTAAAAGCAAACGGGATGCACCTGAGCACAATTTGGAGTACCACAGCAAAGGGTCTGAATACTTCTAGAAATGAAAGATTACAGTTTTTGATTTTTTCAAAAATTTGCAAAACTTTCAGAAAACATGATCTCACTTTGTCATTATGGGTTCTTGACCGTAGAATATGGCAAAAATGTTACGTCTAACCATTTAACATTAAATCTGCAACACAGAAAAGTGTGCAAAAACTGAAAGGGGCCTGAAAACTTTCTGTATACACTGTACACATATATTTATAATGTTGCATGCCATGTATACATGTATATGTGTGTCTCTTGTTTGTATTCTATTATTGCTCCTCTTCTGAGGGGAACTGCAAGTAAGAGTTTCATTGTACTACATGCACATTAGAGTTGACCAGAATTTGAACTTAAATCTGAGCCTGATAACATTCTGGTCCTATAACTTGTTCCTTTTATCTGCTTTTTAAATTGCCTTTTTTCTTTCTCAGATTTCTCAGATTAAATGAAAAGTGAAGCCACTGCTTCCGCGAGTAACAGTTTATTATCACTCCTTCACTATGAATTTTAGATTTGTAGATCTGGCTTATAAGTTAATCCAGCGACACGTGTTTATATATTTGAACATGCCTACTGTATAACTATACCTGCCTCTTTTTCCGCCACAGGTTTCTTTTCTTTCTCTCCTGCTTACCTTGGTGATTCTTGTGATTGTGGTGGTGAGAGCTGTGACATTCGGGCCACAAATGTAAGTCGGAAGTAGCTTTATTCTTCAAGCCTTCAAAATCAAACGCATCTCCTTTCAGTAAAACTTGGCATCTTGTGTGCACAGTTGGGATTCTTGTATCAAAATAGAATTCATTGAGGAAATTGACATTTTAGCCTAAACTTCTTTCCCCCACCAAAACTTTTTGATGACATAATTGAAATCTTGCTCATTAACATCTTTAATAAGTTGAAATTGTGAAAATGTAAAAAAAGCACAGCTGACCATTTGGCTGCTCTGGCCATTTGCACACCTTGGCCCAGGGCCATTTGATTTGGCCAAGGGAACCATTGTTGAGTGTCTGCTTTATTCTCCATAGTCTGCATAGATTTTCCTGTAAATAAAGCAGCTAGCTTTTAAATTCATGTTTTTTTCCATTAAGAACATCTTACACCATTTTTCATTATATATTAAAACATCCTTTTTTTGGGGGGGGGGGGGGCATTGTGAATTTGCAAGCACTTGGATTTTTGTAGTTGTGACAGTGGACTGGGGGCCTCATGTATAACGGCGTGCGTAGAACTCACACTATAACATGGCGTAAGCACAAAAGCGGGAATGTGCGTACGCACAGAAAAATCCAGATGCAGGAATCTGTACGCACGCAAACTTTCACGTTCTTCCACTACATAAATCACGATCAGCGTGAAAAGTAACGTACATTCAAAGAATTACGCCTCTTTGAATATGCAAATCAATATAAATAGCCTTCTGTGAAAAGACAATGGGAAAAGCACGGGGGAAAATATAAGAATTTCAGTGAATACCAAGTGGAGGCAAAGGAAAAACGTACTACTTGTTGGTTTAAACAGTGGTATAATCAACAAAAGGAAGCTGATCGAGTGACAGAGTGTCAGAGAAACTCGAAGGCTCAAATTCACAAAGTCGCACAGTGCCCGAAATAAAAAAGAAATCACATATCAAAGTCGCCGTGAAAAAGCGAGTCGTAGCCCACCGTCTGAGTGTCATATGAAAGCTTATTAGGGTACAGACAAAAAAAATAGGCACACAGTGGGGAAAAAAGCACGAAATGTCAACTTTAATCTCGAAATTTCCACTTTAATCACGTAGTTTATTTTGCCATTAAAGTAGAACATCATAAACTTCATCTTAAAATCGTTTAATTTACTAGTTTCTCAAATCCATTGTAATTAAAGTGGCACATTAAATGCTTTGTTCTGTATTTGATCTTCTATGTGCTCTACATGTGTGAATCACTACCTGCTTCTTAAACGGGCTTTCTCTTTCTCCGACAGGACACATAATCCATTACATTCGTGATATTACAGCTCTCTGAATAATTAAATACTGAGATGTATACGTGATATCTTTTTCATGATGATAGGAATGAAAGCATGTTATTAAACATGGGAACACGGTGGCGCAGTGATTGTTTATATCTCACGCAAGAGGCTTGCGGCGCCATGCGCGACCTTCAATGAAATAATTTACTACAGAAGTACTGTCTCTTTCAAACGTACTAACCTCCAATTCCTGTCCTTACTTTTCTTTCTCCAAAAACCCAATCGCCACACAATCAGCTATATAGACGTGAAGCCATCTGTAAGCTTAAAATGCCGATTCTTCAAAACTTTTAAGGAACATTGAAATATCTTCGTAGTACATGTTTAATTATTCTATCCGTCTAGCATTCCAGTGTCGCGTCAGCACCAGCAAGAATATAACGCAATGCAGGAACAATCCCTGAACTAGCTAGCGCTGCAGCACCGTGTCCTCACATGTTTAATTATTAACAATACAGATTATTTAAATGAAGTTAAAGTTGTATCTATAATATAGTCAGCATATTTTGCTGCATTTCATCTTAAAAATGAATACCGTCATCATATGTAAATACGCACTTTATAAAGTGGCGCAGGTTGTGCAATATTATAACTGTAGTGCACGTTTACAGTGAGGTAATTGTACTTATAAGTAAACAGTTCTACAAGGAGCACTTGATGGACTGATTGAGTGCGTTTAGAGTTCTTGGGATGAAACCTTTTCTAAACCGCGAAGTCCGTACTAGGAAGTCTCTAATGTGTTTTGCCGTGGCTCAGGCAGCGTCTGCTTCATGCTGTATACCGATATTTCTCTTTCCGATCAGCTGCTGCTGTGACTCCTTACTCAGATACAATGATATAAATACTCCGAGTGGTACAGTGAAAGTAATATGGAAAAAGATGATCTGCTGTGGCAACCCTTAACGGGAGCATCTGAAAGAAGAAAAAGATGCAGTGAGAGTTACAACGCTAAAGCAGTTATGGTATGTGGAATACTATGGCTATTCCCTGGACCATTATATTGCTGCAGGTTAATTACAATCAGATGCGTTACACTAATAAACAATATGCAGTTAGTTTCAGTGTATTTTATAAAGTCGTGTCAGGAATGTGGAGCTAAGAAAGAAAGGGTGTCCACGCAGGAACAGTAGCACTGCTTTGACGCTGGGTGCCGCCAGTCTGCAAAACCGAGCGGAGAAATTGCGTACGCCAAGGTATGAGTTACCGTGGAAATGTGCATGGCTTTACGCCAAGTTTGGGTTTTATACATCGCGATTTGAGCGTGGAAACGGGAGTACACAACATTTCTGTGCGTATGCACCGTTTATACATGAGGCCCTGGGTCAGGACTGAGACATGAAGTCCAGCAATAAGACGTCCTGCTAGGGTGTGTACTGGTGATGACAGTATTTCTGATAAAACGTTAGTTTAGGTACTGCAAAAATGCATCTATTACTCATTCATTCTTATGTAAGAAGACCTTAACAAAGGCTTCTTCTGGTCTTCATGAGACTTCGAAACATCAGTAGACTGGTTATTCGTCTCTGTGCAGTGTGGCATATTGACATGATGATAAAATGACTTCTTAATATGAAGGATTCACAGGTCTTGTACTAAATACATAATATTAAGAGAAATATCTCCGTTAAGCCCCCTCAGACCACCCCAAAGTTTTGTTAGTAGGAGTCATTGCAGAGATGAAGAAACATTTTATTTTAAGGTGAAGTGGTGGCCATAAGGCTAAGGATCTGCACTGGTAACTGGACAGTTATCAGTTCAAATCCATTTTGGCCAGTAGAGATCCTACTCCATTGGGCCCTTGAGGAAGGCTGTTAACCTGAAAATTGCTCCAGGAGTGCTATACAATGGTTTGAAACTGCACTCTGACCTCCAAATGTAATGCAAAAAGATAATTTCCCCTCCGGGAAAAATTATTAATTATTATTATTGACATGATGATAAAATGACTTCTTAATATGAAGGATTCACAGGTCTTGTACTAATACATAATATTAAGAGAAATATCTCCGTTAAGCCCCCTCAGACCACCCCAAAGTTTTGTTAGTAGGAGTCATTGCAGAGATGAAGAAACATTTTATTTTAAGGTGAAGTGGTGGCCCTAAGGCTAAGGATCTGCACTGGTAACTGGACAGTTATCAGTTCAAATCCATTTTGGCCAGTAGAGATCCTACTCCATTGGGCCCTTGAGGAAGGCTGTTAACCTGAAAATTGCTCCAGGAGTGCTATACAATGGTTGAAACTGCACTCTGACCTCCAAATGTAATGCAAAAAGATAATTTCCCCTCCGGGAAAAATTATTAATTATTATTATTGACATGATGATAAAATGACTTCTTAATATGAAGGATTCACAGGTCTTGTACTAAATACATAATATTAAGAGAAATATCTCCGTTAAGCCCCCTCAGACCACCCCAAAGTTTTGTTAGTAGGAGTCATTGCAGAGATGAAGAAACATTTTATTTTAAGGTGAAGTGGTGGCCCTAAGGCTAAGGATCTGCACTGGTAACTGGACAGTTATCAGTTCAAATCCATTTTGGCCAGTAGAGATCCTACTCCATTGGGCCCTTGAGGAAGGCTGTTAACCTGAAAATTGCTCCAGGAGTGCTATACAATGGTTGAAACTGCACTCTGACCTCCAAATGTAATGCAAAAAGATAATTTCCCCTCCGGGATTAATACCGTGTACCAAAATGTGAGGTAAGATCTAGAAACATAGAGATAGTCAGTTACTGGAATGGTTCATGTTGTCTAAGTCAGAACATAAAATATAATTTAAATTTGAGGAACAGAAAAGAATTTGTGACCAAATATCTTGAACAATAATAGCACTAGGGTTTTATTTATGGTTTGTCACATCCGCAATCTTGGACAACTAGGAAACCTTTATGCAGTCATTGTAATGGCATCACTTCTAGTTGACCTTCCGTGCAGTTGCCTGGCAGCCCTACATAAAAAACATCACAAAATGGTGGTGCCCATGCCGAAGACAAAATGACAGGAAGGCGTATTTCATAATGAACACCTTCAAAAACATCTTAAAACAAAAAAAAAAAAAACCAATCTGACAATTAAATTATTTGGCCATCAAAGCCACCAAAATGATATTTCACTTATCTTTTGAGGCCAAGGAAAGGCTGTAAAAAATTGAAAACATCTTGCTATGTTTATAAATCTCTATAAGTGAAAAGTGCTGCATAAAAATCAACAAAATTACATTGAACTCCACACTCACGGCTCCAAAATCCTAAGACTCTCTGGCTTGTTATTCCCTGGTTTCCTTATTTTTCCCTTCCCATATTCCCAGAACATATATGTGCCAGGTTAATTGACATGGTCTCAGTTGGACTGTGCAGCTGTGCACTAGTGTGCTGTCTGATTAACTGGCACCCCATCTAGGATTGGTACCTGGCTTGGCACGTCAAGATAGTTGCTGGCTCCCTAATGACTTTAATCTGAATTCTGTATATATGTTGGAAAATTAACCAATCGGCATTTTCTTGCCATACATGCTTTTATTTTTTCCATTTACTATTCAATATTGTGTGTTTCACGGTGTCTCCCATCTGTTATTGTCTACATGTATTTCTTTCAGACCTCCAACAGTAGACGCATGGGACTTTGCTAAACCCAGTGCTATCCAGGCAGTTGGTGTCATGTCATTTGGTAAGTGTGGTGTGCATCACTGCTATAGTTCACCACAAATATCCAAGTTTATTTAAAAAAAGGGTTTGTAAAACAGTGGAAGGTCAATGTGTCCTGTTTTTTCATCTTTTTTTTTTCAATTCCAGTCCAACTTCTATAAATCAGAATAACACATTACATGTAGACCTAAGAATATTATACAATGGGGGGCACTTTGATATGAATACGTGCAGATGTATTTCTTTCATATTTCTAAATAAAGACCACTAAAATATTTTCCCTACCATTTTCTTAATAAGAAATTCTACACCTTAACTTACTGGTAGTTTTATATGAATAGCAGGATGGAACAGTGGTCAGCAATGGTGCCACTAACCCCAGAAATCTTGGGTTTAAACCTGGCCTAAATAATGTCTCCCTGGACTTGGCACGTTCTCCTCATGTCCTTGTCACTTTTCTCCTTATATTCCAGTTTCCTGACACATCCCAAAGTGCTAGTACACTATAGATTATTTGTGACGTATATTGACATACATATGAGTGCATGTACAGTATGTGGGATGTCTATTCCAGGGTTAGTTTCTGCATTGTCCCTGTCTCCCCATGACCAACCAACGAAACAAAAAAGATCCTGAAAATGGATTAATGACATATTTACTTTGTACCATAAATAAATCCTGCTGCTTTTACCTCTTGTTAGTAAAGGAGTGACCACTTGAGTGTACAGAATAATGCTAAGAAAACCCAAAATATTTAAAACATGATGTTTTGTTTACTTTCTCACATAATACATTCTCAAACCCTCTTAGTCCAATTCAGTATTATGGGGAGCCGGAGTGTATCCTAGCAGCACTGGGCATAGAGTACAAGAAGAACTTTCAGCCTCCATACAGTAAAACCTGGCACCAAGTAGATTAGTCTTCTCAGGTCCTTATTCTTGACAGTCCAGTGGGTTTTTGTAACCCATTTTCACATCTCTCAGTGTTGCACAGTTTCTTGTTCTCTCTTTCACACTGTTCAGACCCAAGTCTTTTTGTCCTCCTGCCAGCGAGATATTGCCCAAAATGCCTCATGTCTCTTAACGGGCTAGATGTTGTGACACCTTAGAAATAAGAAATGGGTGCTCACAAGAGTCTTTTTGAGAATATCCCAAGTTTACATACTGAGCATTTCATGATGCTATGTTCTGTCGAATGACAAAAAGGCATCCTGCTATGCCTCCAAGGCCTTACTCTCTCTGTTGGGGGTTCATACATCCTTGGTATGGGCTTGTGCATTGGCATCTAGCATTCTAATAACCACTGCCCATCCTTTTCTCTCTGTCATATACCCCAGAGGATTTACTTCCAGGGCACTATTCATAATGATAGCATATATTGACGACTGGTGGTTTGGCTTTTTTTTTTTTTTTTTTTGTATGTATGAAACAAACAGATGTAAAATTAAGTTTTCTGCCTGCCTCCCACATATATTCATTTTGAACAGCAGATACTTTGCATCAGCCAAGGAAGTAGTGGAGAGAAAGCTATTGGAAGTTTTTTCTGAGAAACGTTTGACTTTATCTCAAGAAAAATAAGTCAAGTTGGACTTGCATTATTCAGTTTTCTCAAATGTTACAACATTGGGAATTTAGGTGATTTTTCATACTTAATAAGTCATTTGTCCTGATAACCAGTCAGAGGCAGACCCATACTGTGTAATTTTACTGTCTCATAAAAGGTTGGAGGTCTCTTGAATAATCTCATACAAGCAGTGTCAGTGCTGGGTTATTTTGCACCCTAGGCCAAGCTTATTAGTGCGCCAAATGACTGTTCGTTTCCCCCCCCCCCCCCCCCCCCAATGATCTGCGCCTTAAACAAATGCATAATTCACCTTAGTGGTGGCGCCGGCCATGCATAGAAGACTGCGTGATAAGACCATTGGGTTAGACTTGCAGTGCCCGTTCAATTTGACACTGTGAGGAATCTGTTTTTAGCCTCTGTTGGCTATCTGAAGCTAAGCTTGAATAGCCTGTAACTTATGCCTAGCAGACTATGTTACTTATGCTTATCTGGTTAAAGCACAAACCTGCAATGCTACCAGGAATTCTAAGATGCAGGGCAATGTCTTTGAAGACTTGATTGTGACGTAGTGCATTGTTTTCTTGCCACAACTCAACCAATTTGTCCTCGTGCATCCACGAACGCCTTGCAGCCATGCTTACAAAAGCATAACCGTAGAGTCGATGCCTGATTGGTCAATGAAAATTGACATGTAGGATTGGACCATGTGACTTCTCACACCTGACAAACTCAAGGCAGCAGTGCCTGTAAAGTGCTGGGATCAGGAAAAAATGTGGCTTATACTTTTGAAAATAGCAACTTTATGATCTTCGATGACTTTCTTGCAATTGAGTGCCACTTTGAAAAACCGCTCGAAACTTGAAACTCTGAATACAATTGCGTAGTTTATATCCACCCTTACATGACTGACGGCCTGATGCTCACTCTCTGTTCTAAGCCGCTCCATTATGTGCCTCTGAGAAAAGCTAATTGGTCCATCAATGCCACTACCTATAACACCAACAACATTTCTTTCTGTAACGCATCTTCATATAAATGATGTAGCTCAAAGTGCTTTACAGGATGAAGAAAGAGAAAAAATTAAAATTCGGCAATATTAATTAGCATAGACTAAAAGTAAGGTCCGATGGCCAGGGAGGACAGAAAAAACAAAAATTCCAGATGGCTGGAGAGAAAAAAGATAAAATCTGCAGGGGTTCTGAGGCCATGAGACCGCCCAGCCCCCTCTAGGCAACATTACACTATAACATTACAAATAAGTTCCCCAATTGATGGCTGCTCCATTAAGGTATGGCATTAAGCATAGAGATATTTAGCACAGGTTTGTGAAAAAGATAAAGGTTTGAAATGGATGAAAAAAATACTCACGTATAAGTCAGGTCTTGAAACCCGAAAAATCGATCATAAAATCAGACCCCAACTTATATGCCCGTTAAAAAATGAAAGTAAAATTTTTTTTTTTTTTTTACATTTTCTTGCCCCCTCCAATCTCGCATCAGTTTCTCAGACGCATCGAAGTTTGTTGCAGCAGCGCAGGTTCCAATTTATTTCGCTACTTCAACGACGTTTACTTTAAAACCAGCTTCATATTTTCTTCTGATCGAACGCTCCATCGTAGATAAGGGATACTCTTACGATAAAGGTGTAGGAGGGTTTGAGATACACAAAACAGTGCAAATGTCACTTTGAAATAGTTTGGGTATTACTGTGTGGTCACGTAGACACAATACATAGGGAAAAAAAGGCTGTGTGCTCCGTGGTTACTCTCTCAGGTGGACGTTAGCATATCATGATCTCTTGGACCAATAGCGTGAGTTTTCCGCATTTGACTTAGACGACCGACATTATAAAATACCAGAAATTATACAGTATAACCAAGCCCTGACTTATCCGCAGGAGAACTTATCTGCGAGTATATACGATATTTCAAACTTGTATGACTTTCATGACTATAACACACCAACATAGCCCATGAAGTGATATTTGTGTGAAATATGTTTTTTAAAATATTTATGTCTGCTTTCCTTTTGTTGTTACAGCTTTTATATGTCACCACAACAGCTTTTTGATCTATGGCTCACTGAGAGATCCCACAATGCAAAACTGGTCCAATATTACCCACGTGTCGGTATCCTTTGCACTTCTGGTTAGTTTAGTTTTTGCTGGCTGTGGATATTCTACTTTCACCGGATATACACAAGGTAAGCTTTTTCTTTTATTTTCATTTTTTATATGAACCCTATAATTCTGAAATCCAAATGTTATGCTGATTTTGTGCTTATTATAGCACAGGTGGAGTTTTATACAAAATGCAGATTATTCTTAGTTTTTCTTTTTAATTTCTTAAAACTACTTAAAGTGTCAATGGTGAATTTCTACATTTGCACTAACCTAACATTTTGAGTGTTTACATGCACTTCAATATCCTGTTTCTAAAATGCCATGTAAACCCTTATTCCAGTTAGAAAAATCAAATTATTGGCCTTTGAGAGATCTGATTAACAGAGGTAGATTGTTTTTTTTCATGAATAGCCTGATTATGTGACCACGTAAACCCATTACCAGGTTACTTTTAAGGAGTTTGTATTCCTTTGCACTTTGTCAGCCTGCGCATGGATTTGCTTTGCACGCACTTTCGGTAGCCACAGACAGTAGCATTATTTGTTATGCTGGCTGAAATACTCTGTCTCATTTATTTCAGAAATCACTAAATTTATGTTGATGAGCTGAGCATGCAGTGCTAATCTCTGCAGCACAGTTTCGAGAACAGTAGGGTAACCAGGTTAAAGTGGCATGTGTTAGGTAGTCCAGTTTACTTTTTAAAATAACAAGTAACTTAACGCATATCTTCCTGATATAAAAATACTTCAATATTATTAGTAGTTTACCCGCACTGGGTATAAATCCTGAAGCCCACATAGCAGTATGCCGTTCCTTTGCAGGACGTAATCGCACAAACAAGCAGAAAAGAATTTGCTGCATGCAATCCGGTAGCAGAAACCTGCAAGTAAAGCATCAGTTTGACTAAGTAGATTTATAGAACACAAGAAAATGATCACAGGCCTGATGCTTATTTTCAGATTCACGGTGGCTGATGATGACATTTTACTACTTTTTGCGTACTTAAAGACGTTGGAGCAGCTCAGCGTAATGTTACTGATTAATAGTCTGTTCACAAGTTTGTCATTCTCAAAAAAACACGATTATGTGATACTTCCATGCTATTGCCTAATTCTGGTCATATCTGGGCCCACCGTGTATGGTTAAAAATAATAATAATAATAACACCACCCTACAAGCAAAAATAAACAGATTGTAAGATTACTACCACCATGCAATAAAACGTGTTATGGCATTAATTAATTTGCTTACCTAACCTCTTTTGAGCTCTGCTAAAGAGCAGAAATGTGCATAGTTTATTCCCATGCTCTCGATACTTTGGAAATGTGAAACTGTGCCGGAAAGTCATTACAGAATAATTTGACAAGTCCAGCATTTCTTAGTCATGTAATCTGACAGCAACGAGTTCAGCACCTGTGGTAGTCAGGCTTGACATCTCCTGTAACTAGAAGTTGTGTATTGTGACATCAGCTTAATGAGCTACCATGATGCAGGGTGGGGAGCTGTGGAGAGGCCTTGTGTAATTATAATTTAGAGGATTGAACGTGTCAAGTCTATTTTTGGAAACTTAAACAGTACTTGGCACAAAAGCATAGCATACTGGCATCCACTTAATCCAATTTAGTGTCACTGGGAGCTGAAACCTAAATAAGCAGTATTTGGCATAAGGTGAGAAAATATTGTTTCCTTAAAACTGTGCACCCTGAGGCACTTCTCTCCCCTTTCCACTCTCCAGTTCAGGATTTCCTTTTATAAATATTGTGTCATTTTAGGCGGTTGCGTGGAAACATTTTTAAAAAGTGAAACACAATCGTGATCTTCACAATTCAAGACTCCAGACATGTACTGCACAAGTGACAAGTGTAAGCCAACCACGCATTTACTTCGCCATTCTTTGGAAATGAACAACAGTAATGCAGGCAGCCGGTTGTGTTTGGTTACTAGCAAATAAAGTTATAACCCCAGGAAAAATCCCCGTGGTTAATTAAAGCCTCCCCTCACTCTCGCGGTCTCTTTTACCAGCCTGGCAGCCTTTTTATTGCTGACGCTCTGTTTTCTAAAACCACGGCTGGTCCTTGTTCATCTGCTCTTCTTACCAAGCTGTTTTCTCCTCTGTTTTTGTAAACCCGCAGCAGGGAGATACTGACAAAGCAGAAGTGTAAATGATGTACAGTCACCAGTTAATAAGGTGTGGAGTTTAGCCTATTTGTTTAATAACTGCTTCTGACGTCAGAAGGCGAGTCATCGGGGATTTCCAGCCTTGCCATTTTTCCAATAGAATCTCTTCAGGGATGTAGGCTGGGCGGCGAGCACAACATTAAAGCTGTTTTACAAGTGCTTTTTAAAAGCGGCATCCTTTACAGAAAGAGGGACGCTTTTGTTTTACACAATGGAGAAAGCTATTAATGCATTTTCAATTATTGTAACCTAATCACATTACTGCTCAATTACTCTTAGGGACTTCAACCCACAACGTCAAGTGGACCTTTGTATTTCCAAAAGTGAAAACTAGGCATATTAAGGCTCTGTGGGTATGGCTGAACCCTTACAAATGCTGGGGTGGCTTAAAAATATTCTAGAACAGACCTGAGACTTATGGGAACATGACATCTGTCGGTGATAACATTTTAGATTTTTCTGTGTGCACTTTTAAAAGTTGAGGAGAGCGGCTCCTGGGCAAGTAACTTGGTCGTCTGATTTTATCAAGTTCTGTTAGATATCCAAACCCCAACCTCATTAATACTTGGTAACATCGCAGTGAGTCGTGCCATCCAACATGGACCAGAAATTGTACACCAAAGACCTACTGCTGTGACACAGTGCTAACTTTGCACAAGTTATTAAATCAGTCTTCTCATGTTCATAGAATGCCTTTTTTATTGTCACTATACACATGTACAATGAGATTAAAAGCAACTCCTCCAGTGCAAACATATATGTAAAACACAACAAATAAGTAAACAAATGGTGCAAAAAGTTGCAAAAAAAGTTCTGCAACGCTATATACATATGGAAAGAATAAATAACTATTGGGTTATTGCACATTATTTAAATATACAGTGGTTAGTAAGATGGGGTCCTGATGTTAAATATTCTGAGGTATGTTTTGTGGAAATAAAATAAAACATTTTACGGAGGACACAAAGAAATGTAGATGTCGTGATCTTGCTTGAGTTTAGAAAAGCACAACTGTAAAAACACTTCCAAGGTTCCCCACTAGAGGAAGAAATCGCCGTCGAAATACCCCAATTAGGAACCCAAAGGGATGAGACAAATGCTGATAAAATAAATAGGTTTATTTTAGCAAAAACAGGCTGTGCAAGCCCCAAAGTTCCAAAGAGCACAAGGAATACGCCTGAAAAGGCAAGGCGATACACAGTAAACAAAGTCCCAATACAGAATCCAAAAATCAAGGGTGAAAACAGAGCAGAGGTTCAAAAATAATAATAAACACAGCCCCATTCTAAAGTACAGAGGCAAGAGTCCCAAAGTGAAATCCAAAGAAGAAGCTGAAAAACAAAGCAAAGAGTTGAAAATCAAGAAAACACAAGCAAGAGCAATAGCATCAGCAAAGCACAGAAACTCTCCAAAACTCTCCATTTCCTAGAGCAGGGGTGTCGAACTCCGGGCCTTGAGGGCCGCAGTGGCTGCAGGTTTTCATTCTAACCCTTTTCCTGATCTGTGACCAGTTTTCATTGCTAATTAACTCCTTTTCCTTTCCTTTCAATATCCCCATTTTTAAGAATTCAGTGCTCTGAATTGATTCATTCCTTCATTAAATGGCAGTCAAACAGAAGTGAGATGTAAAACGAGCCAACAGATGGCCAGCTAAATTGGGGCTTCAAACTCCAACCAGTTTCACTCCAACCAATCTCGTAATGAGAAGCCAGTTCTTGCTGTTAATTAAACCCGTTATTTAATTCCAAGGCTTGTTGCTGCTGTCATTCTGCCACAGCAGACATTTCCAACACTGTTGATTTTCTGTTTTGGTGACCTGAGAGATCAACCGTACTGAGACCATTCACTTTCTTTATTTTCAGATATTGTGTGATGGGCACAGGTGAACTGGTCATGTGATGGCTCGTTTTGTGTCTCATTATTGTTTGGCTGCTAATTAAGGAAAAAGAGACAACTAAGGGGCCTGAGTCAAGTTAATTAAAACTAAAGAAAAAGAAGGTAATTAGCAGCCAAAACTGGTCACTAATGAAGAAGATGGTTAAAATGAAAACCTGCAGCCACTGCGGCCCTCCAGGACCGGAGTTCAACACCTGCGCCCTAGCGCATTTGATAAACTGCAAGGTACTACTGGAGGCTCTCCCTTAAATAAGGTAAAGGCCGTTCCTGGTGGTGATTGGCAGGTGGCCCCACCCCTTGGGGAGCCACCCATAAAACACCTAGGCCAAATATTAATACAAACAAATGATATAAAATTAAACAAAACGGACAAGAAACACAACTGTAAACACCAGGCAGGGAGGAAAATACTGGTTGAAACAAGACAGTGGACTCCATCCACGTTAATGTAATGTTATTCAAATATTTTAAAGGCTAGGGTAAAAACAGCCCATTTGATGCATTTCAGTGAAGGTTATCACTATGTTCAGTGTGTCTTTGTAATGATGCAGCAACACAAAAATAGAAAAATGGGGTGAAAAAGCCTCAAACAGTTTGACCAGGTCACTGCTCAGCGTCACCCCAGGCAACCTGACTCAAACTCCAGGGCTCAAAAATCCAATGGGGAGAAAGAGAGAAAAACCCGTAAAACAATCAGTGGCCAAGTAAAAACAAGCAATTTCCTTAAATGTAAAAAAAATTGATGACAAAAAGATGATGTACATACCAAAGAAACAAAAATAGGTAAACAATATCAAGGAAACCAATGTAGACACTGTGCTACAGGGGTCAAAACCAAAAAATCGAAACAAGAATCATCAATTGGAAAAATCGGGAATGAGAACCAGAAAAAAGAAAAAATGGATATGTGTAAAAAGGTAAACAACCCCCAATTTGTAACCCAGTAAACTGTAATCCCAGAACACAATCAATAAAGACCAGAAAGAACTACAAAGAAATGCAATTCTCCCAGCACCCCTACATAAGCTCAATGATCCACTGCTGAGACCCCTCTCTCTGACTGAATGTGCAGGAAATTGAGTCAGGTTGTACAGAAATAAATGAAAAAACAACATAACAAATTACTTAAAACATGAAAGTATTTTTTCAAAAATGAAAAATACAATAAAACAGAAAATAAATACAACTTTGGGAAAAATCCCTTGCTCTACCACAACAGTATCATTTTGATTGGCTTATGATTTCATTTTTTTTTTTCTTTTCAACAGTTCCATGGCCTCTAAATTTTAAATATGGTATTCATGGTTTCGGAGGCCATGGAATCTAGTGGTTATATATTTTTTTTTTCTTTCCTTGTGTTTTTAACATTATTAAAAATGGTTCCCGATCTCTTACAATTCCACCTAATTTTCTGTATGGACACTGCCATGTTGAAGACTGGTTGATAGGACTCCACTCCTCATTGCTGGGATGCAGCTCCTATAGATGCTGTGCTTTGAAAGCTGGCATATTACGTTCTTGGCCTTCCAAGATTGCATTCTTAAAAGAAAAAACCTTTTGCGTCATGTTGTACAATTAGTTTTGAATTAATTGGTTACATTTTTTTTCTTTGTGCCGTTGATTACAATTTACATCTCAAGTTTCTTGATTCTGGTTGTGTGAGATTTTTTTTTTTTTGTCTTATGACTGCTGTGTTCTTAGACTACGATTCTGACTGCACTCCCTGAGCTTTATTATTTATTTGTTGTGTTCCCAATTATGACCGCTTGTGAATTTTGCCATCAATCTTAAAGCTGGTTTCTCCTGGCACAAGCAATAAACTTAGACTAAACCGACTACGAAGAGTGACAATGCTCCGAATTATACAAGGCTCTTTAACCATTGTTAAAAATGAAGACTAGCAGCAATGATGGGTCATCCAGCAGTGAGTTTGGAATCCCTGACCTATGATTGCATGCATCACGTTAGATGTCTCTAGTGTCGCTGATGCTCAATTAGTAGGACTTTTAACAATAAACATTTTGTCTGTGATGTGTGTTCATTTTAGGAGACATATTTGAAAATTATTGTAAAAATGATGACCTGGCAACATTTGGAAGACTGTGTTATGCAGTGAGCATTGTCCTGACTTTTCCTATTGAATGCTTTGTGACAAGGGAGGTAAGTTTACTTTCCTCTGTTAAGTGGCTTTGCTTTGTGTTAGAACACTGTAAATGCAACGTGAATTATATCATGGAGCTTGGCAGATGGTTGCCATGTCTGTCTTTTTTTTTTTTTTTATTCCCCCCTTAACTTTCTTCGTATGTAGCAAAGTAGAAAAAACGGATTTACACATCTTAGGTACAACTGAACACAATGTGACCATTTCCAGCCTGATAGTTGCAATATGTGTGCACCTCTGACATGCATAGCATCAGAATGGATTAATCTGTTAATTTTTCAGGTGTCTTGCAATCCTGAAATGCTGGACCCATCTGATAATAAACATAATCCATGACTCCCAACAAACTTTAAGGGAGCCTTCACCTTCTAAGAGTTAGGAAATACATGAAACCCTGTGAAATAATAATAATACCGAAAGATTTTATTACTATTTACAAGGTGTTTCTGTCTTCCTAGTGGAAGAAGGAAGCACACAGCATCTGCACAGATGGATCAGAAACAAAAAAGATGCGCCAGCTGGAATGAGCTAATCCCACACGGACAATCAGTACCCCGAGGAGTGGAATTCTGAAAGCACAATATTTTTTTTTTTCTTGTTGCTAATTTGGAGCCATCTGTTGCATTTTATTTATGGTTATTGTTCATATGGTGTCTTTCATTGTTTGAGGCACAGTGGTTTGCACTGCTGACTCACAGCTCGAGTCACATTTTCGCCACACTAATTAGTCTGGCATACTTGATAGATTCTTGTCCGGCCCTTGGGGCACTTAAAGACCACTGCACCTTTATAATACATTCAAAACTAGTTCAGTTCCTACTTCCCCACTCACGTTAATACATTTCATTGAGTTTGGTGAAACATTTTTTCAATTTTGCTGAACTCAAAGTGAAATGAACGGAGTGGTGTTCGCGTATCATTAGTAGAGATTTTCATTGTGTTCGACCAATCTTTAGTAGAGATTTTTAACATAAAATAGGGTCTGTAGTTTTTTATTTTAAGTAAACATCAATAAATCCATATAAACAGTCCTACACCAGCCATCTGTCCCACTATAGCCATGTTGCATTGCACTATAGCACAGGCGAGCATCTGTGTTTCCTTTGGAATACAAGGATGACCTGGCAGTGGATCCACTAATGGTGACAAGATATGCGCTAGAAAGACCTGATGGAATATAAAGAAGATGAACTTTATCAAAATAGCAGTGACATCAAGTGCCACCACAGGAAATGAAAAGATAAAGAAAATGAGAAGATTAAGTAAGAGTTGATTGAAGCAGCAATAAATTACTTTTAAACATTTAAAACATAAAATAAGATAATCTGAAGAGTGTTCACGGCACCTCTGAGGGTGTGCTGTGTTTTATGCATTTCCCTTATTAAATAATAATTATTGTTATTATTTGAAAACTGTTTGACACTAAGGCTCAGCCTCCTGTGCTTTATTTTTCCCATGTAATTATAGAAAAGAATGAATTTTTTGATCAAAATGTACACAGTGAGGTAGTGGGGAAAAAATGAACACCGCTAAAACTGATCTGCAATGAAGATGCTAGTAAAGCAATATGACTGGCCTCATTATTTGCATGTTATAAAAACATAACATTTTTAGGTAATATTAGGTCAAATCAACACCCACCTTAGTAATGTTTACAGTATACAGTGGTACCTCTGGTCACGACTGTAATTCGTTCCAAAACTCTGGTTGTGACCTGAACGTAATTTCCCCATAAGATTGTATGTGAATACAATTAATCCGTTCTAGACCGTACGAACTGTATGTAAATATATACAGTAGAGTCTCGCTTATCCAACCTTCGCTGATCTAACATTCTGTATTATCCGATGTCCCACCGCAAAAAAAAAACCAAAAAAAAAATGCATCAATCGGCAACAAGAACTGCAAGTTGCAAGCGTGAGCGTAGTCTATTTTTTGTTGCTAAGTTCATTTTTTCAGTAAATTTTTTCTGTTGTTTTGTTGTAAAACATGATTACAGTGGATTATGTGGCTGGCCCTCTCTGGCGTGCGTGTCTCATGCGCGTGCGTGTGTGTGTGTGCATGCAAGTGTGTGTGCGTCTCTCTCGTGTGTGTGTGTGTGCGTGTGCGCATGTCTCTCTCTCTGTCGCGTGCATCTCTCTTCCGCATGTGCGTGCGTGCGTCTCTCTCGTGTGCGCGAGCGCGTCTTTCTCTTGCGCGTGTTTCTCTTTCTCTCGCACGTGTGCATGTGTCTCTCTCTCTCTTGCACGTGCATGTGTCTATCTGTGTCTCTCTCTCTAACGCTCCACAGGGAATGCACAATGACAGACTGAACACGTGCGGAAATCATCGGCGCGCACAAACCAAAAGGGAAACTGGCTTGTTCCTATACGGAGTGTGTGGTCGTGCACAGAGGCAAAAGTTTGGCGAACGTTTTGGTCATAACCCGATTTGTATGTGTTCAGAGATGTTCGTGAACTGAGGTTCCACTGTATTAGGCTCGTAATATGTAAAATTATAACATAGTTTGATGTTTAATAGGCTTTTTCTTAACACCTCCCATTATCTGACATTTTCGCTTATCCGACGTTCTGCCGGCCCATTTATGTCGGATAAGCGAGACTCTACTGTATATATATTTTTTTTAAGCTCAAAAATAATTAATTATAACATAGAATGCACAGTGTAATAGTAAACTAAATGTAAAAACATTGAATAGCACTGAGAAAACCTTGAACAACAGAGAAAACTAACATTGTAAGAGTTCGCGCTAGACCCTTACAAACTGCTCGCTGTAAACACTTTTTTTATGAGTTTTAAGCACAGGGAAAAAAAATTAAATGCCAGTTCTCTTGCGAAACTTTTCAAACCATCCTCTACTGGCTTTAAATTCCTCACCTCGCCACTTGAAAAAGGATTTTTTTTTTCAGCAAATAGCCATGAATCTCCCTGGCTTTCTCACATATGATCGGCTCGCTTATGCTATCCCCTGCAAGTTGCTTCTTGTTGAACCACACTAGCAACAGTTTTTCCACCTCTCCCAGCACTTGAGGCCTCTGCTTGGTTAACATTATACAGTGGAACCTCGGTTTGTGAGCATAATTCGTTCCGGAAACATGCTCGCAGTCCAAAGCACTCATATATCAAAGTGAATTTCTGCATAAGAAATAATGGAAACTCAGATGATTTGTTCCACAACCCAAAACTATTCATATAAAAATGATTAATACAAAATATAAAGTAAAAATACATAAAACAAATTATCCTGCACTTTACCTTTGAAAAGAATCGTGGCTGGTGTGAGTGAGTTTCTAAACTCTTGTGGGGTTCCACCCAACGGGACGACACGCGGAAGAGCGTCCCAAAGCAATCGCAGTCTCCCAGCACTGTAGCAGTTCGCCGTAAAAGCGAATCCTAAAAGATCGTGGACATGCTATAAGCGCCTGCTGTCGATGGGTGATACAAAGAACAAGGGACATTATAAATGCGCAGGGCACAGTACTACTTGGCCACGACCCTGCCCGACTGCTGTGTCTGTGTATTGGAGAGTGGCAGATCCCGCTACAATAAATAACCGCACTGTTGCTGTTTTAAGATGAATAATGCTGGTGTTGCTAAAGTACTGAGACTCGGCTTCGAGTTTTGGGGTGCAAGACGGGGACTCGCAGCACACACACACACACACACACACACAGTCACAATGCTGTAGTGAACAGTATTCGCTCGTACGGATGTTGACTATATGAGTGAGGCACGCCGACTCAGACAGAGAATAGGAGACGATTGCCCACAATCCCGCAGCGAGAGAGAGAGAACCATCAGCTCAGTTGTGATCACATGATGCTCAGCAGACAAAGCATATACATACTACTCGTATTGCAAGACCTCGCTCGTTTATTAAGTCAAAATTTATTAAAAATTTTAGCTCGTCTTGCAAAACACTTGTAAACCAGGTTACTCGCAAACCGAGGTTCCACTGTAACTCCTTTTGCAACATCAGCTGCTTTGTTAGGCACTGTATACGTAATCATAGCTTACAATCAATATAGCAATTAAACTAATATAACAACAAATGAAACAACAATTTAAAATATCACAGACAAAGGTTTTTCCCATCAGTTTGACAGGTATTCACAGAACAGATGGGTTTTCAATTGTTTCTTGAATACATTGAGGGATTCAGCAGTGCGGATGGAGGTGGGCAGCTCATTCCACCAGCTAGGAACTACACAAGAAAAGAGTCCGAATTGTAACTTGATACCACACAGAGGCACTTCTAGTGTTTGATTTTACCTCCTCCCTCTTTTTTAAGCTTTTGATTTTAAAGTATTATAATCTGTACTTGCCTTTTAAATTAGAATTGTTCACAGCACTCTGTGCCTGCAATCAGTGAAAACCGTTACACAAAAAATAAGTTGTGTTGATGATTATTGTCTTGGTTTGTCACCGTATTAACAATATGTTGTAGTAAAGAAGGATTTTTTTTTAGATAGTGAATTTTGATTCTAACCGTTTTCTTTAACCTGCAGGTCATATCAAATGTGTTCCTTAAGGGGAGACTTTCAATGGTTTTCCATATCTTTTTGACTCTGCTTATTGTCGCAGTGTGTACCAGCTTGTCACTGATATACGACTGCCTGGGCATCGTCTTGGAACTGAATGTAAGTTGATCTGCTGTGTCCTTTTGTTCTGCTACTGTCATACTTCCGGGCCTCTCAGATTTGCCACCCAGATTTCTCAGTTGTGTCATGTACTTTATAAAATTAAACAAGGTTCCTGGTTTGGGTCTCTCCATCTCATTATGTAATGGTGCCAAACCTTGTGTCCCTGTACAAGTATGTTTCTTCCAATGTTTTGCCATGAAAGGTTAGTATCTTTAAAAAAACATGAAAGTGCTGCCAGTACCTGTATCCTGTAATTGTTCGTTAAATTACTGGTGATCTAATTGTTCCAATATACCCAACAAAGGAGGATGACATGGTGGTTCGCAGATTATTTCTGCTGCCTCATGACTTCAAAAGAATAGATTTGAATTCTGGCCTGGACACTGTCCACCTCAAGTTTGTATTGTGGCGGACAGCCAGGGCCCATGCCCAGTCGGGACGCCCCTTCAGTATATGTTCAGGGGGAGCAGCTATGGACAATTCAATATCTCCTCCTGGACGCTAGATGGCAACCTCCTTGGGTTGGAGCGGTGCCTCGGTCTCCCGCAGGGCTCCATGGGAATTGGAGTTTGGTGCAGCCCTGTTGGGTCCCGCAGGCACCACCTGGGGGTGCAGCAGGTGGGACTCCAGAGTAATGGGCAGTGTGTTCACCATACCTGGAAGTACAGCCAGAACTCGGCAATCAAGCACCTGGGGCACTTCCGGGTGGGCCATAAAAGGGGCCAGCAACCACCAGTCAAGGAGCCAGAGTCAGGAGGAGGAGGATGATGAGGTTGTCTGGGAGGAGTGGTGGTGGAGGAAGAAGAGTGTGGTGTGCTTTATTTTGGTTTATTTTGGTGTGCTTGGGACTGTGTTAGGGCTGAGGGAAACAGGGAAGACATGGACCTCAGCTGAAGAAAAAATACATCTTTTGTTGATTTTATACGTGCCTCCGTGTCAGTCTGTGTCGGGTCGGGCGCATATATAGTGCCTTTTACAGCATATTCTCCTGATGGTACTTGGGAATGTGGGAGGAAAATCAAAGAAATGTGTGTTATTGGAATAGATCTATTTAAAAAGTGTATGTTCTAAGACACCCCCATAACCTTGCACCGGTGAGAGCAGGCTCAGAAAAAGGATGCATTATTTCAAGCACTGAAATTTCTAAATGGATTCTGAGGTGTCTATGAAACATGAGAGAGGCGGAGTGCAGGATCTGCAAGGAGCCAAAATAAACCAGTTTCATAATGGAGATAACTACAGTAAATGGTAACGGGATGCAGATGCCAGTATGCAGGAGTAGGAAATAAAAAGAAGCGGGAGATGATGGACATTTTGCATGAAAAGATGGACAATCTGCTGTCAACTGTTTTATATGACATCCTGTAATCTGTACTGTACTCATAATAAACCATTAATTCATTTCAAAATGTTATGGCCCCTCACTGAAAAATGCCATTTACTGTCATGGCTTTACTGTATGTATCAAATTTCCATTTTCAACTAATCCTGTTATGTTTTGGAATTTTTACACAATAATGTCTTATACTTTATTATGTAGTTTCCCTACATAACCATCACAAGTTACAACTGTGCACATCCATACCCAGAATCGCTCCTACAGCATTAGCTTAGGGGTTCCAGTTACCCTAACATTCATGTCTTTGATTTGGAGTACCCAGAGAAAAAGTCAAGGAAACATTAAACGCCTGAAGAAGGGACCTGAGTTGCCTCGAAAGCTTGCATATTGTAATCTTTTTAGTTAGCCAATAAAAGGTGTCATTTTGCTTGATTTTTCACTACATAAAACTTTGACAGAGAAGAGGAGACAATTCAGTCCGTCAAGCTCGCTTGTTTAGGTCTTAACTAAGCTGTCTCAATATCTCATCCAGGTTCTTCTTAAAGGTTGTCAAGGTTTTTGCTTCAGCTCCATGTCTCAGTAGCTTGTTTCAGATTCCCACAGCTATTTACATAAAAAAAGTGCTTTTTGGCTTTGGTCCTTAATGCACTTCCCTTAATTTCCAATGGTGTCCTCCAGTATACGAGTCCCCATTTAGTTTAAAGAATTCATCTGGATCTGCTTTATCAATGTCTGAGAATTTTGAAGACATGAATTGGGTCCCCATGAAGTCTCCCCTGCTTGAGACTAAAGAGTCTGTCACAGTAGGACATGTCCTTCAGTCCTGAGATGTATTTGGGTACTCAAATGTGGCACTTTAAAGTCATCCCTGATGGAGGATCGCAGGAATCATGGGAAGAAGGGGTCCTTTCATCGGATTGGCTGGCCCAGCGCTGTTTCAGCCATATAATGGCCAAATGGGGGAGGTAGCCTGATGGCTGAGGTCTCCAGGACTCTAAATATATCCAAATCTTCTTATGTGATATCATCTACTGTTAACTTCTGCTCCGTACTTCTAAAATTTTTATTTTTATACTGTATTGAGGATTTGTTCTGTGTATTGTATTGTATTGAGCCCCTTCTTTTGACACCCACTGCACGCCCAACCTACCTGGAAAGGGGTCTCTCTTTGAACTGCCTTTCCCTAGGTTTCTTCCATTTTTCCCTACTAGGTTTTTTGTGGGAGTTTTTCCTGGTCTTAGAGAGTCAAGGCTGGGGGGCTGTCAAGAGGCAGGGCCTGTTAAAGGCCATTGCGGCACTTCTTGTGTGATTTTGGGCTTTACAAAAATAAATTGTATTGTATTGTATTTGGTTGCTCACATCTGGACAGCTTTAAGTGCTGCTATGTCTTTCTTGTAGTGTAGTGACAGTAACTTCATGCGGACTCACCAGTGCATTATTACACTCTGAGCATAACGTCCCTCTAAATATGTTTAACTGTTTTTACACTATAAACTAACATTTTATTAATCTTTTTATCTTCAGCGCATTGCTTAGATGATGAAAACCTTGCATCAACATAAGCCCCTAAATCCCTTTTCAGAGGTTGCTTCCTGTAGCTCAGCGTCTCCCATCTCTCACTTATAATTGACGTTCTTTTTGCCCAGGTGTAGCACTTTGCACTTTTCTACAATAAACTGGATTTTTTTCAAGTTTTCACCCACTTCTGAAGATTATCCAAGTCTTTTATTTCCTTTTGCTGCCTTCTCTGTGTCTGCCATTTCTCTAGTTTATGTATCACTAGCAAAATACCCGCGCTTCGCAGCAGAGAAGTAGTGTGTTAAAGAGGTTATGTAAACATATATATACATATACATATCTACATATACACATATCTACATATACATATATATATACATATATATATATATATATATATATACACATATACACTTCCACATATATATACATATATATCCATCCATCCATTTTCCAACCCGCTGAATCCGAACACAGGGTCACGGGGGTCTGCTGGAGCCAATCCCAGCCAACACAGGGCACAAGGCAGGAACCAATCCCGGGCAGGGTGCCAACCCACCACAGGACACACACAAACACACCCACACACCAAGCACGCACTAGGGCCAATTTAGAATCGCCAATCCACCTAACCTGCATGTCTTTGGACTGTGGGAGGGAAACCGGAGCGCCCGGAGGAAACCCACGCAGACACGGGGAGAACATGCAAACTCCACGCAGGGAGGACCCGGGAAGCGAACCCGGGACCCCAGGTCTCCCAACTGCGAGGCAGCAGCGCTACCCACTGCGCCACCGTGCCGCCCCATACATATATATATATATATATATATATATATATATATACACATAAACATATATATATATATATATATATATATATATATATATATATATATATATATATATATACACACACGTATCAACATATGTATACACATACATAAACACACATATACATATATACATATACACATACATACATAGTGCATTGTAACACGGGCTGTGATTGTTACATGGGAGGGAGACGACAAATCACAGCTTCCCGCTTTCTAATCAGGCCTGTGATTGGTGCTTTGACTGATGCCTAAATCCCACAGTATCTCCCCTTAGGAGAGGCGTTAGGCAAGTGTAATTGAATAGCGGCGCTGCAAGTTTAGCTTTACACCTGTTTTTAAGGCTTATTGACTGAAAGGGGCTTTCTTGAAAAAACTTAGGGCTTTGCTACAGGATACACCCTCCACAAGTTAAGGAAGTAAAAATAAAGGTATACATTTCTGTTTTATTTAAACCTTTTAAGTTTGTAAAGATACTGACAATAAGCTACGCAAACCCACCAAGACATGGAATCGTTTAAATCAAGGCGCTGCGCTACCTTCTTCCAGATCGGCCCCAAGGTGTTCATATTTTTCCAAAGCAGTTCTGGTCTTCATCGGCATCTGTAGCCGAGTCGAAAAACACCATCCCATACTATTAGTTAACGATTAACACATTTCTATATGTATTGTAAGCATACAATACAACTGATAATATGTTGCGCTTATTTATCTGCTGTACTGACATTTTTGCGCGTTTCACGGCTGAAATCCAACGTGGTTTGTGCTCTTCAGAATGAAAACAGTTTGCATTTACCTTTTTAATAAAAGGCAAGCTTTTAAGCCTGAGAAATCACCCCGTAAATGCACACGTTTAATTGCACATGTGTTAATATGTATGCTTACACAGTATTAAAAGACACTCAACAATTAACGTCATTTACCTTCGTTCCCATGTTTGAGTCGTGCTGTAAATTCTTACTGTGAAATATAATTGACAAATAATTTGGTGAATGAACTTGTGAAAAAGGTGGAGCTGAAGTATTACGTCACTTCATTAACGAAAATGCCATGATGTGCGGAAGAGCGGGGGGAGTGTGGGGGTTGATGGAGAATGTTTTCTTCAGCGCTCTTTGGAGCTCTTCCTTGTTTTCAGTTCACGTGATTACGTAGGAGGCGTGATGATGTGATATGCGACTCCGCCTCCTCCATTACAGTATATGGACAAAAAAGAGGTTCCAGTTATGACCATTAAGTGTAGAATTCCGAAATGAAACCTGCCTAACTTTTGTAAGTAAGCTGTAAGGAATGAGCCTGCCAAATTTCAGCCTTCCACCTACACGGGAAGTTAGAGAATTAGTGATGAGTGAATGAGTGAGGGCTTTGCCTTTTATTAGTATAGATCCGTGAATTTCACAAGTTTACTAATTATACTGAAACCTTTGTCATTCATATAAATTGTTAAAAAATTAGAGGTCCAAGAAAAGACCCCAGAGGCACTCTGATGACCCTACTGCATGTGGAGCATTCACCTCTTTATCTGTATTTTTGGTCTTTTTGAGTTCCAGTTTTGTAGGTTACCTCTGATGCTAACAGCTTCTAGTTTCAGAATTAATTGTCAGTGTAGGACTGAGTCAAAGGCTTTTTGAAAGTCTAAGCAAGTTCTGTCGTATGCTTTGCTTTTGTCAACTACTGCAGCAGCCTAAATAAAAATGGTCTGGAAAGATCTTGCTTTCAAAAATCTCATACCAAAAGTTATTTAGTATGTTATTTTCATGTACAGTAGGTGCTTTTCTAATGTATTTCTTACTATCATTTCCATAGTTCTGCATGGTACAAAAATAAGTCTTACTGGGCTGTAATTAGCAGGACCCCTAATTTTGTCTCCTTTCTTGAAGGTTGCAGTCACATTTGCTACTTTCCAGTCCTCAAGTTCTTCTCCTTTCTCAAGTGACTGCTCAAATATGGCTAATAAGGGTTTATAGATGATAGCTTTCATTTCTTTCAGTATGGGAGCTCCACGCAGACAGCAGTTAGGCACAGAGTTTGGAGACCAATCTCTCCATCTTTTTGCCATATTGATAACCTCTTTGCCCACATGCTGCCCTCAAGTCCAATTGTTATTATCTAACCAAACGAGACTGAGGAACTGAATGGTCGTCTCTAGTTTTGTTGAAATATTTGTTAACTAAATTCACTCTTTGATGCCCAAAGCTAATGGGTCCCATGGTGTATCCTGGCAGCAGTCTTTTGCATCTAATTTTTAATTTTATGTGCACTCTGTATAAAATGTGCATGGCTGACCCCAGTATTTTATACAATAGAAACTTATAATAGAAAATTAAAGTTATAAAAAAATAATGTCCTTGCCTTTGTGTCTTTTGCAGGGTGTTCTGAGTGCAATTCCTTTGGTGTTCGTCATACCGGCTGCTTGTTACCTGAAGCTCACCGACAATCACTGGTCCCACCGAGACAGCCTCATTTCTGTTTTCCTATTTGTCACTGGTGTCTCTATCCTAACAGTTGGTTTCACCATGACTGTCTTGCACCCCCAACAGTGTTCACATGGAAAGGAAATGTTTTACTGCCTGCCATCAAATTCATCCATTACGAATGTCACGTTTCCCACAAATGTGCCGCAAGCTGAAACTGTTCCCACCAGCAGTAGCTTGTCTTAAGTATAAAGAATTGACTGTGGTATGTGCTGTCAGAAAACTACTCATTTTACAAAGGTGTTTTACCCCGTAAATGCAGTTACTGTTTGTATTTTTTAGTATTCAAAATAAGTAGGCAGAACTTCTACCATTTCTGTCCTTTGTTAAATTTGATTTTTGTTAGATTGTTTTGGAACAGAGGTTTTGGCTTCATGTTGAAATAAGAACAAACATACAGAAGAGCGAGTCCATTTTTTTTTTTTTAATAAACCAGCATCTTCTTGTAATCAGTGCTGTGTTTGTGGAATTGTGGCATTGAGCTCAGAGGCAAATGTGAAGAGGGCAGGAAAAGGCTGAATGTGAAGAAAAGTTTGATCTAAACAACTCTGAAGGGCCTCCTCTGTAATAAGCCATTCATTTACTTAAATCCATAGCAGACAAGAAGCTGATCATTTTTGAAAATTATTTTCAGGTTAGAAATTGCTGGAAGATCTTTAGTTAAACCCCACCAAGCACTTTTGGTTGTTTGGACCAACTCTGCTGTTTGTAAAATGCACTTTAATTCAGCTCCAAACTTTCTAAAGCACTGGTCAATAACACTAAATGACAATCTGGTCGCATTGTGCCCCCCATGTGCTTATTCCATCTGTCCAGTTTGTGTGTGTGTGCGTGTGTGTGTGTGTGTGTCAACCTTTATTAGAAGGTTTTAGAGGTCCTTGGTCTTTCATCGTTTTACAGTAAGACTTGTCTAAGTCTTGGTTATTTCTGTGTGTTTTTTCCACCGTAATAAGGCAATGTTTAAAATGAAGAGGCTTTATAAGTTTGCAAGTATAAAAAATGCAGTATATAGATTTGTTATATAATGTGTGTAGCTTTTTATTCCTAAAAATTATTTTTGGGTAATAAAAGAAAGAGTTGTCAATCCATAAAGTGTGTGTTTTTTTTTTTTTGGCTATCCTCATCCATCCATCCTCTTCCGCTTATCCCAGATCTGGTCGCGGGGGCAGCAGCTTGAGCAGAGATGCCCAGACTTCCCTCTCCCCGGCCACTTCTTCTAGCTCTTCCGGGAGAATCCCGAGGCGTTCCCCGGCCAGCTGGGAGACATAGTCCCTCCAGCGTGTCCTGGGTCTTCCCCGGGGCCTCCTCCCGGTTGGACGTGCCCGGAACACCTCACCAGGGAGGCGTCCAGGAGGCATCCTGATCAGATGCCCGAGCCACCTCATCTGACTCCTCTCGATGCGGAGGAGCAGCGGCTCTACTCTGAGCTCCTCCCAGATGACCGAGCTTCTCACCCTAACTTTAAGGGAAAGCCCAGACACCCTGCGGAGAAAACTCATTTCAGCCGCTTGTATTCGCGATCTCGTTCTTTCGGTCACTACCCATAACTCATGACCATAGGTGAGGGTAGGAACATAGATCGACTGGTAAATCGAGAGCATTGCCTTACGGCTCAGCTCCTTTTTCACCACGACAGACTGATGCAGAGCCCACAGCACCGATCCGCCTGTTGATCTCCCGCTCCATTCTTCCCTCACTCATGAACAAGACCCCGAGATACTTGAACTCCTCCTCTTGGGCAGGATCTTGCTCTCAACCCTGAGAGGGCACTCCATCCTTTTCTGGCTGAGGACCATGGTCTCGGATTTGGTGGTGCTGATTCTCATCCCACCGCTTCACACTCAGCTGCCAACCAATCAAGAGGAAGCTGAAGATCACAGCCTGATGAAGCAAACAGGACAACATCATCTGCAAAAAGCAGTGACCCAATCCTGAGTCCACCAAAACGGACCCCCTCAACACCCTGGCTGCGCCTAGAAATTCTGTCCATAAAAGTTATGAACAGAATCGGTGACAAAGGGCAGCTCTGGCGGAGTCCAACTCTCACTGCAAACGGGTTCGACTTACTGCCAGCAATGTGGACCAAGCTCTGACACCGATCGTACAGGGACCAAACAGCCCTTATCAGGGGCTCCGGTATCCCATACTCCCGGAGCACCCCCCACAGGATTCCCCGAGGGACACGGTCGAACGCCTTTTCCAAGTCCACAAAACACATGTAGACTGGTTGGGCAAACTCCCATGCACCCTCCAGGACTCTGCTAAGGGTGTAGAGCTGGTCCACTGTTCCGCGACCAGGACGAAAACCACACTGTTCCTCCTGAATCTCATTTTTCAACGACTTCTATTTATTCGGCTGACACCTTTCTCCAAGATGACCTACAACATTTATGATAGAACTGGCTCATTTTCTATTAGTTTTCCAATTGCAGCACATGCAGGTCAAGTGACTTGCTGAGGGTCACACAGTGTCAGTAGTAGGATTTGAACCCACAAAGCCTTAACCACTACACCACACTGCCTGTCTGCTGCTCATTCTAAGCTCGTTCAACAAGTCATTTTAAACGTTTTTAAAGATTATGAGGTGAAGTGATTGAAATGTTTTAAAATTATGAAGGGAATTGGTACAACAGATCCAGGCTGTTACTTTAAAGTGAGTTGAACAGAAACTCCGGGACACAGTTACATACTTAAGAGTAAAGTCCACACAAACGTTAAGATGTTTTTCCTCACACAGAGAACCATAGATACATGGAAGCAGCTACCAAGTAGTGTGGTGGGCAGAAGGAGTTTAGAGACCTTCTAAACTTGATTTGATGTTATTTTGGAGGAACTGTGTGGGGTACGATTGGTGAGGTTTGTTGGACTGAATGGCCTGTTCTTGTCAGCTTTTTATTCCTAATGTTCTCTCTCATTTTAATGTGACCTGGTGGTACAGTGTTCAGCTCCGCTGCCACCCAGTGTCTGAGGCTCACCTTAGCTTTGATCTAATTTTCTCCTGGTTAAGCTTAAATTGCCCCTTGACCCCAAATACATTTGAAGTGTGTTAGGCGCTATAGGGCAGTGGTTCTCAAAGCATTACAGACTGAGAACCACCTTGCCAAAGAAACGGAGGACCACCTTCATCCAAAAATTAATTCATAGGGTCAGCATTGACACATGTGTGCTGTATGGTGAAATTCTTTCTTGCATTTGATAATCAATATGCAACCTTTTTCTCTCATAACAAACCAGTGTGTTTCTTCGTGCCAGGCCCAAGCCCGGATAAATGGGGAGGGTTACGTCAGGAACGGCATCCGGTGTAAAATTTTGCCAAATCAATATGCAGACAACAATACAATTTTCCACACCGGGTCATTCGAGCCCCGGGTTAACAACAACCACCACCAGTACTGTTAGTCAGCAGGGTGCTGGTGGAAATTGGGCTACTGTTGGCCGAAGAAGAGGAGGGAGACGTGTTCGGAGGCAGGAGGAGAGGAGAAAGGTAAAGAGAGTGGAACTTAGGGTAGGAACTTTGAATGTTGGCAGTATGACTGGTAAGGGGAGAGAGTTAGCAGATATGATGGAGAGAAGGAAGGTTGATATATTGTGCGTGCAAGAGACTAAATGGAAGGGGAGTAAAGCCAGATGGATCGGAGGTGGATTCAAATTGTTCTATCATGGTGTGGATGGGAGGAGAAATGGGGTAGGAGTTATTCTGAAGGAACAGTATGTCAAGAGTGTTCTGGAGGTGAAAAGAGTGTAAGACAGAGTAATGATTATGAAGCTGGAAACTGAAGGTGTGATGATGAATGTTGTTAGTGCATATGCACCACAAGTTAGGTGTGCAGTGGGTGAGAAAGAAGATTTTTGGAGTGAGTTGGATGAAGTGATGAACAGTGTACCCAAGGGAAAGAAAGTGGTGATTGGAGCGGATTTCAATGGACATGTTGGTGAAGGGAAAAGTGGAGATGAGGAGGTGATGGGTAGGTATGGTGTCAAGGAGAGGAATGAAGAAGGTCAGAGGATAGTGGATTTTGCCGAAAGGATGAACATGGCTGTGGTGAATATGTATTTTAAGAAGAGAGAGGAACATAGAGTGATATACAAGAGTGGAGGAGGATGCACACAGGTAGATTACATCCTATGCAGAAGAGTCAATCTGAAGGAGATTGAAGACTTCAAAGTAGTGGCAGGGGAAAGTGTAGTTAAGCAGCATAGGATGGTGGTCTGTAGGATGACGTTGGAGATCAAGAAGAGGAAGAGAGTGAGGGCAGAGCCAAGGATCAAATGGTGGAAGTTGAAAAGGAAGACTGCAAGGTTGAGTTTAGGGAGGAGGTGAGACAGGCACTGGGTGGCAGTGAAGAGTTACCAGACAGCTGGGAAATTACAGTAGATGTAGCAAGAGTGACAGCAAGAAGGGTGCTTGACGTGATGTCTGGACCAAGGAAGGAGGAAAAGGAAACCTTTTGGTGGAATGGGGAAGTACAGGAGAGTATACAGAGGAAGAGGATGGCAAAGAAGAAGTGTGATAGTCAGAGAGATGCAGAAAGTAGACAAGACTACAAGGAGATAAGGCGCAAGGTGAAGAGAGAGGTGGCAAAGGCTAAAGAAAAGGCGTATGATGAGTTGTATGAGAGGTTGGACACTAAGGAGGTAGAAAAGGACCTGTACAGATTGGCTAGACAGAGGGACCGAGCTGGGAAAGATGTGCAGCAGGTTAGGGTGATAAAGGATAAAGATGGAAACTTACTCACAGGCAAGGAGAGTGTGTTGAGCAGATGGAAAGAGTACTTTGAGAGGCTGATGAATGAAGAGAACAAGAGAGAGAAGAGGTTGGATGATGTGGAGATAGTGAATCAGGAAGTGCAACGGATTAGTAAGGAGGAAGTATGGACATCTATGAAGAGGATGAAGAATGGAAAGGCCGTTGGTCCAGATGACATACCTGTGGAAGCATGGATGTGTTTAGCAGAGATGGCAGTGGAGTTTTTAACCAGATTGTTTAATGGAATCTTGGAAAGTGAGAGGATGCCTGTGGAGTGGAGAAGAAGTGTACTGGTGCCAATATTCAAGAATAAGGGGGGTGTGCAGGACTGCAGTAACTACTGAAGTTATGGGAAAGAGTAGTGGAAGCTAGGTTAAGAAGTGAGGTGATGATTAGTGAGCAGCAGTATGGTTTCATGCCAAGAAAGAGCACCACAGATGCGATGTTTGCTCTGAGGATGTTGATGGAGAAGTTTAGAGAAGGCCAGAAGGAGTTGCATTGCGTCTTTGTGGACCTGGAGAAAGCATGTGACAGGGTGCCTCGAGAGTAGTTGTGGTATTGTATGAGGAAGGCGGGAGTGGCAGAGAAGTGTGTAAGAGTTGTACAGGATATGTACGAGGGACGTGTGACAGTGGTGAGGTCTGCAGTAGGAGTGACGGATACATTCAAGTTGGAGATGGGATTACATCAGGGATCGACTCTGAGCCCTTTCTTATTTGCAATGGTGATGGACAGGTTGACAGACGAGATTAGACATTGACATTGTGATCTGTAGGGAGAGTAGGGAGCAGGTTGAGGAGACCCTGGAGAGGTGGAGATATGCTCTAGAGAGGAGAGGAATGAAGGTCAGTAGGAACAAGACAGAATACATGTGTGTGAATGAGAGGGAGGTCAGTGGAATGGTGAGGATGAAGGGAGTAGAGTTGGCGAAGGTGGATGAGTTTAAATACTTGGGATCAACAATACAGAGTAATGGGGATTGTGAAAGAGAGGTGAAAAAGAGAGTGCAGGTAGGGTGGAATGGGTGGAGAAGAGTGTCAGGAGTGATTTGTGACAGACGGGTATCAGCAAGAGTGAAAGGGAAGGTCTACAGGACGGTAGTGAGATCAGCTATGTTATATGGGTTGGAGACGGTGGCACTGACCAGAAAGCAGGAGACAGAGCTGGAGGTGTCAGAGTTAAAGATGCTAAGATTTGCATTGGGTGTGACGAGGATGGATAGGATTAGAAATGAGGACATTAGAGGGTCAGCTCAAGTTGGATGGTTGGAAGACAAAGTCAAAGAAGCGAGATTGCGCTGGTTTGGACATGTGCAGAGGAGAAATGCTGGGTATATTGGGAGAAGGATGTTAAAGATAGAGCTGCCAGGCAAGAGAAAAAGAGGAAGGCCTAAGAGAAGTTTTATGGATGTGGTGAGAGAGGACATGCAGGTGATGGGTGTAACAGAGCAAGATGCAGAAGACAGAAAAATATGGAAGAAGATGATCCACTGTGGCAACCCCTAACGGGAGCAGCTGAAAGAAGAAGAAATTCACGCCTTCCTTATCTTAGTGCAAATTCAAGCTTATAATGGCCCCCTGTAAACTACTACCAAATAATGTGAAAAATATTAGCATTTAATTCGATCCTTTCTGGAAGGCCAGTTACTTAAGGGGTATTCCACAATGTGCCATTAGCAAGTATGACTCACTTTAACTGAGGTGCCAGGTGTATCTGAGCTGGTTTTGGTTTCACCAAAGAGGATTAGGGGAAGTCGTGCTTGATAACCATAGCAAGTAAGCATCATGTCTTAACCTGGTCTGTATCTGTTATGTCCAGCAGGCACGACACTTCAGAGGGCGACTGAAAGATAAGGACATACTCAAAAAACTGGGGTGAGGGTCACAACCAGGAGAACAACCATCAGTAACCCAGGAAAACAACCATCAGTAACCCAGGAAAACAACCATCAGTAACCCACGCCAAGAATCGAGAGATAATATTGAAGTCAGTATGAGTGCAGAGTTCAAAAACCAGAGAAACAAAATGAGAAAATTTTTCAGAAAGGTTTAAAGGGTTTTCCAATCCAGGTAGTTGGATGGGAATGCGTACCCCCTGAATGACCTCTTATTCTATTGGGTCATGATTCACAGGCCACGACCTCTAAGGACACGCCCACTCTGGGATGGTACTAGCAACTGGAATCAACAACAGTGCTGTCAAAATGACAGGTGTAATTCAAAACCAAATGGACCCAATGGACATCTTAGGGTATAAAATCCCCCAACAGACACACACAATATTCAGAAAAGGAGTCCCAGACAGTACCAGGCTAAAGGTGAAGTTTTGCAGAGTGTTGTGGATTGAGAGTTTAATGAAATTTCTGCTTGATGAGAAACCTTGGAGAAAGGTTATGTGGTTGTTTCTGCATTCTCATTTAATTTATTCTTAAATGCTGTGGACCACCAGGGGGCGTGCCGCTCCCCAAACCCCGACACAGACAGGCTGAGATGCAAGTCTTCCCAAATAGCACACGTTTACTTAAGTGGGGAAGCATTTTCTTTTTCTCCCCACTACCTAGCAGTGTACATTAATAAAGTAGCTATCTATCTATCTATCTATCTATCTATCTATCTATCTATCTATCTATCTATCTATCTATCTATCTATCTATCTATCTAAAGCACCGAACACAACACAATACAGTCATTCTCTCTTTATCTCTCTCTTCCTCTGTCGCCTCCACTCCTCTTCGAAAGCTTTGTCCTCCACCTCCCGACTCTGGCTCTTCGACTGGTGGTAAGGTGGCTCCAGGCGTGTCTCACGCTTCTTCTGGCAGCACTTCTGGGTGTGGCAGAAGTGGTTCCTCCAATGACTCAGCACCTGTGGCACCCCCTGGTGGCACCCATGACACACAACAGGGCTGCTCCAAACTACAACTCCTTGCATGCATCACGGGAATCCGTGGTGCTGTAGAAAGACAGGGCAGCTGCCCTCTAGTGTCTTGGGGACGATAGTGACTCCAACATGGTCTTTCCCTTGGTCCTTCCACACTGCCGACATCCCAGCCTGGCAAGGGCCTTGGCCATCCGTTACACTGTTTGTTACAAAATGGTAAAGCATTGTCTCCAACAGAGGGCGCTTGCTTCATGGGATTGTGTTCTTTATTGAAATGCAGGACATACTCGAACTTATACTGTATATATATGGCAGATATAATCAGACAAGAGAAATATGGTACAAAAAGAGATATATATTTCACTTGCTATAACATGCAGCATTCATCCATCCATCCATCGAGTATCCAACCCGCTATATCCTAACTACAGGGTCACTGGGGGTCTGCTGGAGCCAATCCAAGCCAACACAGGGCCCAAGGCAGGAAACAATACAATACATCCATCCATCCATTTTCCAACCCGCTGAATCCGAATACAGGGTCACGGGGGTCTGCTGGAGCCAATCCCAGCCAACACAAGGCACAAGGCAGGAACCAATCCCGGGCAGGGTGCCAACCCACCGCGGACACACACAAAGACACCCACACACCAAGCACACACTAGGGCCAATTTAGAATCGCCAATCCACCTAACCTGCATGTCTTTGGACTGTGGGAGGAAACCCACGCAGACATGGGGAGAACATGCAAACTCCACGTAGGGAGGGCCCGGTAAGCGAACCCAGGTCCCCAGTTCTCCCAACTGCGAGGCAGCAGCGCTACCCACTGCGCCACCGTGCCGCCCCACTGCGCCACCGTGCCGCCCAATACAATACAATTTATTTTTGTATTGCCCAAAATCACACAGGAAGTGCCGCAATGGGCTTTAACAGGCCCTGCCTCTTGACAGCCCCCCAGCCTTCACTCTCTAAGAAGACAAGGAAAAACTCCCAGAAAAACCTAGTAGGGAAAAATGGAAGAAACCTTGGGAAGGCAGTTCAAAGAGAGACCCCTTTCCAGGTAGGTTGGGCGTGCAGTGGGTGTCAAAAGAAGGGGGTCAATACAATACAATACACAGAACAGAACAAATCCTCAATAAAAAATAAAAAATAAAATTTTTTTAGAAGTACAGAGCAGAATTTAACAGTAGATGATATGACATAATACAATTTAGATAATTTTAGACTCCCGGAGACCTCATCCATCAAGCTGCCTCCCCCTTTTGGCCATTCCACGGCTGAAACAGTGTTGGGCCAGCCAATCCGATGAAAGGACCCCTCTTTCCCACGATTCCTGCGATCCTCCATCAGGGATGATTTTACCATAGGCAGGCAAAAATCTTGGCAGGTGGGCTGTGGCACCGAGTGCCACATTTGAGTACCGAGAAGAGAAACAGAACAGGTGGGGGTTAGTATCCAATTCTAACTATCATGTTACTTATGTTTTAGTGCTAATGACTAACAACAGAGATGCAGTCTGTACAGTTAATACGCAGCTCTAGTCAGGGTGTGCTAAACTGAAGTAGTGAGTCTTCAGCCGGGATTTAAAAGCTGAGACTGAAAGGGCATCTCTTATAGTAGCAGGCAGACCATTCCACAGTTTAGGGGCCCTGTAACTAAAAGTTTGACCTCCCTCTGTTATTTTATTAATCCTTGGAACCATAAGCAGACCAGCATCTTGAAATCTTAATGTGCGCTCTGGTTTGTAAGTCATGATAAGTTCAGACAAGTAAGCCAGACCTCGGCCATTTAATGCTTTATATGTTAAAAGAAGGATTTTGAAATCTGCCCTAAACTTAACCGGGAGCCAGTGTAAGGATTTAAGAACTGGAGTTATGTGTTCGTTCGTAGGAAACAAACCCCGGGCAGGTCACCAGCCCACCACAGTGCAGCATTCAGTCCCAGTATATAATATAGTATAATCATTTATACTGTACATACATATCCAGCTATTTGATCACTACAATCATCATCCACTTCTTCAGTAGGGAATGCTGATGAAGGTACACTGAGTTTGGCAGAGTGCAGGGTGCCATTCTTCTTGCAGACTCTTGTAGACGGTCCCTCGCCATTATAAACACCCACACAATTTGCATATTCAGTGAGCCTTTTATGAACCTTGCCAGGTGTGGCTAACTACCATCTGAATCATGTTATTTATGGGCTGTGCTCTTCTGAGACCCAAATAACAACTTTCTCCCTATGTGGGCACAGGGCACCTGCTCTAATCACTCATGGCGTCTGCCTGAAGCTGATGAGTCAGGCCTGCTTTAATCAACCAAAATCCCTTCCTGAAATAACTGCCCTTACATCAGCTGTGTATGTGCTACACGATTAGGCTCACAAATCACAATTATCAAATACTTATTTTTCATTTCAGATTACAGCATTATAACTTAATCCTCTGAAAATAAATCACTTTTAAATGATGTCATTTGTTACCTCCTTTCTTGTCAGGGACATTATTTTGTAGCATATTTAATGCTGCATTCTTAATTACACTATCGTTTAAATGAATCTGATATATGTTGCAAAGTGGTAAAACGTTAAAAGCTACACTGTTTATTGAAAAATGCCAAAATGAATAATATACTAAATTTAAATTATTATGCCATTCATTCCCATTGCTCTTTTTTGTCAGTAAGAGATGAAAGGAAAACATGTATAAATGAAAAAAATAATTAATAATGTTAAAATGATGTAATGATTATATAATTTCTAAGCCAGTAAAGCAGTGCAAAGATGAGATGCGTATAGTAATGTAATGCACATTAAAAACGGGAAACTTGAAGACCTTCTAACAGTTCCAGTCAAAGCCCATTTGGAGCCATGGGGGGGGGTGGTCCCTCTGTGTTCATTCATAGCAAAAACAGGGAGTGGGGTGGAAGGTCCAGAGCACACAGGCCACTTGAGTTACATAAGCAGCACCCCCATAATGCCCATTCAATATTATTAGATTTTGAGGTGCAGCATGCACCCTTTGAGTTATCAAAATGGCGCCCCTCGGTGTCCAGAGGACCTTGGGTTGGGCAGTACTGCTTTAAAAACAGACACGACTCTATAATGGAAATCACTGCATAGGTTCAGGAATGGTGTGGAAAACCATTGTCTGTGAACAGAGCTCATCGTTGCATCCATAAATGCAAGTTTAAACTCTACCATGCAAAAGAAGGACCACGATATAAACAAGGTTCAGAAACACCTCCACCATCTCTGGTCCTGAGTTCATTTAAGATGAACTGAAGCAAAGTGGAAAACTGCTCTGTGATCTGACGAATCAAAATTTGAAATTCGGTATGTCCTCCAGGCTAAAGAGGTGAAAGAACATTCAGCTTGTTATCTGCCCAGTTCAAAAGCCAGTATCCGTGATGGTATGGAGGTGCATTAGAGCACACGCCATGAGTGGCTTGCACATTTGGGAAGGCATCATTAATGTTGAATGCAGGTTTGGGGCAACATATGCTGCCTTCCAGACGATATCTAGGCAATGGAAAACAGTCCGGGTACTAAACTGGCCTGCCTGCCTGCCGTCCAAACCTATCACCCACTGAAAATACATTAAAAGCATTATGAAATGAAAAATACAACAAAGGAAGTCCTAAGTCAAAGAATGGAGCAACATTTGACTCTTAAAACTACAGCAAATGGTCTCCTCAGTTCCCAAATGTTTACAAAGCGTTGATGAAAGTTGAAGTGACGCAACACACTGGTAAACAAAACTTTGTCCCCAGTGCTGGTTGTAGCTAATTTGGCGCCATAAACGGGGTTGACTGTTGTCGCCCCTTGTTGTCCATAGTGAGTAGTTGATATTATTAGACTACTCTGACCTGTGGGTGGGAATTAGACAGAACTCACCCTCAGTGTCCAGAGCATGCGTTTCTTAACTTTCATACATTTAAGAAAGTCAAGGGGTGCGCACTCCAGACACGGAGAGGGAACTCTGATAATTCTGAGTAGGTGCTTTTACCCACTGTGCACTATTTATGAAAGTAAAATTGTTAATGCACCAAAGGGCAAACACGTCAAAATCCAAGGGAAACCCCTCAGGTCATCAAAGTCTAATAATACTGTTTACCTGATAAGTACAACAAAAGGCAATGTCTGTTCACCCTGCCTAGAGCTCCAAATGGGCTTTAGCTGGCACTGCCTTCAGATGTTGGCACCCTAGGGAGCTGCCTATGTTGCCTAATAAATTCACCAGCTCTGCCTGTCTCAACTTTTTTGAAACGTGTTGCTGGCATCAAATTCAAAATAAGCAGATATATACATATATAATCAGATGTTTGCCGACTAACCCACCAACCACAAGCGTTACCTGGTAGGTAGCCATCCAAATAATCAGATTGCGATTCAGACCTATGAATGTAATACTCCAATCTTCACCCTGTCAAATAAGCGAACCAGCCACCATGGCGCAACGTCAGAGGCTTCGCCTCAGGCACTGATGTCCAAAGCAAAGATACGTTCACCTGATGAGCCCCTATTTAGGCGAAATACATGTCATGTTGCAGGCTAAGGGCCTTGTTCAAGGGCCCAACAGAGTACAGTCACTTCTGGCATTTACGGGATTCAAACTGGCAACCTTCCGATTGCCAGCACAGATCCCTAGCTTCAGAGCCACCGCTCTACATTTGAAATGTTGTCTTTGCACTATTTTCAATTATTTAGTGGGCTCATATGATTTGCAAATCATTTTCTTTACATTTTAAACTTGTTCCAACTTTTTTTGGAAATGGCTTTGTAAAATACTTGTTTTTTAATAGAATTATGTAATATCATGTAGTTAAAAATCAAATCCAGATAAGCTGGTGGTGGCTCAATAGCTTTCATAGATATCTGATTCCAATTCAAGTGATCGCATGAATTGAAGTCATGTCGCTAGTTGTTGGCCCTTTGGCTAATGATAGTTCTTGTTTCTTAAGCATTATTTTTGAAACAAATGCACAAAGTAGAGTAAACATCCACCTCTGCAAGCAGCCAAGGTGACCGACTGATTTAACTCTTTATACTTGTAGAAAAAAGTGATATTCCTAAAACTGATGTGTAAAACCATAATGATTCAAGCATATCATTATAATGCATTAAATGCTTTTGCTTAAAATGCAAACAAAACATATCTTTCTGTTGGCAACACAACTCCAGGGACAAAGGTATTTTTTCCTCGCTATTTGCCATTGGTGTGGTGTTTGCACCTTCTCCTATGGTGATTTTTTTTTCCCAGCCCTGTGTTAGGCTGATGGTACTGGCAACCTGTCCAGTGTTGGGTCCTGCTTTTTGCCCTCTTGTGCAAGGATGTTCTGCAAAGCAGGTTCAGCAAATACATGCATCTTCCTTTTTCTCTTCCTCTTTTCCAACTTCTATGTGGGGTCAATGTGCCTGGTCAACCTTCTCCATACAGCTTAGTCCTGCACCTCCTTGCCAGTCAGGCCCTTTTCCTTCATATCTTCTTTCATTTTATCCATCCACCTCTGCTTTGACCTCCCTCTCCTTCTCTTCCTCTCTACATCCATACCTGTACATATTAATTGTCTCGCCTCATCGCATGTCCATACCATATCAACCAACTGTCCTGTACTTTCTTAGTTATCTCTCCAATTTTTGTTGTACCTCTGATTGTCCATCCATCCATCAATTTTCCAACCCACTGAATCCAAACACAGGGTCACAGGGGTCTGCTGGAGCCAATCGCAGTCAACACAGGGCGCAAGGCAGGAACCAATCCCAAACAGGGCGCCAACCCACAGCAGGACACACACACACACACAACAAGCACACACTAGGGCCAATTTAGGATCGCCAGTCCACCTAACCTGCATGTCTTTGGACTGTGGGAGGAAACCAGAGCACCCGGAGGAAACCCACGCAGACACGGGGAGAATATGCAAACTCCACGCAGGGAGGACCCGAGAAGCGAACCCAGGCCTCCTAACTGAGAGGCAGCAGTGCTACCCACTGCGTAACCATGCTGCCCACCTCTGATTGTCTCTTTTCTTATTCTGTCCTTTTTTGTAGCTCCACACATCCATCTCAACATTTTCATTTCTGCCACATCCAACTTCTTGTCCTGCACTCCCTTTACTGTCTATGTCTCAGCTCCATACAGTGCATCCGGAAAGTATTCACAGCGCATCACTTTTTCCACATTTTGTTATGTTACAGCCTTATTCCAAAATGGATTAAATTCATTTTTTTCCTCAGAATTCTACACACAACACCCCATAAGGACAAAGTGAAAAAAGTTTACTTGGGGTTTTTGCAAATTTATTAAAAATAAAAAAATTGAGAAAGCACATTTACAGAAGTATTCACAGCCTTTGCCGTGAAGCTCGAAATTGAGCTCAGGTGCATCCTGTTTCCCCTGATCATCCTTGAGATGTTTCTGCAGCTTCATTGGAGTCCACCTGTGGTAAATTCAGTTGTTTGGACATGATTTGGAAAGGCACACACCTGTCTATATAAGGTCCCACAGTTGACAGTTC